>NC_142462.1:21259157-21562188 GCF_049115385.1 Moschus berezovskii | reverse complement strand
AATTGCTTCTCATTTTCAGCCTCTTCCACCATGATCAATATTCAATTATCTATGAGAAACCTAAATCTCACCTGAAGGGAAATCAGTTAGCTAAAACAAATACATCACCTGAAGTTGTGAGTGACTGCTGGGTTGAATTTTAAAAGAAGCCCTTCTTAACCAACAGATTTTAATTTGTTAAAGTAAATGGAAATAATATGTTGGAAAAGGGGATATTACTAATGCCCTCACCTAACCAAAATATCATCACAAGAAGGCAGAGGTCAGCAATTTGGCACCACATTTCAGAAAGTTTTATCATACATAATTTCTTTAATATGTTTTTGGCACATAGTAAATTTCTAATTATGTATAGCCCAAACAACCTGGAAAATTCAAACAGCCAGAATTATTTCTCCTTATAATCTATGGTGTTTAAAGAAATAAATAAATGAGTACAGAGTAAATAAAACACTGAGAAGCATATTTCAGGGCACGTTTTACTGGCAGTTTCAACAGCATGGTATAACGTTACATTCCTTCATAATAACCCTTAGCACTGCATTACCCTTTGACTCATCAAAGAAAGAACTCATTATATTCAGTGTTGTTTTAGGATTGAGTGTACACAGATGTACTCTGTGGTAACAATCAGAACCCATTAGACAGAATTCTTCACTCCTCAATTAGCAAGACCAATGGGAGTTCTCCATGTGTACTTCTTGGGGCTACTTTGCAATGACATGTGGCTTAAGTGAATAAATAATGTCTGCAGAAAGACATAAAGGTATATTTTCCTAGGTTTCTTGCAGATGTTCTTTGATTTTACTCTTGGTTCAAATGAATTTATGAAATGTGTGCTATTTCTGATCAATTCTGTTGTTTGCTTTTCATACAAATGACCAAGTGTTACGACTTCACTGACATGACATTACAGCCAGAGTGATTCACATAGGCCATGTGACTCTAGAAGCATACCCAAAAAGATTTTCCATATATTCTTTAAAACTAAGTTTTCAGTAAATGTTTATAAATTTTGGTATAAAACACTTAATTCCATCTTAGCAAATGTTATTTCACATACTGAGAGACAGATTTTCATTATGTAATGGATAGAGTTACAGAAACGGTGAGGAAACAGAAGACTGATTCAGTTAGCTGTAATACATGATTGATCAGATCTCCCACTTTCAGATATTTCTGATTATATTAGGAATGGGGCTCTTTTCCTACTTCAGTGATGCTGTGTAAATCTTCTGCTTGAACAGATTCTTTTATATTTATGAAATGTTAATGCTATTTTTTTTCAGTTTACAAATCTTGGAGTTAGAATTACCCATTTGTAGTTAGCAGTGAATTTTGATGTTTTGAATGCTTTACCTGTTTTAAAATCCTGAATTTTATTACTGCATTGATAGCTCTCCCATATACTTTCAGGGTGAAAAAGGTTCTCAAGGACCAACTGGCCCACAAGGAGAAGCAGGCCCGTCAATAAAAGGGGACAAGGTACTGCATATAGGGTGGATAACAGAAAATATGCCAATAAAGTGACTTTTCATTGTTCTTTATGTATGTACATTTATGAACTATGTACAACCTTACAACCATACCACACAGGTATCTAGTTAACTATAAGCATTTTAAAGACCAACCTTAGAAAGCATCACTACGAACAAAGCTAGTGGAGGTGATGGAATTCCAGTTGAACTATTTCAAATCC
Source organism: Moschus berezovskii (assembly GCF_049115385.1). Classification (NCBI taxonomy): domain Eukaryota; kingdom Metazoa; phylum Chordata; class Mammalia; order Artiodactyla; family Moschidae; genus Moschus; species Moschus berezovskii. The sequence continues at coordinate 21,560,489 of NC_142462.1, read as the reverse complement.
TGAAAGATGATGCTGTGAAAGTGCTGCACTCAATATGCCAGCAAATCTGGAAAACTCAGCAGTGGCCACAGGACTCGAAAAGGTCAGTCTTCATTCCAATCCCAAAGAAAGGCAATGCCAAAGAATTCTCAAACTACCACACAATTGCACTCATCTCACATGCTAGTAAAGTCATGCTCAAAATTCTCCAAGCCAGGCTTCAACAGTATGTGAACCGTGAACTTCCATATGTTCAAGCTGGTTTTAGAAAAGGCAGAGGCACCAGAGATGAAATTGCCAACATCCACTGGATCATGGAAAGAGCAAGAGAGTCCAGAAAAACATCTATTTCTGCTTCATTGACTATGCCAAAGCCTTTGACTGTGTGGATCACAATAAATTGGGGAAAATTCTGAAAGAGATGGGAATCCCAGACCACCTGACCTGCCTCTTGAGAAACCTGTATGCAGGTCAGGAAGCAACAGCTAGAACTGGACATGGAACAACAGACTGGTTCCAAATAGGAAAAGGAGTACGTCAAGGTTGTATATTGTCACCCTGCTTATTTAACTTCTATGCAGAGTACATCATGAGGAACACTGGGCTGGAAGAAGCACAAGCTGGAATCAAGATTGCTGGGAGAAATATCAATAACCTCAGATATGCAGATGACACCACCCTTATGGCAGAAAGTGAAGAGGAACTCAAAAGCCTCTTGATGAAAGTGAAAGAGGAGAGTGAAAAGTTGGCTTGAAGATCAATATTCAGAAAACAAAGATCATGGCATCTGGTCCCATCACTTCATGGGAATTAGATGGGGAAACAGTGGAAACAGTGTCAGACTTTATTTTTGGGGGCTCCAAAATCACTGCAGATGCTGATTGCAGCCATGAAATTAAAAGACGTTTACTTCTTGGAAGGAAAGTTATGACCAACCTAGATAGTATATTAAAAAGCAGAGACATTACTTTGCCAACCAAGGTCCGTCTAGTCAAGGCTATGGTTTTTCCAGTGGTCATGTATGGATGTGAGAATTGGACTGTGAAGAAAGCTGTCACCGAAGAATGGATGCTTTTGAACTGTGGTGCTGGAGAAGACTCTTGAGAGTCCCTTGGACTGCAAGGAGATCCACCCAGTCCATTCTAAAGATCGGTCCAGGGTGTTCATTGGAAGGACTGATGCTAAAGCTGAAACTCCAATACTTTGGCCACCTCATGCGACAAGTTGACTCACTGGAAAAGACTCTGATGCTGGGAGGGATTGGGGGCAGGAGGAGACAGGGACGACAGAGAATGAGATGGCTGGATGGCATCACCGACTCGATGGAGGTGAGTTTGAGTGAACTCCGGGAGTTGGTGATGGCCAGGGAGGCCTGGTGTGCTGTGATTCATGGGGTCGCAAAGAGTTGGACACGACTGAGCGACTGAACTGAACTGAACTGAACTGAGGAAGGGAAAGCTGCCAGAGAGGGAAGGGATATAAGAAATGTGCGAATAACACAGACGTCAATTAGTTTGGAGTCATATATATATGTCAATATCTAAACACATCATTATATTAGAATAACAATTGACATGGATGCCTATCTTGGGTGTTATATTTCTACTTGAATTACTTATATCTTTTGTTTACTATTTACTGGTAGTTGTCTCTTCTGGGTATCTGTTTTTAAGTAGCAGAGATAGTAGTAAATGGTGAACTATACAAATTTCAGACATCATACAATTCTTGGTTCAAATAGTTGAGCTCTGGTGGTGTAACTCCAGTTCCAAAACACTCTAAAAATACATAAGATGCTCTTTCTTCCTTTGGAGTAGTGACTACTGAGTACAACACAAATGCTGTGTTATAAGTTCAGTAAATTAACTTTTCCAGGTATTCTTGATGTGGCATTTGTGGTTTCACATCTGGAGCTCATGCAAAGAAGACACTGAAATATCAGGGCAGTGTCACCTAGTAACTGCAAAGCTTTTATCTGATTTTCATTCCCTTCTCCTTTCTTCTTTTCCTACTCTTCTATATTCTGGAATTCTGTGATAAGGACTCTCAAAAATACACTATTTTACAGAACAAGGAAGTAGGTTTAATACAGATATTTAAATGTAATGTAATTCCCCAAAGAGGTCTGTTATATGAGTTGTTGACTATTGCAGAACAGTGATTATGAGTTGGGCTCGGACTTGAATCTATCAGTTGTGTGACTGGGAGTTGAAAGTAGTAAAGTGTTAGTTGCTCAGTCATGTGTGACTCTTTGTGACCCCAGAGACTGCAGCCAGGTTCCTTTGTCCTTGGAATTCTCCAGGCAAGAATACTGCAGTGGGTAGCCATTTCCTTCTCCAGGGGGTCTTCCCAACTTAACCTCATCTGGAAAATGGGGGTGCTTACTTTTAGAGGGTTTCTGTGAGGATTAATTGAGATAAAGCATGAAAAGCATTTGGCACAATGAATGCCTCACGATAAGCAATCAAATTCTGAATCAGAATAACCCAGCTTTGAATTAGAACTTGAGTCCATTACATGTTTCCTTCTATGGACATTAAGGGTTGACACAAAGTGAACCACTAAGAAGCATATGCCAGGGACTGTCTTAATGACAGGTTCAGGTTTTTCATATTATATAAACTATGATCTAATCATGTGCTTTTGTTCACAAAAGCATATTTATTTAGCCCAGGCGTTGGCAAACTATAGGGTGGGCTGCCTGTTTTTGTAAATAAAGTATTAAGCAGACACACCTATTCCTTTAACTACTGTCTGGTTGCTTTTGTACTACTGAAACAGCATTCATTGGTTTTGCAAGAGACCTTATTATGACTCTCAAGCATAAAAGATTTACTATCCAACTGCTCAAGAAAAAGTCTGCAGATCCTGATGTAGTCTAAATACAATTGGCATTAAAATAAGTGTACCGGGCTTCCCTGGTGGCTCAGTGGTAAAGAATCCACCTGTCAATGTGGGAGACGCAGGTTCGATTCCTGATCTGGGAAGACCCCACGTGCTGCAGAGCAACTAAGCCCGTGTAACACAGCTACTGAGCCTGTGCTCTAGAGCCCGGGGACTGCAACCACAGCAAGAGAAGCCAGTGCAGTGAGAACCATGCACCGCACAAAGAGCAGCCCCTGCTGTGGCAACTAGAGAAAACCCATACAAAGCAATGAAGACCCAGCACAAATGTAAATAAATAAGGCATATTTATCCACGTCGCCTAGTCCAGTGGTCAACTCTTGGTTGTCAGTTTACTTGGCCTATCAGTAGCATCATCCGCTAGGATCCTCACCTTCTTGAAAGAGTATCTTCACCTGATCTCTCTGGCTGTATACTTTTTGGTCTCCACTGCTCGTTCTTCATCTCTGACCTCTAATACTTGGAGCACCCAAAGGGCTCAGTCCTTGAACCTTCTCTCTTCTCTTTCTACTTGAAATGCACCCAGTCTTGGCTTCAATTACCAGCTGTATCATGAGAGCTCCCAAACTGACATCTCCAGCTCACACCCCTCCCACCTACTTGATATCTCTGTTTGGATGTTTGTTTTAGGTATCTCAAACTTAACATGTCCAAAACTGAGCTACACCCTTCCCTAGACTTGCTTCATCTCAGTCTTTTCCCTCTCAATAAGTGGCAAGGAGATCCAACCAGTCCATTCTAAAGGAGATCAGTCCTGGGTGTTCATTGGAAGGACTGATGCTAAAGCTGAAACTCCAATACTTTGGCCGCCTCATGCAACGAGTTGACTCAATGGAAAAGAGTCTGATGCTGGGAGGGATTGGGGGCGGGAGGAGAAGGGGACGACAGAGAATGAGATGTCTGGATGGCATCACCGACTCGATGGACATGAGTTTGAGTGAACTCCGGGAGTTGGTGATGGACAGGGAGGTCTGGCGTGCTGTGATTCATGGGGTCGCAAAGAGTTGGACACGACTGAGCAACTGAACTGAACTGAAGAGACAAGTATGTTTTCCCACAAACCTCAAAGATATCCTCAATCTGTAGCAAATCCTGATGGCTTTATTTGCAAAATCTGTCTAGGATCTGAGCACTCCCCACCACCTTCACTCAACAGCCTGGTCCAGGCCACAGTCATCTCTCATATGGACATCTCTTCCATTTGTTCTCAATGTGGCTTGCAGAGTGAACATTTGAAGACTAAGCCAGATCTTCCACTCCTCTGCTCAAAATCCTCGAGTGGCTTCTCAGCTCACCTAGAGAAAAGCCAAAGCCCTCACAGTGGCCAATAAGGCCCTATCGATTGCTCTGCCTGAGCCCACTGCCACACATCCTTGACTTCATCTCCCACCACTTTCCCTCATGCTCACTAGCTCCAGCCACATTGTCCCCTTGCTGTTTCTGGAATGTTCCAGGCATCTTCCTTGCATGGATGTTTGCTTTGCCTGGAATGCTTTTCCTCTAAGTTTCTACCTGGTTTATCCCTCTCATCAGTGAGACCATCCCGAATCACCTTTCCCAGATTGCAGCTGTCTCCCCACCCTCCATTTATTTTCCTCCTTAGCACTTATCATCATTCAGCATACTATTTATTTCTTCTGTCTTGTTTATCATCTTCTGTTTTCCCCAAGAAAATGGAAAATCTATGAGGAAAGAGAGTTTTGTCTGTTTTGGTCACTGCTATTTTCCCATGTTTGGAGCAATTCCTGGCACATAATAAGCACTCAACAAATATTTGTTAAAATACATAGAAAAAGGGTGAATGATATTGTTCTCACTGACAACTCTGTTTATTTCTCAAAACTGTTCATGGAATAAGAAGGTGAAGTTCTTTCATTTTGGTGCACTTACCTTAGATAATTTCTTAAGTAAAATGCATTTTTGTTAAGATTTGGAGAGAAAAAGTATTTAGAAAACTAAAAATATTATTCTTTAATTCGTCTCTCAAATACTGATTTTCTTGCATCCTATGAATTTTATGGTTTTAAATATTTCTATTATGATCCTAACAAGAAGTGTTTGTGTCAGTATAATAACAATTTTTGAATTCTTGGTTCCTCTGTGGAAAAATGATTGATGAATATAAGCTGGTGCAAACATATACCATTTTTGACCAAACAGTGAAAACACTATTCGCTATTTTGGCAAATTTGAACTATACACTATTTAAAAGCAATGGTGTTTTGTAACTTTCCATGTTGAACTTTATGGTTTAAAAGACAGACTTTAATCCATCATATTGCAAGATTAGCAAAGTGTGAAAGAATGAGGTTAGCTGTATTGTTATATTTCTGACTTATTTCTACGCAGGGGGATATGGGACCTGTGGGACCCCAAGGACCGATGGGCATCCCTGGAATTGGGAGTCAAGGCGAACAGGTAATTGATGCTTTCTCTCTTTCCCTTTTGTACAGAACATTCTGGCCTAAACCTGATGTTCAATGAAGGACAGTCCTGCAAACAGCTATGAGTACATTTGATAGTGGAATTGCAATGGTATATCCAAACGGGTATGTAGGAAGGGATAAGATGGTTCCACAAGATTCTAGTTTTGAGAACTTACAAAGACTTAAAAAATAAATTGTGTGTTTCTTGGTGCTGTGACTGTTAACATTAAAACCTAATTTACAGGATAAAGGTTTTGGAGTTTTTAGTTTCCCTTGGGAAACTATTTTATTTACCTGTTGGGTTGTGTTTGTGTTTCCCCTTGAATCTTTCTGACTGATGAAATCCCGTTCTGTTTTGATGCCAGCAGAGTAGCGTTTCCCATTTTCTAGTCACATAGCAATCTAGGGGAAAAAAAAACCTAAACAAGGACCAGCATTAGAGGTACTCTACTGAAGGGGCACCGTTCCTGAGTAGAAGCAAACCACAGAGCAGGTTTAAAAATGACTCTTGGTCCCTCGTGGTCAGAAGAAAGGAAAGATCTGTGAGGCTGTCTCTACATTTATGGCTGGAATTTCTTTCAAATTCTTCTGATCATAACTTTTCAAAAAGCGAGGCAATTTTGTTTAACTGAAATAATATGAAGATAATATAACATTACTATCTACTTATATAATCTCATTTAAGCAAAGTGGCCAACAAATCCAAATTTATTTTGAATGTCCTCTTGTGTAGAAAGTGGCAAAAAATTTAAAATTTATGATTATGGTTTGAATTATTCTATTGCCTAGTGAACAAGTAGTACTTCCTTTGTTTAGGATAGGTGACTCAAACATTAAAGAATCTGCCTGCAATGTGGGAGATCCAGGTTTTATTCCTGGATTAGGAAGATCTCCTGGAGAACGGAATGGCTACGCACTCCAGTATTCTTGCCTGGAGAATTTCATGGTTAGAGGAACCTGGTGGGCTACAGTCCATGGGGTCACAGAGTTGGACAGGACTGAACAACTAACACTTATCTAGAATAGGGAGAGAAGGATAAAAAAAGGAGATAATTGAGAATCTCATTGTTGACATAAACTCTGAGTTTATTTTTAATTATATGCTAATTAATCAGTATTTTTTGTTGTTAATTCAAGCAAGAGCCAAGTTGGATATTACTCCTTTTTCTATTTCCTTCCCCTTGGTAGCAGTCCTAGTATAATATATCAGGAGGATTAAGGTGCAGGAGAAGCCAAGATAAATCTGTATATAAATATTTAGATAATAATTAAGAGCTGTTGTTTTTGGACTACACAAGGATCATGGTTTGACTATGCCACCAGGCATCCTCAAGCTTTGTAGTTTCATTTGCTAGTTTCAGCAAACTAGTTTCAGCTAGTTCCTGATCCTAGAAGTGACAGTGCTGTTACATCCTGGGTTTTGTGCTGTTCCTGGTGCTGAGTCACCATTGTGGGCCTGAAAATGAGGTTCAAAGAAAGCCAAGCCTTTTCAGATGCTGTTTCTCAGTGGAAGTTGTTCTACAGCTTGAAAAGGAAAAAAAAAAAAAAACCAACACACCTCTTTGACTTCTTTTGCTTTCTCACCCTCTTCTTTTTCAAGAGTAAAAACCTTTCAAGGTGTATGTGACCATATGGAGCTGACCCCTACTGCATAGGAAATTGAATGCAATGTGTCATTTGTAAACTGAACAAGAAAAAAACTTGTTTACCCTTTCAAGACAAAGGATTTATATTCTATTTAAATTTAACCTCTGCACAGGCTGTTACCCATTTTTCTTCTTATCCTTAATATAACATGCTTACCCATTGAATTACTGTTATTGTTAAATCTTCTCATTTTTCTTATAGACATTAATTTTCCCACTCATCTGTTTCTGGGGGTACTTCTGTTTCCAGCAACATGTTTACAATCTCAAATGGCCTCTGCAGATTTTCATTAAATATTTGGAGGCTTGACTACTTCAAATATCTTATAAAATAAAGTAAAATATAAATAACCACATATACACATGTACATACCTATATGCGCATATCCTTTTAATTTTTTGGATCCTCACATGGTACTTGTAGACTGTTGTAAAAGTCAGGAAGGATTCCCTTCTTATAATGGTTCAATATAAATACTGAACCTTAGCTTCCTTAAATTGTTCAAAGGGCTTCATCTTCATCAACTAGAGAAAAAGGGAATGATATCTATACTTAAAAAATGAACAAGCAGATGTATCATCTAGCTGGAGAAAATAGGGTCACATTTGTAATAAAATTATCATGTATTTGCAACTATTATTTGCATAATCGTGACCTGTGGGGGATAAATAAAACAAAGTCTTAGTTTTTCTTTCATCATCCCTTTAAATTTTTTTTCAGTGGGGAAAGTTTTTCTTTTTCCTACCACAGAAAAAAAATTGCCAGCAGGCTACAGAGTTTCCTATCACTTTTAGGTAACAGTAAGTTACAGGATCGCCTCTAGGGGCTTCCATGGTGGCTCAGGGGTAAAAGAATCTGCCTCCAATGAAGGAGATGTGGCAGGAGCTGCGGATTCGACCCCTGGGTTGGGAAGATTCCCAGAAGAAGGAAATGACTAATCACTTCAGTATTCTTGCCTGGAAAATCCCATGGACAGAGGAGACTGGTGGGCTACAGTCCATGGGGTCCCAAAAGAGTCAGACATGACTGAATGACTAAACATACATAGGAGTACCTCTAAATTTCAAGTCAGTTTTAATTGTGTAATACAAACTATTTAGTCAATGTATGAATTTTCCTTTTAACCTTTATTCATTTTGTATGAGCTTGTGGTCCATTGGATGGAATGTACTTCTGATCCCTCCCAGGCTGAACCAAGGATGGTAGGATGGGAGCAGGCGGGAAGGGCATGGAGGTTGTTTCTTGGCTGGTCTATTGTCAGACAGCTTTGGGTCTTCTGGTCTCGACAGATGTTTGATGCTGACATTCTTCCTGGTGGGGTTCCTGCACTGCCCCTCCTGGGACACCGACAAAGGACTCTCTTCCTCCAGCTGTTTCTCCCATCAGCCTCTGCTTTTCTGGGAATATATTTACTCTATATGGACTCTCTCATCTGGAGTTCCATTATTCTTCCAGGTCCTCTTGGACAGAAATCAAAGTAGTTCCAGGCCAACTCCAGGAATCTAGAGCACATCTGGTCCACAGAAAAAAACAAAAAAACAAACTTGCATGGCGTTTGCACTGACAACTCTGGATGCACAGGCTTACCCCAGCCCAGTGCTCTCTTGGCTATCACAGCATATTTTAGCTTTCTTCAATGAGTCAGACACTGGTCCATTGTGTTCCAAAAACAAAAATTGAGGTCTCCTAGTGGTTTGACTGATGTTTCCTTTCTATAATGTGGTAAACTGTTCCCCATTTTCTCCAAAGAAAACATTTTAGGAGACTTTTCTCTGGAGAAGACCTGATTAAATCCTGTATCTTCTTCCTTTTTTATACCCACAGTGTGAATGAGAGGCAAGTATTAGAACATTCTTCAGTTTGGTGTTTGCAGGCTTTTGCTTCTTAGAGCCTAGGTCAAATTTTCAATTTCACATCCTGATAGCTATCACTTGGTACAGCCAGGACACAGGTTTGCCTGCATGTGACTGAGGGGTGAAATAGGTTAAAGAGATGAAACTGTGTTTCTCCTGTTGAAAACTCCAAGCTGGTGTGTTGCCTGTGTTCATTAGGGTCTTCAGAGGTTCCGGCTTCTTCATTCTTGTTAGTCTGACATTCCAAGAGTGCTTTCCCCATCTACCTGATCCAGGATAGGCAGGCTCCGTGTCTTCACTTCAGCAAGGGGGAGGGGAACAGGGATGGAGCGATATATCCTTCTTTGAGCGTGAACCAGAAATCGCACAAATCCCCTCATTCACATCCCATTGGACAGAATCCAGGCAATAACCGCTGCAACGGGGATTAGGAAAGGTGGTTTTTACTCTAAGCAGAATTGAAGGCCAGTTAAAATTACTCTTACTATGGAAAAATGGTAGAATTGCATATTATGGTTCCACTAGCAGCCTCAGCCACCCATTCAATAAGTATTAATTGAGTACAAGTAATCGACTATGGGATGTGAACTGAACTTTTACTTTAGAGGATTTGAAACTTCTCTTGTTTAAATTCCTTCTTAATTTCGCTAATATTATACTTTAAATTTTATTTTAAAGGGAATCCAAGGTCCTATTGGCCCACCTGGTCCACAAGGGCCCCCAGGACAAGGCTCACCTGGTCCCAAGGTAACTTTCTAAATGAGAGAAGAGTTTAATCTATTTTCCAACTATTGTTTTCTGGTCAGTGGCCAGTGCATTTGGAAGGCAGCAGAGGGGATGAACTTCAAAATCAGAGATCTCTATTTAATGCAAAACGCTACTGATATTCCTAATGGTTTAGAAAATGTAATGTGCATTCTTTATGCCCTTAGCAGCTTTCACATTTGTCCCTTGGCATCAGCTGGAAGGTTGATTCTAGGATTCCCACTCCCTTCCCCATACCAAAATCTTAGGATGCTCCAGTCCCTTAATCTAGTCATATCTCCCTGTATTTTAAAAATCATCTCCAGATAACTTCTAATACCAAATACATCGTAAATGTCACCAAGCATTTAGTTGCTGGCATGTGGCAAATTCAGGTTTTGCTTTTTGGAAATTTTTGGAATTTCTTTCCTGAGTATTTTCCAACCAAGATTGGTTAAACTGTAGTTGAGTCCAAGCTCATATCACGTGTTGCATGAAGGGCCAATAAGTCGAGAGGCATAGTGTTGGGGAGAGGAAAAACAACTTTTTTCAGAAAGCCAACAAACTGAGAAGATGGTGCGCTAATGTTCTAAAGAACCATCCTAATTTGGGATAGAATTCAAGCTTCTTTATCGCTAGGGAAGGGGGAAGCTGGAAGGGGTTAAGATCAAGAAGAGAAGGACGACCACAGTGAGGGTCCAAGGAGGGTTGTGATAACATTTTGTTCTTGGTCAGTTGACCTGAGTCTGGTCCTGATGTTCCTATAAATCTTGATAAGACAATCGTTATTTTTGTTCATACTTTCTTATATCATGTGAGGTAAGTTTACACAACCTGTAACCTGCAAGCAGAATCCCTTTAGTAATTAACAAGTCTACATGCAGACCTGAGCAGAATCTCATGATTCAGTGATTAAAGCAGCAGAACAGATGGGTACAATATGGAGTCAGAGATGCTGCTGCTGCTGCTAAGTCACTTCAGTCGTGTCCGACTCTTTGTGACCCCATAGACGGCAGCCCACCAGGCTCCCCCGTCCCTGGGATTCTCCAGGCAAGAACACTGGAGTGGGTTGCCATTTTCTTCCCCAATGTGTGAAAGTGAAAAGTGAAAGTGAAGTCGCTCAGTCGTGTCCGACCCTTAGCGACCCCAGGGACTGCAGCCTACCAGGCTCCTCCACCAATGGGATTTTCTAGGCAAGAGTAGTACTGGAGTGGCTTGCCATTGCCTTCTCCGGTCAGAGATGCTAAGCTTCTACAAACAAGAGACAAGTGGTGGAGGCGGATCTTAGTTCTCAGATTGCTATGTCAGTCCCTAAGACCTAAAGTTCCTAAAGAGAAGGAACTGCTTTATCACTGAACTATTGTACTACTTTTCTTGTTTAACTGGTTTTCCTTTGTTTCGGCATCCCTTCACTTCCCTAATTAGTAACTGCCTGTGCCTGCTCTTTGGAACTCAGGGAAGGCCCAGGAGACTCAAGTCTTTACTACAAACAAGAAGTGGGGGAAATGGAGGAGCTTTTGAACCCAGGAGGGGTCCACAGGGTCCTGATCAGTTTCAATCCCCCCTTTTCTTTGATACATCTTAATCTTAACGGGAACAGGGCAGACAAGAAAGGGAATAAAGTTTTGGATAGAGAGGTTAATCACAAACTCAGCAGAGGGACTTAATTTTATGGGGACTCTTTCAAATCCACAAATGTGGAACTGGTGGCTACCGAGGAGGCAGACTATACTTACACACCTTAATTTATTGTTTTTATTACTTTTACTTGTGAGACCCTAATCGAGCAACTCAAGCAGTAATATCAGTAGAGGTCACTGTGGGCTGGCTAGTTTTTATTCTCACCAATGATCCCACAGTAGGCCCAACAACCAAAATGTTTAAAGATACGGAGTTGGAAATAACCTAACCAATAAAAGCTTTCTACGAACTTGGAGGCAAATTATATTCTAAATTAGAACCATTATTTATCCTTTGGGGAGAGGCATGACACTGTTTAACCAGCTGTCCTTAATGTTGCTTCAAAGAGTCACTAAGCATTATTAAATAAACACTTCTCTGAGTGTTTCCCTTGTGGCTCAGCTGGTAAAGAATCTGCCTGCAATTTGGGAGACCTGAGTTCAGTCCCTGGGTTGGGAAGATCCCCTGGAGAAGGGAAAGGCTACCCACTCCAGTATTGTGGCCTGGAGAGTCCATGGACTGTACAGTCCGTGGGGTTGCAAGCGTCGGACACGACTGAGCGACTCTCACTTCACTCCTCTGGGAGCGCCTTCCTTTCAGTAGATCCCATTGAGGGTCCCCTGTGAGAAGCAGCGCAATAGAATACAGTTGCTGTCCTTGAAATTTCTGATCTGAGCCCAATGGTGAAAGCTCAGGTTGTTCTCGCTGCTTATGATACTGCTCTGGATCAGCAGTAATCTTGGTTTCTCATGTGTCAATTACAGTTGCTGTGGATTATAAATGCTCATCTTTTCCAGGTGCCCTTCTTGGGGACTCAAAGTCAATTTTGAGTATTATAGACAGCCTGTCTTTTAAATCAGACCAAATATACATATATATGTACATATATATATTTGCCTGAAATATATCTATATTTGAATAGATATATGCATATACACACATACGTGAATGGAGCATATGAAACTCAGTTTTATCCTATTTTGCTGATATGTTTTGCTCTTAGGAGGTCAGAGGTAGGTGTATGTTATTTTTATTTTGGTGCAGAGTCAAATACTCTTTCCTCACCAGGGAGAAGTTGGCCAGATGGGCCCTACGGGCCCTAGAGGACCAGTGGGACTCGGAGTACAAGGTCCAAAGGTGAGTTGTCTAAGCTGCTGCTGCTGCTGCTGTCGCTTCAGTCATGTCCGACTCTGTGTGACCCCATAGACGGCAACCCACCAGGCTCCCCCATCCCTGGGATTCTCCAGGCAAGAATAATGGAGTGGGTTGCCATTTCTTTCTCCAATACATGAAAGTGAAAAGTGAAAGTAAAGTCGCTCAGTTGTGTCTGACTCCTAACGACACCATGGACTGAAGCCTACCAGGCTCCTCTGTCAATGGGATTTTCCAGGCAAAAGAGTACTGGAGTGGGTTGCCATTGCCTTCTCCTGTCTAAGCTAGTTGGAGGCATTTATGTCATATTATGGGGGTGGTCTTGGTCCCTGTCTCATGTACAATGTCACGAACCTCCATCCAGAGTTCATCAGGCACTCTATCAGATCTAGTCCCTTAAATCTATTTCTCACTTCACTGTATGATCATAAGGGATTTGATTTAGGTCATATCTGAATGGTCTAGTGGTTTTCCCTGCTTTCTTCAATTTAAGTCTGAATTTGGCAATAAGGAGTTCATGATCTGAGCCACAGTCAGCTCCTGGTCTTGTTTTTGCTAACTGTATACCGCTTCTCCATCTTTGGCTGCAAAGAATATAATCAATCTGATTTCAGTGTTGACCATCTGGTGATGTCCATGTGTAGAGTCTTCTCTTGTGTTGTTGGAAGAGGGTGTTTGCTATGACCAGTGCATTCTCTTGGCAAAACTCTATTAGCCTTTGCCCTGCTTCATTCCGTGCTCCAAGGCCAAATTTGCCTGTTACTCCAGGTGTTTCTTGACTTCCTACTTTTGCATTCCAGTCCCCTATAATGAAAAGGACATCTTTTTTGGGTGTTAGTTCTAAAAGGTCTTGTAGGTCTTCATAGAACCGTTCAACTTTGGCTTTTTCAGCGTTAATGGTTGGGGCATAGGCTTGGATTACTGTAATATTGAATGGTTTGCCTTGGAAACGAACAGAAACCATTCTGTCGTTTTTAAGATTGCATCCAAGCACTGCATTTCAGATTCTTTTGTTGACCATGATGGCTACTCCATTTCTTCTAAGGGATTCCTGCCCACAGTAGTAGATATAATGGTCATCTGAGTTAAATTCACCCATTCCAGTCCATTTTAATTCACTGATTCCTAGAATGTCTACGTTCACTCTTGCCATCTCCTGTTTGACCACTTCCAATTTACCTTGATTCATGGACCTAACATTCCAGGTTCCTATGCAATATTGCTCTTTACAGCATCGGACCTTGCTTCTATCACCAGTCACATCTACAGCTGGGTATTGGTTTTGCTTTGGCTCCATCCCTTCATTCCTTCTGGAGTTATTTCTCCACTGATCTCCAGTAGCATACTGGGCACCTACCGACCTGGGGAATTCCTCATTCAGTATCCTATCATTTTTCCCTTTGATACTGTTCATGGGGTTCTCAAGGCAAGTATACTGAAGTGGTTTGCCATTCCCTTCTCCAGTGGACCACATTCGGCTGTGGTCCATGTGATCAGATCGACTAGTTTCCTGTGATTATGATTTCAGTGTGTCTGCCCTCTGATGCCCCCTCGCAATACCTACCGTCTTATTTGGGTTTCTCTTACCTTGGTCGTGGGATATGCAGAGCACATCATGAGGAACGCTGGGCTGGAAGAAGCACAAGCTGGGATCAAGATTGCTGGGAGAAATATCAATAACCTCAGATATGCAGATGACACCACCCTTATGGCAGAAAGTGAAGAGGAACTCAAAAGCATCTTGATGAAAGTGAAAGAGGAGAGTGAAGAGGTTGGCTTGAAGTTCAACATTCAGAAAACAAAGATCATGGCATCTGGTCCCATCACTTCATGGGAATTAAATGGGGAAACAGTGGAAACAGTGTCAGACTTTATTTTTTTGGGCTCCTAAATCACTGCAGATGCTGATTTCAGCCATGAAATTAAAAGACGCTTACTCCTTGGAAGGAAAGTTATGACCAACCTAGATAGTATATTAAAAAGCAGAGACATTACTTTGCCAACAAAAGTCCATCTAGTCAAGGCTATGGTTTTTCCCGTGGTCATGTATTGATGTGAGAGTTGGACTGTGAAGAAAGCTGATCGCCGAAGAATTGATGCTTTTGAACTGTGGTGTTGGAGAAGACCCTTGAGAGTCCCTTATACTGCAAGGAGATCCAACCAGTCCATTCTAAAGGAGATCAGTCCTGGGTGTTCATTGGAAGGACTGATGCTAAAGCTGAAACTCCAATACTTTGGCCACCTTATGTGAAGAGTTGACTCACTGGAAAAGACCCTGATGCTGGGAGGGATTGGGGGCAGGAGGAGAAGGGGACAGTAGAGAATGAGATGGCTGGGTGGCATCACCGACTCGATGGACATGAGTTTGAGTGAACTCCGGGAGTTGGTGATGGACAGGGAGGCCTGGTGTGCTGAGATTCATGGGTCGCAAAGAATCGGACACAACTGAGCGACTGAACTGAACTGAACTGATGTCATATTATGTAAAGCTTCATTTATATCCAGAGGAGAATATTTATTCAGAAGAGAGTCTGATGCTTAACTCATACGGTTTAAGAAGAACCAAAATATTAGTATTTTAATGATGACTGTGTTTCTGTTATTAATTTATTAGCATTAGAGGTCCTCTTTCACCGCTTTCAGAGTGATTCTTTAAGAACATTGTTGTCTGCCATATTATAAAAGTTTAGTAGAATTTCAGTAAAGCTTACTTCCCTTCTCTTGTTTTGTGACTGGCTCCTTCTCATCTTTCAGGTATCAGCTCAAAAGATACTTCCTCAAACTTCGTTTACTAAACCTAATTTATGTTCACCCCACTATTGTTACCCAGTTATTTAAAAGCACACTGTTTGCTCCCCTTGATTTTACCACTTGCATGTTTTTTGCATTACTCTTCATTGTACTACACCCTCTAGAAACGCAGTGCCCTCTAGAAACGGCAGGCACTTGCCACATGGCGTTACTGAATACTTGACACATGGCTGGTATGAACTTAGGGGTGCTACAAAGGTACTAGACAGTCTGGATTACAAAGCTTGGTACAAAAAATGAATGTCAACTATATGATTAATATATTTGTATATGGAGTACATACTGAAATGACAAAATTTCAGATGTATTAAGTAAAATATATTATTAGAATTGTCTTTATCTGCTTCTTTTAAAGTTGTAAATGTGGCTATTAATAAAAGTATAATTACATTTATGGCTTGCTTTATATTTCCATTGAACAGTGCTACTCCACTGGGGCAGGGACTCTTTCCTTTTCTTCTTTATTACCGATTCCACAGTTTGAGGGACACAATCGGTACTCAATAAGTACTGTTGAATAATAAATGAATCCTTGTTTGCTGCTGTGGCTGCTAAGTTACTTCAGTCGTGTCCGACTCTGTGTGACCCCATAGACGGCAGCCCACCAGGCTCCCCCGTCCCTGGGATTCTCCAGGCAAGAACACTGGAGTGGGCTGCATTTCCTTCTCCAGTGTGTGAAAGTGAAAAGTGAAAGTGAAGTCACTCAGTCATGTCTGACTCGTAGCGACCCCATGGACTGCAGCCTACCAGGCTCCTCTGTCCATGGGATTTTCTAGGCAAGAGTACTGGAGTGGCTTGCCATTGCCTTCTCCGGAATTCTTGTTAAACCCTTCACAATTTTGATAACTCATCCTGAAGGTTATCTAGAATCTGGCAAGCCATGCTGAGGATTAAAATCCATCATTGTTCTGAAGTCACTGTCATGATTCTTAGAGTTTGGGCATTAAAATAATATGTAAGATATGGTCTAAGACAAATATATACAAGTTCCACATACATAAACATATAATTGCAAGAGACAAAAAATATACTAATATAGTGATAATAGCTGCCATTTGCTGAATGGTTTTGCTGTGTCACACAATGTGCTAAGTACTAAATATGCCATGTACGTATACATGTATATACATATGTATATATGTTTGTAGCTATACATGTGTACAGTATATATGTGTATATATACATATTATGTCATTTAATGCCAATTTCAGAGAGGCCATATAGGGTAGCAAGACTATGAGCCACTTAGACTACCTGAATTCAGATCCCAATCTTGCACTAAATAGATATGAAATCTTAAGCTCCTCTCATTTTAAAAAATGAAATACTTAAAATACACTCACTACTGTAGAGACTAGCAAAGAACACCCATGTATTCCACAGCCCAGCTTTATCAAATATCAACATTTTGTCACATGTATTCTAGAATGTTTTAAAGAAGCATTGCAGATAGAGCTGAAGGTCACTGTGCTCCCCAGTTCTGGTGTCCCCACTTCCCTCCCCAGACATAATCATTATCATGAATTTAGTATTTATCATTCTTTCAAAGTTTATATGAGTTTCCCACAATTCTATTCATAAGCCATATATTGCTTTTTTGTATTCTTGAACTTTACATAATATATCATTCAGCAATATATTTATACTCAGCCTTATGTGTTGTGTTTTTATAGGCCTCTGATTCAGTTTAATTGCTTTGTGATACTATACTGTATGTGAATACTTCATTACTGATGGACATTTAAATTGCTTTCTATTTTGTGCATTTGCCAATAATGCTGCCATAAACAATCTCTGGGTGTCATCTTGTGTAAGGATATAAATTTCTCCTATCAGTAGATGACAGATTTGCTGTGAATTGGAAGATCACAGAGTATACAAGTTTTCAGTTTTCATATTGTGAAAATTCTGCCCCAAATGAACAATGGGTACAGTGTTCGGACCAGTTTACCCTCCTTCCAGCAACAGAGCGCAATGCCCTTTTCGCTACATTCTTGCCAGTGTGAAATGTGTAAAAAATTACATCTCATTGGTTCAGTTCTTATTCTGATAACTAACTGAACAGTTTTTGAGTGCTTAATGGACCTCGGTTTTTCTTTTTTAAAAATTCCTGTAGATACTCATTTTTTGGATACTGAGTATTCCTCTCAAAGGTTAAGATATGGCTTATCTTTTTCACTTTACTTAGGGTGCTTTTCAGTGCATATAAGTTTTTGATTTTGATGTATTTCTATCCCTTTATGGTTTGAGTTTTTGGAATATTATTTTAAAACATTTCTTGACCCCAAAGTCATAATACATTTTTACATATTTTCTTTTGAAAATGTTGGTGTTTTACTTTTTAAAATTTACGTCTTTAGTACACTTGGAATTTATTTTTGTGGCTAGGGCAAGGTGAAAGTGAAAGTGAAGTCGCTCAGTCGTGTCTGACTCTTTGCGACCCCGTGGACTGTAGTTCACCAGGCTTCTCCGTCCAAGAATACTGGAGAGGGTTGCCATTTCCTTCTCCAGGGATCTTCCCAACCCAGGGATCGAACCCAGGTCTCCCGCATTGCAGGCAGACGCTTTAACCTCTGAGCCACCAGGGAGGCCCATAGGGAATCTATTTTTCCCTATATGATAACCAAATAGCCTAGCCTCAGTTATTAAATTGCCACACTGACTTGTAATACCTCCAATGTTATGTATCATGTTTTTATATGTGTGACTATCAGTGCCTGAGTTCTCTATGCCACTCCATTTGCCTATTAATATCTCTCAGTGCTACTATCTCTCTGTCTGGATTATGATAGATTTATAATGTTTTATCATCTATAGGGAAAATACTCTCATCTTCTTTCCTGGCTATTCTTGGTTCTAACATATACATTTTAGAAATGGCTTGTCAAATTTGACAAAATATTCCATTGGAGTTTTCAAAATTGCACTGAATCTTCAGATTAAACATTGAGTCTTCAAACCACAGAGTAAAAGTCTCTACTTTTTCACAAAAATAGTTTTCATTTTATCCATAAACATCTTTACTTTTTTTAGTTAAAAAGGTGCCTTGGGTAAAATTTTATGATTGTGAATTGTTTTCATTTTTTGTACTTTTCAATTAACTATAACATGTCTATAGGGAAAGTACTGTCTGTTGTTATTGTCTTATTTTGCTATATTGATTTTTGTATCCACCCACTTGATATAATTTTTTATTTCTAATTGTAAAGTCTCTTGCTTTTTTACTCCTTGTGAACATAGGCATATTGTCTAAAAATAAAAACAGTTATGCCTATTCCTTTTCAGTTCTTTTTCTTATTCACTTTTTACCATTTTACACTGCTAGGATCCCCAATGCAATATTTAAAGGAAGTGGATGTGCTCCTAAAATTTCACTTTTAAGTGTGACATTTGCTGTAGGTTTTTGGCAGATACTATTAGGTTAAGGTGATTCTCTATTTCAGTTGTACCAAAATTTGCTTATTAATCATGAGTGAGTATTGGATTTTATCAGATTTTGCATCTACTAAGATAATCATATTACTTTTCTCTTTTAATTTGTTAATATTACATTTCCAGATTTTTGAGATGTTGAAACATACTGACATTCTTTGAGATAAACTCAACTGATTGTGATGTATATTTTTAATAACAATAATTCAATTGATTAATCTTTTATTCAGGATTTATGCATCCACTTTAAATAATTCTATTTATTGCATTATTGACATACAATAAAAGCACATGACTCAAGTGTACAATTTGGTAAGTTTTGACATATGTGTGTGTGTGTATGTATATATTCTGGAGGATTATAAAAGCACCTATCACTCCCAAATTATTATGTATTTCTTTGTAATATCATCCTTTATTTCTACCTAACTTCCCGTATCTTTATTGATCTGTTTTCTGTAGATCTGCTTTCCTATCATCTGGTAATCACTGATTTCTGCTTCCTGTTATCAGAGATTGTTTTACATTTCCTAGAATTTCATATAAGTAGCATAATTTACTATATACTTTTTTCTGATCTTTTTTCACTCAGGAAGTTATTCTGAAATCTGTGTTTAACACATATAATAATTTGTTATTGTTTATTGCTGAGTAGAACTCCATTGTGTGTATATAGCACAGCTCGGCCATCCATTCACCTGTTAGTGGCAGTTTGGTTTTCTCCAGCTTTTTAATATTATAGACAAAGCTCTTATGAATATTTATGTACATGCCTTTGTATAGACATATGTTTTCCTTTTTGGGGGGTAAAAACCTAGGAGTCATATAGTCATATAGTCAGTCAAATAGCTGGGTCATATGATAAGTATCTGTTTAGCTTTTCAAGAAATTGTTACATTGGTTTCCAAAAGAGTCTGCATTCTGTCTATATTTTCACTGGGTATAGAATTCTACATTGATGGCTTTTTCTTCTTTACAGAAAAAATTATATATTTAGTTATTTTATTTGGCTGTACCAGGTCTTAGTTGCAGCATGTGGGATCTAGTTTCCTGACCAGGAATTAAGCCCAGGCCCCCTGCATGGGAGCTCGGGTCTTTGCCACTGGACCACCAGGAAAGTCTCTCTTTTTCTCCCCCTAGTACTTTCATAGTGTTGGTCCACTGTCTTCTCACTCACAGTATTTCTGATGAGAAATCTGTTGTATATATTTTTTCACTGCATAATGTCTATTTTCTCTGATTACTTTTGAGATTTTCTCTGTATCACTGGGTTTGAGCCATGCGATTCTCAGTCAGTTCAGTTCAGTCGCTCAGTCGTGTCCGACTCTCCGCGACCCCATGAATCACAGCACGCCAGGCCTCCCTGTCCATCACCAACTCCCAGAGTTCACTCAAACTCATGTCCACAGAGTCGGTGATGCCATCCAGCCATCTCATTCTCTGTTGTCCCCTTCTCCTCCCGCCCCCAACCTTTCCCAGCATCAGAGTCTTTTCCAGTGAGTCAACTCGTCGCATGAGGTGGCCAAAGTATTGCAGTTTCAGCTTCAGCATCAGTCCTTCCAATGAACACCCAGGATCGATCTCCCTTAGAATGGACTGGTTGGATCTCCTTGTGGTACAAGGGACTCTCAAGAGTCTTCTCCAGCACCACAGTTCAAAAGCATCAATTCTTCAGCGATCAGCTTTCTTCACAGTCCAACTCTCACATCCATACATGACCACGGGAAAAACCAAAGCCTTGACTAGACGGACCTTTGTTGGCAAAGTAATGTTTCTGCTTTTTAATATATTATCAAGGTTGGTCATAACTTTCCTTCCAAGGAGTAAGAGTCTTTTAATTTCATGGCTGCAATCAGCATCCGCAGTGATTTTGGAGCCCAAAAAAATAAAGTCTGACACTGTTTCCACTGTTTTTCCATCTATTTCCCATGAAGTGATGGGACCAGATGCCATGATCTTTGTTTTCTGAATGTTGAGTCTCAAGCCAACCTTTTCACTCTCCTCTTTCACTTTCATCAAGAGGCTTTTGAGTTCCTCTTCACTTTCTGCCATAAGGGTAGTGTCATCTGCATATCTGAGGTTATTGATATTTCTCCCAGCAATCTTGATTCCAGCTTGTGCTTCTTCCATGCAATTCTAATGTGCCTTAATTCAATTTTCTTTATATTTCTTATGTTTGAATTCCATTGTTCTTCTTGGATCTATGTGTTATTGACTTCATCAAATTTGGAAAATATTAAGTTAGCACTTCTTGAAATATTTCCCACCCTCAGCCTTTAGCCAGGAAACTCCCACTTAAATTTGTAGGCTTGAAGTTTTCTCACAGTTTTCTGATGCTTTGCTTATTCTTATTCAGTCTATTTTCTGTGTTTTTTTTTTGTTTTCATTTTTTAAATTAATTTATTTATTTTAATTGGAAGCTAATTACAATATTGTGGTGGTTTTTATCATACATTGACATGAATCAGCCATGGGTGTACATGTGTCCCCCTGTCCCAAACCTGCCTCCCACCGTTTCATTTTGAGTAGAGTTTATTGCTATATCTTTCAGTTTTTCCATCTTTTTTTCTGTGATGTCTAATCTGCTTTTAATTCTATCCAGTGTATTTTTACCTCATACTTTGCAGTTTTCAACTCTAGAAGTTCAAGTTGTGTCCTTCAATATCTTTCATGTCTCTATTAACAAGTTTTAATTTTCCTTTAGTTTCTTAAACATATGGAATGCAGTATAATAACTGTCTTAATGTTATCTATAGATTCTATCACATGTGTCATGTTTCTTCAGCTTTTCTGAATCCTCAATAGCTTTTGATTAGCTGCCAAAGATTGTGAATTTTACCTTTTTAGGTGCTAGATATTTTTTGTATTCCTATAAGTATTTTTGAGCTTTTTTTCTTAGATGCTTCTACATTACTTGAAAACAGTTTGAACACTCTGATCTTGCTTTTAAGATTTATTAGGTAGGACAGGAACAGTATCTAGTCTAATTTTTCCCCACTACTGACACAATACTATTCTAAGAACTCATCTATGCCCTCAGCGCTGTGAGGTTTTTTCTTGCCACTGGGAGCAGGCACCGTCTCTCTCCTGCTGTCGGTTCTCTGATACTTTCAGTTGGCTCTTTTCATGGCCTGGGGTAATTTCTTCACTCTGTGCTGAACAGTATTCACCGAAATACTCAAGGGGGATGCTCAGTAGATCTTCATAGTTCTCTTCATGCCACTCCTCCCTCTCTGGTAATCTATTTTGTGAATTTTTGATATCTTGGTTTACCCAGATTCCCACATTTGTTTCCTTAAATTAGAGAGACTTCTGGACTTGCCCTGGATTCTCTCTCCCTGAATGATGGCCTGGAAACTTTATCCAGATAGTAAACTTGGGAAACTGTAGCATGAATGTCATTGTTTCATATATTTTGTCTGCTTTTTTAGTTGCATCAGGTGGTAAGTTAAACCTAGTTCCTATTCCTCCAAGGTTTCCCTGGTGGCTTAGATGGTAAAGTATACACCTGCAATGCAGGAGACCTGGGTTCAACCTCTGAGTCGGAAAGATTCCCTGGAGAAGAGAATGGCAACCCACTCCAGTATTCTTGCCTAGAGAACCCATGGATAGAGGCACCTGGGAGGCTACCGTCCATGGGGTCACAAATAGTTGGACATGACTGAGCAACTAACACAGACAAACACACACATACACACTCTTCCATTTACATGAGAACGTTAAGTTGGAATCTTTTTCTTAGGTAGACTGGTCTATAATTTAGTTTTCTCATCTTGTATGGTTTTTTTAATCAGTTTTATTAGCCTTATAAAATAAATTGGATAGAGTTCCCTCTTTTTCTATGTTTTAGAAACAGGAGAGGGGATATCTGTTCTTCAGATGTTTAGAAATTTGGTAAGGTTTGACTGGAAAGTCAACTAAGCCTGTGATCCTGGAGGGAGAGGAAGCTCCAGACTTGCAGTTACTGACTGAATTTATTTAATTGCATTGGTTTATTTAGCTTGTCCATTCCTTCTTATGTCATTTATTTAATTTATATTTTTGTTGAAGATTATGTATTAATGTTTCCAATATATTTGTTTGAAATTATCACAGAAATTTTCTATAATCAAAAATGTTTACTATGTATATAGATTCACCTTTCATTCCTAATAGTGTTTATTTTATGCCTTTTCTTTTACAAATATTTATCATTACACTTAGACGTTTATTTATTTTCTTAGTATTTTTAAGTTTTTATTACCTTTAAATTTTGTTACTCTTCTTGATTTTTGCTAGCAAGTTTATGATTTTGTCTCATTTTTATTGTATCCTACTATTAACTTTTGGAGAAGGAAATGGCCACCCACTTCAGTATTCTCGCCTGAAGGACGCCATGGACAGACGGCCTGGTAGCCTGCAGTCCATGGGGCTGCAAAGAGTCGGAGATGACGGGGCGACTAATACTACTACCACTGCTATTTCCTTTTAGGTTCACTGTGCTTTTTTCACTAGTTTTCATTAGTTGAAATGATTTTCCATTATTTTCAGTATTTTTTGCTCTTAATAAATGCAGTAAGAACACATTTCCCTGGAGAAGGAAATGGCAACCCACTCCAGTGTTCTTGCCTGGAGAATCCCATGGACAGAAGAGCCTGGCGGGCCACAATCCATGGGGTTGTAAAAGAGTCAGACACAACTAAACAGCAACAAAGGACAACATTATACTGTTTGATAGTAACATGTGTTTTCTCTGAACATTTTAAAGGACTTAAATTATAAACTGACTTGAAAGAAGGTATAATAATTGAATTTTACAGTTGGAAGCAATGTTTGGGTCCCAATTATTTCATCTCATTTTTATATCAGTTTTTTTTAGGGCTGCTGTCACAAATTACCACAAACTCTGTGACTTAACATAACAGAAATTTATTTTCTCATGGTTCTAGAAGCTAAATGTAAAAAATCAAGGTGTCTGCAGGGCCACACTTCCTCCAAAACCTATCAGGGACAATTTTCCTCTGCCTCTTAGCTTCTGGTGGCCACTCCCTGGCATTCCTTGGCTTGTAGCTACATGACTCTAATCTTGGCTCTCTTATCACATGGGGTTCTCCCTACGTGTCTGTCTTCACATTACATTTTCCTCTTAAAAGGAAAATTTCCTCTTACCAGTCACACTGGATTAGGACCCACAATAATGACCTCATCTCAACTTTGTTGCCAAATAAGGTCCATTCACTGGTGCCAAAGTTTAAGACTTCCACATATTTTTTTGGGGAAGGAGCTAGTCACAGTTCAACCCATAATAAACAACATAATCCAAAACTGAGATCCGGAGATGTTAAGTAACTCGCCCAAGGTCAAGTAGCTTAATGACTGTTAATTACTATTCAGATTTCCCTGCTCCTAGGCTTTTCTCAGATATTATAATAAGATGCATCCCGCTGCAAGTACCTTGAAGTGAAGTTCCATGATAAATGTGAGCTTCTGGGAAATAAAAATCTCTTCTCATCCACCAGGGGGAGCCAGGCTCAATAGGGCTCCCAGGACAGCCAGGAGTACCAGGAGAAGATGGAGCTGCAGGGAAGAAGGTAACACTGTTTTCCATATTATTGGAATAAAACTATTAAACCACATATATCTTGGTCCTGCAAGAGCTCAAATGAAACCATTCAAGACGAACTTAGTCTCTTTAAGAAAATAAAATCCCACAACTCTAAATTTCCTTTTTCACTTAGTCCAGATAAAACAGCACCAATTCAAAGCCTAAGTAAGTACCTTACAACCTCTGCCTTTTCTCTGGTGTTTTGGCCATGGTGTTCTAGTGACTTACTCTCTTTGGGATTCCTAGAAAGCACTTTTATTTAAACTTTGAGAAAAAGGATTTTTTCCTCCCCTCCAAAAAGGAAAAGTCTGTAAATGTATTCAGGAAGTAAGGCCATTATAAAGATTTCCTGAAATATTTTGAGTTGACATTTGAAATATTCATTTTTCAATTTAAGTAGAGAAAAACAGCAGATGGTAAGGCTGAAGGTCTTTCTTGTTTTTTCAAAAAACAAACCACCAAATGTGAATGAAGAGCCAAGAGAAAGTGAGCTTATTGCTTTGGCAACTGGCTGGGAAATTGGACTTTTTCATGATATTTCAGCTGCTCTGAGCTAAACTGAAGTTTGATATTAATTTATTCATGTTGGTAAACTTCCAAATTAATTTTGAGACTAGAGTGAAGGTCTTTTCTGTACTGGAGGATCCAAGCAGAAACTCTGTTGGCTGTCAGAAGAGACAAGGCGGGTGTATTCATATTGGCTATGGAGGATCAGCTAAGACATTGGTGTCATTTTCTCTAGGGAGAAGCAGGGCTTCCAGGGGCAAGAGGCCCCGAAGGACCACCTGGGAAAGGACAGCCTGGCCTCAAGGTACGGAATCCACAGTGATAGGGGAAGGGAAGCAGACAGCTGAATTCTGGTCCTGACAATAAGAAGTCAACTTAGGAGAAATTTGATGTTATTCTTGCTATGTCAAAGATGTTTACTTCTGGCTTAAAATTATGGACACCAGCTTTAGAGCTTTGGTAGACAGCAAGTATGTATTATTTATTTCCATTTTCCTAACATCTGTCACAAAACCAAGCTTATAGGAAGAGTTCAACACATGTTTTCTTAATAAACAGCCAAGTTGACATTTAAAAAACACTCACACAGTAAGGGAAGAGAAGGCTTTGGATACATCCTTGAGACGTCAAAGTCCGTAATTTTATTTCAAATATTTATACAATCGAACAGAGTAGTAAGAAATATAACCTTATGAAGTGGCACTTTCACAACATGGCATAGATTTATTTAACACATTTTAGAAATGCTTGTTGAATAATATCTTTATATGTCAAGAGGAAAATACCCAAATTCATCAATAAGACCATAGCCTACAACCTCTAAGGTGTCAGATGTTACTACAGTTCTCAGGTGCAGTCATCAATGACCATATAAATATTCTGAAGAATTATATATGAGTAAAGTAAAAATAAAATCTCTATACTTACTAGTGTTCTATTAAAATAGTAATTGATAGCTTAGATGTCTATGTATTATGAAAAATATTGGCTAAAAGTGAGTCATTAGCCTTAAACATGAGAATTTGAAATATAAATGTATTTGTAGCATTTCAAACATTTTAAATGTTTAAAATTTAAAACTGACTAACCAGACTATGAGATCTGTTTTTTTTTTGGGGGGGGGCAGGGTGGGCAGCAGGGAATGGAAACATGCACAGAGAATTCCTTTTTAACATCATGCAAAAAGTACTTTTAGAAATGATTGCCTATTAACATTCAGGAGAACTAATGTTTCCCTGAATATACTTTTGGAAAATAGACCCTTTGAGTTAATAATTGAAACTGTGGGGATGAAAGACAGCTCTGAGAAAGAGAGCTAAGGTTGGAGTCCTGCATTTTACAGTAGCTGGAGAGAGAGAGCAGTCCATACAGCATGAAGACTGGCTGAATACAGAGTTCCATGTTAGGGGAACCAAGGAGAAAGGGCTTCAAGAAGAAAGCAATGCATGGTGTCAAATACACCAGCAGAGCAAGGAAAATACGCGCTAACTGGATTACTGGCGTCGAGGTGATATGGGGCTTGTAGAAGGCCATTGCGGAGAAGGCAATGGCAAGCCACTCCAGTACTATTGCCTAGAAAATCCCATGGATGGAGGAGCCTGGTAGGCTGCAGTCCATGGGGTCGCTAAGGGTCGGACGCGACTGAGCGACTTCACTTTCACTTTTCACTTTCACACATTGGAGAAGGAAATGGCAACCCACTCCAGTGTTCTTGCCTGGAGAATCCCAGGGATGGGGGAGCCTGGTGGGCTTCCGTCTATGGGGTTACACAGAGTCGGACACGACTGGAGTGACTTAGCAGCAGCAGCAGCAGCAGCAGCAGAAGGCTATTGGAGAAGAGTGGTAGGTAGGAATATGTTATGTATCAAATTAGTCAGTGTGCAGTGCTGGCATTTTATTACATTTAGGTGGATCTGGGCTTCCCTGATCGCTCAGATGGTCAAGAATCTGCCTGCAATGTGGGAGACCTGGGTTTGATCCCTGGGTTGGGAATATCCCCTGGAGGAGGCCATGGCAACCCACTCCAGGATACTGGCCTGGAGAATCTGCATGGACAGAGGAGCCCAGCGGGCTATAGTCCATGAGGTCACAAAGAGTCAGACACGACTGAGTGACTAAACACACGACACTGCTGTTGGTTTCTGGGATCATTTAGGTCAATAAGTTAAATCTGGTACTGAAGAGGAGAACATAAATAGTTGGGGTAGATTTCGATGCTATTGGCAGATGATAATGACATGATAAGTGATATTTGGATATTCAACAATTTTTAAAATTAGCTGCCATCACTGTCCTCCATTAATACGGGTACTAGGGAGTTGTCTGCGAGTCTGGATTCTACAGGTCGCTCTTTTTCTTAGGGGAGTGTCTGCACTGCTGATGACCTCGGTATAGGCCAGTGGTTCTCAGGGCGCAGCCCCTGGAACAGCAGTGTCAGTGTCACCTGGGAATTTGTCAGAAATGTAAATTATTGGGCTCCACTACAGACCTAGTAAATAAGAAACTCTGGATGGGGGCCCAGAAATCTCCAGGTGATTCTTATGCATGTTTAGGTTTGAAAACGGTGGCATTGTCATTTATGTCATAAATATTGGACAGCCTCACAGTAAAGAATCTGCCGGCAATGCAGGAGACCCAAGTTCTATTCCTGGGTCCGGAAGATACCCTGGAGACAGGAATAGCTACCCACTCCAGAATTCTTGCCCGAAAAATCCCTTGGATAGAGGAATCTGGTGGGCTATAGCCCATGGGGTCACAAAGAGTCGGACACAAAGTGACTAATGCTTTCAGCTACATACCCCAAGGAATTCTTTTGTTGAGCTGGGCACATCCTAAGCTATGGTGCCTTGGAGTTGAGCCCTAGGGTAAGGATAGTTCTGGGATGCTCTGAGGCTTCTGGATGAAGGTAACAAAATTCTTTGGTGGGGAGCACTGGTGTACACAACCCTGCTGGGGAACACGAGGCAGTTTGTAGTTCTGTGCCAGGTTAATGCTCACTCATCTTTCTACCAGTTGAATTACTGGCCTCCTTGGGGAGAAAGAATTATACTCCATGGAGGAAGAACCAGGGCTAATTTTTAAAATGTCTCATTTTATGTTTCAAAACTGAAATAGCATAGAATCTGAAAAACAGCATGGAAAAGCATAGATGGCTTTCTTTTTGAAACTGCGACTGTCTCAGAAACACTACAGACCAAGAGGGCAAAAGAACTGTAAAGTCAAATCAAAGTCGCCAAGGAAAGATACTGAACACAGAGTTTAAGAAGTGTTAAATCATACTGAATAAATGGTGCAGTCTGGACAGTTTTGAAGTCATGTAATCTGCACAAGAACATTGACAGACCCTGTGCAACTGAGCTGGGCTTGGGGAATATGACTTTGAAGTTGGTATGCACTGAGAGTCTGGCCACGATGTAGTTGCTATAAGATGGAGGTGGATATATTATAAAACAAGTGTATTTTTATAATTCTTTTTGTCAGGGAGATGAAGGAAAGAAAGGGAGCAAAGGAAATCAAGGACAGAGGGGGTCTCAGGGGCCCGGAGGGCCAAAGGTATGTATCTTAAATTCTCATTTAT
Organism: Moschus berezovskii; assembly: GCF_049115385.1. Lineage (NCBI taxonomy): Eukaryota > Metazoa > Chordata > Mammalia > Artiodactyla > Moschidae > Moschus > Moschus berezovskii. Next base: position 21,532,193 of record NC_142462.1, on the reverse strand, counting down.
GCTTTGGGGAGATTGTTCTTGTGTCCGGTTTTAATGGAATCTTAGATCTCCACTGTTTCCTTCTTAAGAAATACAAAACCAAAGCCTCTAAAATGAAAAAGGCTTTAGAAAACATACTATTTCAGACCATTACAAAATGGGATAAAGAGATTGTATAAAACATTGGAATATTGATGCTGCCAGGAGAGAATCTGTGCGTTAGTGCTTCTTATTAAAACCAAATATTCCATAGTTGGGATACATTAAGACCACAGGAGATATAAATTCTCTATCATCTTGCTTTCTGAACAAGAACAAAAGGGTCCCAGACTGAGAGGTGATGTGGTGAGCATGCAGAGCGGGGCTTCAGAAGGCATGAGAGGGGCACTCTCATCCTGCTGCACCCCAGAACTTTTGGAGGTCAGTCACTTTAATCGTGGAAATAATGATGGTAATAGTGTCTATTTCACAGTGTTCTAGTGATGACTTTTAAGGAGTGACTAAAACCCTTATGGCACAGAGTGAAGAGGAACTCAAAAGCCTCTTGATGAAAGTGAAAGAGGAGAGTGAAAAGGTTGGCTTGAAGCTCAACATTCAGAAAACAAAGATCATGGCATCTGGTCCCATCACTTCATGGGAAATAGATGGAAAAACAGTGGAAACAGTGTCAGACTTTATTTTTTTGGGCTCCAAAATCACTGCAAATGCTGATTGCAGCCATGAAATTAAAAGACGCTTACTCCTTGGAAGGAAACTTATGACCAACCTAGATAGCATATTAAAAAGCAGAGACATTACTTTGCCAACAAAGGTCCATCTAGTCAAGGCTATGGTTTTTCCCGTGGTCATGTATGGATGTGAGAGTTGGACTGTGAAGAAAGCTGATCGCAGAAGAATTGATGCTTTTGAACTGTGGTGCTGGAGAAGACTCTTGAGAGTCCCTTATACTGCAAGGAGATCCAACCAGTCCATTCTAAAGGAGATCGATCAGTCCTTGGTGTTCATTGGAAGGACTGATGCTAAAGCTGAAACTCCAATACTTTGGCCACCTCATGCGATGAGTTGACTCACTGGAAAAGAGTCTGATGCTGGGAGGGATTGGGGGCGGGAGGAGAAGTGGACGACAGAGAATGAGATGGCTGGATGGCATTACCGACTCTGTGGACATGAGTTTGAGTGAACTCCGGGAGTTGGAGATGGACAGGGAGGCCTGGCGTGCTGTGATTCAGGGAGTTGCGGAGAGTCGGACACGACTGAGAGACTGAACTGAACTGAACTGAAAGCACTTATCATGGTTCCAGGTACATTGTTAGTGTTCAACGCATGGAATTATTCAGAGAGGAAAAAAATCAGTACAGTGAAATGGAAAGTAGGGCATATATGTCCTGATAAACTGCCTGAGACAGGGTGCTGAGAAAAAGTAAGGAAAACGCGAAGCAAGCAAATAGGCACGTGTCCTGACTTAGCAGGAGAAAATACTGAAGTCCTCTGGATGTGTCAGGAAACAAAAATTGCACACCTGAGAGAGTTCAGGGCTCCAGGAAGATTCTAATTGTAGGAAAGAAACAAGAAGTATGTTCAAGGACCAGAAGATTAAAGAGCAACTTTAAACAGGCTCCCAAAAATGTACGCTCAGATACAAAGCAAAGCATCCTCTGTATGCCAGTGATTCTTAAACTTCCATGTCATTATTACTGCCTGGGAGTTTGTTACAAAGTCATATTTCATGGTACCATGACAAGAAATCTGGATTTAGTATGTAGGTGAGACCCAAGAATCTGCATTTCCTAAATAAGTACTTCCTGCTGAAGGAAGTTCAAGGGGCACGTGATAAGAAAAGCCATTATATAGGAAATACATTAACAACAGAGATTACTCTTCATATCTTAGTTATACTGACTCAGCATGAATATATTCTTGCATTTTGAAATAAAACTTTTCCTGATAGAGAATTGCCATATTTTAAAACATTCAGTTCAGTTCAGTCGCTCAGTCGTGTCCGACTCTCCACGACCCCATGAACCACAGCACGCCAGGCCTCCCTGTCCATCACCAACTCCCGGAGTTCACTCAAACTCATGTCCACAGAGTCGGTGATACCATCCAGCCATCTCATTCTCTGTCGTCCCCTTCTCCTCCCGCCCCCAACCTTTCCTAGGATCAGAGTCTTTTCCAGTGAGTCAACTCGTCACATGAGGTGGCCAAAGTATTGGAGTTTCAGCCTCAGCATCAGTCCTTCCAATGAACACCCAGGACTGATCTCCTTTAGAATGGACTGGTTGGATCTCCTTGCAGTCCAAGGGACTTTCAAGAGTCTTCTCCAGCACCACAGTTCAAAAGCATCAATTCTTCGGCGATCAGCTTTCTTCACAGTCCAACTCTCACATCCATACATGACCACTGGAAAAACCATAGCCTTGACTAGATGGACCTTTGTTGGCAAAGTAATGTCTCTGCTTTTTAATATACTATCAAGGTTGGTCATAACTTTCTTTCCAAGGAGTAAGTGTCTTTTAATTTCATGGCTGCAACATACTCACACTTTAATACGAGTCTTTAATAGAATTTGTATACTTTCTGTGTATACAATTTTATATTTAAAAGTAATTGGCTTCTTTAGACATACAGATGTGCCTACTGGCACTTGAAAAGGTTGTAAGCATTACTAATTATTAGAGATATGCAAATCAAAACTATACTGAGGTACCATGTCATACCAGTCAGAATGGTCATCATAAAAAGTCTACAAATAACAAATGCTGGAGAGGGTGAAGAAAAGGGAACCCTCCTACACTCTCAGTGGGAATGGAAGTTGCTGCAGTCACTATGGAAAACAGGGTGGAAGTTCCTCAGAAAACTAAAAACGGAACTACCATATGATCCAGTAATCCCATTTCTGGGCATATACCTGAACAAAACTATGATTCAAAAAGATACATGCACCCCTGTGTTCATCGCACCACTATTCACAATAGGCCAAACATGGAAATAATCTAAATGTCCATCAACAGACTGATGGAAGAAGAAGATGTGGTATAAATATACAATGGAATACTACTCAGCCATAAACAAAGAATGAAATAATGCCATTTGCAGCAACATGGATGGATCTAGAGATGATCATACTAAGTGAAGTAAGTCAGAAAGAAAAATACCATATGTCACTTATATGCTAAATCTAAAATATGGCACAAATGGACCTATCTATAAAACAGACTCAGACAGAGAGGACAGGCCTGGTTGTTAAGGGGGAGAGGGGTGATGAGGGACAGATTGAGAGTTTGGGATTAGCAGATGAGAACTATGACATATAGAATGGGTAAACAGCAAGGTCCTACTTTATAGTTCAGGGAACTATTAATATATTCAATATCCTGTGATAAACCATAATGGAAAAGCATATAAGTAAGAACACCTGTATGGGTATAAGTGAGTCACTCTGCTGTATAGCAGAGACTGGCACAACATTGTACATTAACTATACTTCAATAAAAAATTAAATTTAAAAGTAATTGACTTCTTTTTATATAAAAAAGTAGAATAAATTAAATCGATGGTTTTAGTGAAAATTTTAACAGGTTAATGTTTTATCCCTTTGCCACAGAACTGAATAGGGTGGTTATCTGTTGCCAGAATTCTGGCCATGTCCTGTGCCACTGACATACAGGTTTGGATTAAGGACTGGCACATACATGCCTTGGCATCATCTGGCCCCAGCAGGCCAGTGTGTTCAGCCCATTGGTCATACGGGGAACCAGAAGAGTAGGAGGCCTCAGCTGTGAAGATGGACCTGGCTCAGGGCAGGAGTCATTATCAGTGATTCCGAGTGATGGAGTCCTTCCTGGAGGAGCAGGAGGATTACCTAGTTCATTCTCTAAGAGGTGCTAAGTTGCTCAGTCATGTCTGACTCTCTGCGACCCTATGGACTGTAGCCTGCCAGGCCCCTCTGTCCGTGGGATTCTCCAGGCAGGAATACTGGAGTGGGTTGCCATGCCCTCCTCCAGGGATCTGCCCAACCTAGGGATCAAATCCATATCTCTTATGTGTTCTGCATTGGCAGGTGAGTTCTTTACCACTAGCACCACCTAGGCGGAGAAGGAAATGGCAAGTCACTCCAGTACTCTTGCCTGGAAAATGCCACAGACGGAGGAGTCTGGTGGGCTGCAGTCCATGGGGTCGCTAAGAGTCAGACATGACTGAGCAACTTCACTTTCACTTTTCACTTTCATGCACTGGAGAAGGAAATGGCAACCCACTCCAGTGTTCTTGCCTGGAGAGTCCCAGGGATGGGGGAGCCTGGTGGGCTGCTGTCTACAGAGTCGCACAGAGTCGGACGCGACTGAAGAGACTTAGCAGCAGTGGCAGCAGCAGCACCACCTAGGAAGCCCTCTCTAAAGGCAAGAGGAGGCAAATTTCTTGGTAAAGGTACAGGGAGCAAATAGTTTAGGCTTTTTGGTTCAAGAAGCAAGTTGAGGATATTATGGAGGCACCTCTATAGCAATCATTTAAAAATGTGAAAGCCATTTTTAGTCCTGGGATTACAAAAACAGGCAACAGGCAGGATCTGGCACCTACTCTAGATCAGTAGTTTCTAAACTGCTTGATTACAAATCCCTACTAATAAAAAAAAATTGACCATGTTGCAATCTATGTTTGCTTATTGGGTTTTCAATTGTAATTTTTATTCATAAACTATTATATGAACATACATTATGAGATTTATATAAATGATTGAAATTTTAAAAGATGAGATAAAAGTACAGAGTGTGGCCCTGATAAATTTTTCTAATATCCCAAATGTGTTATTTTGAACACCTCATGGGGTGCGTGACCCTCTTTTAAAGATAATTGCTTTACCAGAGATTAGTTCAGTTCAGATCAGTTCAGTTCAGTTGCTCAGTCGTGTCCAACTCTTTGCGACCCCATGAATCACAGCACGCCAGGCCTCCCTGTCCATCACCAACTCCCGGAGTTCACTCAAACTCATGTCCACAGAGTCGGTGATGCCATCCAGCCATCTCATTCTCTGTCGTCCCCTTCTCCTCCCGCCCCCAATCCCTCCCAGCATCAGACTCTTTTCCAGTGAGTCAACTCATCGCATGAGGTGGCCAAAGTATTGCAGTTTCAGCTTTAGCATCAGTCCTTCCAATGAACACCCAGGACTGATCTCCTTTAGAATGGACTGGTTGGATCTCCTTGCAGTCCAAGGGACTCTCAAGAGTCTTCTCCAGCACCACAGTTCAAAAGCATCAATTCTTCGGCGATCAGCTTTCTTCACAGTCCAACTCTCACATCCATACATGACCACTGGAAAAACCATAGCCTTGACTAGACAGACCTTTGTTGGCAAAGTAATGTCTCTGCTTTTTAATATGTTATCTAGGTTGGTCATAAGTTTCCTTCCAAGGAGTAAGCGTCTTTTAATTTCATGGCTGCAATCAGCATTTGCAGTGATTTTGGAGCCCAAAAAAATAAAGTCTGACACTGTTTCCACTGTTTCCCAATCTATTTGCCATGAAGTGATGGGACCAGATGCCATGATCTTCGTTTTCTGAATGTTGAGCTTCAAGCCAACCTTTTCACTCTCCTCTTTCACTTTCATCAAGAGGCTTTTGAGTTCCTCTTCACTTTCTGCCATAAGGGTGGTATCATCTGCATATCTGAGGTTATTGATATTTCTCCCAGCAATCTTGATTCCAGCTTGTGCTTCTTCCAGCCCAGCGTTCCTCATGATGTACTCTGCATATAAGTTAAATAAGCAGGGTAACTATATACAACCTTGATGTACTCCTTTTCCTATTATACAGTTAGCAAAAACAAGACCAGGAGCCTACTGTGGCTCAGATCATGAACTCCTTATTGCCAAATTCAGACTGAAATTGAAGAAAGTAGGGAAAACCACTAGACCATTCAGATATGACCTAAATCAAATCCCTTATGATTATACAGTGGAAGTAAGAAATAGATTTAAGGGACTAGATCTGATAGATAGAGTGCCTGATGAACTATGGACAGAGGTTTGTGACATTGTACAGGAGACAGGGACCAAGACCATCCCCATGGAAAAGAGATGCAAAAAAACAAAATGGCTGTCTGAGGAGGCCTTACAAATAGCTGTGAAAAGAAGAGAAGTGAAAAGCAAAGGGGAAAAGGAAAGATATAAGCATCTGAATGCAGAGTTCCAAAGAATAGCAAGGAGAGATAAGAAAGCCTTCCTCAGCGATCAATACCAGAGATTATCATACTAAGAAAAGCCAGAAAAAGCAAGACAAATACCATATGATATCACTTACATGTAGAATCTAAAATAATGCACAAATGAACCTATTTACAAAACAGAAACAGACTCACAGACATAAACAGACTTGTAGTTGCCAATGGGGAGTGGGCTTGAGGAGGAGTGGTCTGGGAGTTGGGGAGTAGCCAATGCAAACTGTTATATTTAGAATGGATAAAGAACAAGGTCCTACTATAAAGTGAAAGTGAAAGTCTGTCAGTTGTGTCTAACTCTTTGAGACCCCATGGACTGTAGCCTGCCAGGCTCCTCTGTCCATGGGATTCTCCAGGCCAGAATACTGGAGTCAGTAGCCGTTCCCTTCTCCAGGGGATCTTCTCAACCCAGGGACTGAACCCAGGTCTTCCACATTGCAGGCGGATTCTTAACCATCTGAGCCACCAAAGCACAGGCAACTATATTCAACATCCTGTGATAAACCATAATGGAAAAGAACATGAACATTTATATATGGTATATGAATCATATATACATGTTATACATGGTTCAGCTATACATGAATCACTTCACTGTATAGTAAAAACACAACAGTAAAACATACCTCAATAAAATAAGTTAAAAAGATAGACAATTGCTTTCCATAGTGTTTCAAAGTACAGTAGTAGTACCTATATCAGAATCACCAGAGGTGCCTTATAAAAATTCATATTACTTTTTTTTTTTAACCATAAACTAACTACTTCTAAAAAGGGACATGAAATACCATACAATGGAAGACTGATATACTGTGGAGCATAAAATAACAAACGAAAAAGTTGTAAACTAGAAAGAACATTATTTGCTATCACATGTACCTTAAAACTTACACTAAAGGTATTTGCTATAACTCAACAAATATTTCCCTCTGAGCTTCCTGGCATACAAACACAAAAATGAATTACCATGCATTGTATGATTTTTGTTGCCTAATAAAAGGATGCACAAGAGAGAGAAATTTCCTATTAAGGAATTAATTTTATTTATTTATTATAGGGAGTAAAATCTTAATTATTAATAACTTTAGTAGTGGTTTAACAAAAATGCTCAAATATTTTCATGTGGTTTGTGAAACAGGTCACAATACTTTATTTTTTAATTTTTTTATTTTTTCAAAAACAATTTTAGGAATCTTTACTTAAAGATTCCTTTAAGATTCCTTTACTTAAAAACAACCTTATCTTAAAATAGAGTAACTTTGGTTTTATAAGCAGCAAGCAAAGTACAGAAGCAAAAATGCATTACAGGAGCATTAATTTCTACACTAGGTCACAGCATCTAATCTGAAATCACACCCATAATATCATTTTTCAGGATATCTGGGAAATAGTTATTTCCCAGGATGTCTGAACCATAGCTACTCTATTTTGACTTTTAATTATTAAAAAAAAAAAAAAATTTTTTTTTTTTTTAATAGCCAAAGCAGATTTCACCATTAATGACGTCAGTGTTTTTCTAGGTATGAGAAGATGCAAGAATTGGAACTCATAAAACCTTTTTCTGAAAAGATCTAACTATCTGAAGGCCTGTTGTGCCAGTTTTTTTTTTTTTTTTTTCAGAGCACAGAGTGCCTCATTCCTGATTTTCACCCTGAACTTCTTTCAGGGGGTGTTGAAGTTCAGCAGCTTGCAATGGTCATGATGTAATCTTTGTAGAGGCAGCTGGCAAGTACCAACTTCCAGTCAGCAGGGTCCCTTCATAGCCACATATCTGACCATGTGACACCCTTTCATGGCCATTGTGTCCCGCGGTGCTGGGAAGGCTCATTCCCAGGTCTAGGGAAGTGATGGGCCACTCAATGTGCTAAAATTGGACCAGGCCTTGCAAGTAGCAAAAGTCTCTGGACCACTGTCTTACTAGCCTCCTGGTCCAGGAAAATATTTCCTCTTGTTGCTTTTTCCCATACCCAGAGTCACATTATTACAATTATTGATCTCATATGGAACTGTCAGTTCAGCATTATATCACAGGCTCAGTGAAACAAGTGACATAGAAAATAATATAGCCATAGCTGGCAGTTCTTAGTAAAATAAGAATTATAAGTCAAGAACTTTCATTAGATAAAGCCTGGTATACCCCAAGTTACCTGACTTCATTCGTTAAATGATTATAGTCTGGTGTTAATCTCCTGGTTGTACATTATGGAGCATCCGACCTTTATCTGAAGATTGGTTACTGAGATAAGCCTTAGAAACTAACCTCAGTTCAGTTCAGTTCAGTCGCTCAGTCGTGTCCGACTCTCCGCGACCCCATGAATCACAGCACGCCAGGCCTCCCTGTCCATCACCAACTCCCGGAGTTCACTCAAACTCATGTCCACAGAGTCCGCGATGCCATCCAGCCATCTCATTCTACGTCGTCCCCTTCTCCTCCCGCCCCCAACCTTTCCCAGCATCAGAGTCTTTTCCAGTGAGTCAACTCGTCACATGAGGTGGCCAAAGAATTGCAGTTTCAGCTTTAGCATCAGTCCCTCCAATGAACATCCAGGATTGATCTCCTCCAGAATGGACTGGTTGGATCTCCTTGCAGTATAAGGGACTCTCAAGAGTCTTCTCCAACACCACAGTTCAAAAGCATCGATTCTTCGGCGGTCAGCCTTCTTCACAGTCCAACTCTCACATCCATACATGACCACGGGAAAAACCATTGCCTTGACTAGACGGACCTTGGTTGGCAAAGTAATGTCTCTGCTTTTTAATATACTATCAAGGTTGGTCATAACTTTCCTTCCAAGGAGCAAGCGTCTTTTAATTTCATGGCTGCAATCAGCATCTGTAGTGATTTTGGAGCCCAAAAAAATAAAGTCTGACACTGTTTCCACTGTTTTTCCATCTATTTCCCATGAAGTGATGGGACCAGATGCCATGATCTTTGTTTTCTGAATGTTGAGCTTCAAGCCAACCTTTTCACTCTCCTCTTTCACTTTCATCAAGAGGCTTTTGAGTTCCTCTTCACTTTCTGCCATAAGGGTGGTATCATCTGCATATCTGAGGTTATTGATATTTCTCCCGGCAATCTTGATTCCAGCTTGTGCTTCTTCCAGCCCAGCGTTCCTCATGATGTACTCTGCATATAAGTTAAATAAGCAAGGTGACAATATACAACCTTGACGTACACCTTTTCCTATTTGGAACCAGTCTGTTGTTCCATGTCCAGTTCTAACAGTTGCTTCCTGACCTGCATACAGGTTTCTCAAGAGGCAGGTCAGGTGGTCTGGGATTCCCATCTCTTTCAGAATGTTCCACAGTTTATTGTGATCCACACAGTCAAAGGCTTTGGCATAGTCAATAAAGCAGAAATAGATGTTTTTCTGAAACTCTCTTGCTTTCTCCATGATCCAGCGGATGTTGGCAATTTGATCTCTGGTGCCTCTGCCTTTTCTAAAACCTGCTTGAACATCTGGGAGTTCACGGTTTATATACTGGTGAAGCCTGGCTTGGAGAATTTTGAGCATGACTTTACTAGCGTGTGAGATGAGTGCAATTGTGCGGTAGTTTGAGCATTCTTTGGCATTGCCTTTCTTTGGGATTGGAATGAAGACTGACCTCTTCCAGTCCTGTGGCCACTGCTGAGTTTTCCAAATCTGCTGGCATATTGAGTGCAGCACTTTCACAGCATCATCTTTCAAGACTTGAAATAGCTCAACTGGAATTCCATCACCTCCACTAGCTTTGTTCGTAGTGATGCTTTCTAAGGCCCACTTGACTTCACATTCCAAGATGTCTGGCTCTAGGTCAGTGATCACGTTATCGTGACTATCTTGGTCGTGAAGATCTTTTTTGTACAGTTCTTCTGTGTATTCCTGCCACCTCTTTTTAATATCTTCTGCTTCTGTTAGGTCCATACCATTTCTGTCCTTTATCGAGCCCATCTTTGCATGAAATGTTCCCTTGGAATCTCTAATTTTCTTGAAGAGCTCTCTTGTTTTTCCTATTCTGTTGTTTTCCTCTATTTCTTTGCATTGATCACTGAGGAAGGCTTTCTTATCCCTCCTTGCTATTCTTTGGAACTCTGCATTCAGATGCTTATATCTTTCCTTTTCTCCTTTGCTTTTCGCCTCTCTTCTTTTCACAGCTATTTGTAAGGCCTCCTCAGACAGCCATTTCACTCTTTTGCATTTCTTTTCCATGGGGATGGTCTTGGTCCCTGTCTCCTGTACAATGTCACGAACCTCCATCCAGAGTTCATCAGGCACTCTATCAATCAGATCTAGTCCCTTAAATCTATTTCTCACTTCCACTGTATAATCATAAGGAATTTGATTTAGGTCATATCTGAATGGTCTAGTGGTTTTCCCTACTTTCTTCAATTTAAGTCTGAACTTCGCAATAAGGAGTTCATGATCTGAGCCACAGTCAGCTCCTGGTCTTGTTTTCGCTAACTGTATACAGCTTCTCCATCTTTGGTTGCAAAGACTATAATCAATCTGATTTCGGTGTTGACCATCTGGTGATGTCCATGTGTAGAGTCTTCTCTTGTGTTGTTGGAAGAGGGTGTTTGCTATGACCAGTGCATTCTCTTGACAAAACTCTATTAGCCTTTGCCCTGCTTCATTCCGTGCTCCAAGGCCAAATTTGCCAGTTACTCCAGGTGTTTCTTGACTTCCTACTTTTGCATTCCAGTCCCCTATAATGAAAAGGACATCTTTTTTGGGTGTTAGTTCTAAAAGGTCTTGTAGGTCTTCATAGAACCGATTAACTTCGGCTTCTTCAGCATTACTCGTTGGGGCATAGGCCTGGATTACTGTAATATTGAATGGTTTGCCTTGGAAACGAACAGAAATCATCCTGTCATTTTTAAGATTGCATCCAAGTACTGCATTTCGGATTCTTTTGTTGACCATGATGGCTACTCCATTTCTTCTAAGGGATTCCTGTCCACAGTAGTAGATATAATGGTCGTCTGAGTTAAATTCACCCATTCCAGTCCATTTTAATTCACTGATTCCTAGAATGTCGATGTTCACTCTTGTCATCTCCTGTTTGACCACTTCCAATTTGCCTTGATTCATGGACCTAACATTCCAGGTTCCTATGCAATACTGCTCTTTACAGCACCGGACCTTGCTTCTATCACTGGTCACATCCACAACTGGGTTCTGGTTTTGCTTTTGCTCCATCCCTTTATTCCTTCTATAGTTATTTCTCCACTGAGCTCCAGTAGCATACTGGGCACCTACTGACCTGGGGAATTCCTCATTCAGTAACCTATCATTTTGCCCTTTGTTACTGTTCATGGGGTTCTCAAGGCAAGTATACTGAAGTGGTTTGCCATTCCCTTCTCCAGAGGACCTAACCTAGAGTGTCCTTTTTAATAACTTAATTAAATCTTTTAGTAGTATCACGTAACAAGGAACTGTCTCAGCAGTGATTCTTAGTAAACACTAGACATTAACAAAACTAGAAACTTAATTTAACAATTTACAAAACTTAATATTCCGTGATTTTTCATTAAGGAGGCCCTGTAGCCAGGGAGGCTTTAACCCATCAAATAAAAAATGAGGTTTGTCAGGGAGCTGGGAAAAGCCAAGCAGCCATCTTGGATTTCCCATAGCCCTGACTCTGATTTCCAGCTATTGTTTTTAATTTTCCAATTTAGAAGCAGACTGTTGCCATGGTTTAAAGACATTAGGATGGCACAAGTCTAACAGAGTTTTTGTATAAGCAGAATGAGCTTTTACATGTCTCAGTCAGTCAGTCAGTTCAGTCGCTCAGTCGTGTCTGACTCTCCGCGACCCCATGAATTACAGCACGCCAGGCCTCCCTGTCCATCACCAACTCCAGGAGTTCACTCAAACTCATGTCCATAGAGTCGGTGATGCCATCCAGCCATCTCATTCTCCGTCGTCCCCTTCTCTTCCCGCCCCCAACCTTTCCCAGCATCAGAGTCTTTTCCAGTGAGTCAACTTGTCGCATGAGGTGGCCAAAGTATTGCAGTTTCAGCTTTAGCATCAGTCCCTCCAATGAACATCCAGGATCCATCTCCCTTAGAATGGACTGGTTGGATCTCCTTGCGGTACAAGGGACTCTCAAGAGTCTTCTCCAGCACCACAGTTCAAAAGCATCGATTCTTCGGCGATCAGCTTTCTTCACAGTCCAACTCTCACATCCATACATGACCACGGGAAAAACCATACAAACCCGACAATTGGATTAATTTCTAAAACTAGCATAGGATCAGGCCTATGGTAGAAAAGCATTTGATTTATATGCAGAGGGCTAAGAAGTCAAGAAAACATTATAAATGATCATACGAATCAGGTCCAGCAGCTTGGGCAAGCTGTCTACCTCTGATGTTGTCGTCTTCTCATCCTGGTGTAGTGTAGTTTCTTCTGAAAAAAGTCCTGGTGTAGTGTAGTTTCTTCTGGAGACAGTCCTTTAAATTATGTCCTTTTTTTTTTTTTAAGTCCTGGTTGCAGGTAACGAGGCATCTGATCTTCATCCAAAGATCGATCACTGAGATAAGCTTCAGAAACAACTTAGGGTGTTCTTTAAGAATTCAATTAAATTTTACATTAATATCGCATAACAGCGAGGAACTATCCAAGAAATGAGTCTTACTACCTCCATTGGTAGCCCGCCATTAACAAACTGGGATTTAACATTTATTGAAACATCCTTTTCTCCCTAAAATCACCCTCATTTTTACCAAATATAACCAAATTAGGACAATAGATCTGTTCTCAATAAACTTGACCTGATTATTTATATAACCATAGACCCTTTTTTTTTTTTTTTGCTGAGACTTTTATGGAGTCTCAAACAACTTTATTATTATTTTTTTTATTGGAGGCTAATTATTTTACAATATTATATTCGTTGGTTTTGCCGTACATTGACATGAATCTGCCCCAGGTGTACATGAGTTCCCCCACCTGAACCCCCCTCCCGAGCCCCCCTCCCATCTCCCTCCTCCCTTTATCCTCCCTCTGGGTCATCCCTGCACACTAGCCCCGAGCATCTTGTAACATGCATCGACCCTGAACTGGTGATTCACAATACTTTAAAATGCTGGAAATATATTTCTATATTTTTCTTAATATAATTCCTATATATCATTTCCTTGTTTGAAATGTAATGAGTATTTTGTTCTGTTTTTAGGGTGATCCAGGAATTATGGGCCCTGTTGGGATGCCTGGAATATCAATTCCTGGACCACCTGGACCAAAAGTATGCATTCTTGGGAATATTTTTTTCTTTTACTTGGATTTTTTGAAAGTTGGAGTGGGGAAAAGATCCATAAAATCAGTGAAAGAATTTTAGCTTTGGAAAAACCCAAAGATATTATATAGCTCAACCCTGACATTTCACGATTAAGCAGATGGAGGGCCAGCAGCAAATTTAAGACTAGAAACCAGGTTTTCTGCTCCTGGTCTTGACCTTATCACTCTGCTTTGAACTGCCTTCCTTAAATACTAGCCTTAATGCATGTAAGAATTTATTGCATTTGTTTAGAATAATCTGCTAATCAGAAAGTCTGGCAGAAAAGAAATCCGCTCAGATATAAGAGCATTCCCAGACATTTTCACAGTCTAAATATTTGTGTCTAGAGAGCCACCTATTATTTCAGCTATTCTCCGAAAAGCTTAGTGGTCTTTACTGACAGTTTTTATTTGCTTAAGATTTGAAACTCTTCTCAAATATATTAGAAGGATGTACTCTCTCAGGATCTGATTCTAAGAGATTAAGCTCTTTATAATTGGCCAATGGCTTTTTATGCCCTGTGCCATGATGGTTTCTCATAAAATCTAAAGCCTGAAACTGAAAATTATTTGACATGTGCAGGGCGACAGAGGTGGACCTGGGGTGCCTGGATTTAAAGGAGAACCTGGAATTGCTATTCGAGGACCAAAGGTATCCTTCATTCATGTTGTTTTATTTATTGAAATAAAAAATGAAAGTAGATTTAATGCATCATAAGTTATGACTGAGATTGTTCTACTTAGAGTCTCTACACTGATGAACTGAGATATAAGACTATACTATTCCCCTTTTAAAAAATCAAGCCAGCAGATCATTTATTTTTCATAAACGTGGAGGATAATAGCTCCTCTAGTAAAATGTTTGCTGACTAAACAGATGATTGAAAATGCTCTTTTTCTTTCTGTAATGTCTATAATATGATATTATATGGCCTCTGGCCTCCTTCATTTACATATTAATGGCCAATGCATCTCTTCTGCTAAACACTGTACAAAGAGTTCATGTTTAGTAACTTTATTGAATAAGATTTCCCTGCTTGTTGTCCATCTTTCAGAGTTATTTTAATGAAAATGCAAATAATGATGGGAGAAGACAGTTTTAAGTAATCATCACTATTTTTTCCATGGCAACAAAGTACCATTTCCCTCCTCACATAAAACCTAGCCTTACAGAGAAATGCTACTTTCCAAATGTCAACAAGCACATCCCTGTTTAAGAGGACAGGCTTCTGGGCTCCATAATCAAAACTCATTAAATTAGTAGCATGCTGTTATGTAGCTTTGAAGCTGGATTTAGTTTATCAAATTGTCTGTTCTCAATGAAAGGGTTCAAGTACTGACACCAGTGACTTTCAAACTTCAAAAAAGAAAACTTAGAATCGTCTCTGCATATAATTCAAAGCCTATTATATACCAACAAAAGTTGTAGTGGTTCCTCTTAAAGCAAGAGGTAGAATCCTGACCTCCGCTGTTCTTAATCACTTGGAGAGTTGTCCTTGCTAGAATGCTATCTTCTAGCTTATCAGGGACAGAAGACGTTTCTGGGATATTTTCAAGCTAAAACAGAGAATGTCCTGGGAAAATCATAACAAGATGGTCACCCCACTGCCCAGACTCTGAGGCACATAGGAACCCAAGCTATGTAAAAGACTCTACAGAAACCCAAGTTATGTATGACTCAAGGAGAAAATTCCAAACTTCCAAATGCTAAAACTACAGGCATGGCCTCAGTCAAGAACATTTGGGTGACAATTTTCATATTGTTTGATAGCTTCCTGAATCTATGCATCCCTAGATCCATTTTGCAAGGTTATTTCTCTCTACTTACACTGTTCTTTACAAGAGAAGCAACATCTAAATGTATAGTTGATGTTGATAAGCTCTGACTGTTTTCTACTGATCATTATTGGTGATGGTATTTAGAGTTATTTGCCTTTTCACTCCAGTCATTTTTCTAATCCCTTGGTCTCTAATGATTACTTGTTCTGCCACTTTCCCCTAATGGATTGTTTTTAAGTTCATGGAGGGTTAGCTGATAAAAATTTTGGCACATTAATTCAGTTTTATGTATTTCTTCAGGGACCTCCCAGATTTTTTTTTTTTAAAGCTCACTTGATTAAGATTTCTACCCTAATTTCTGTTGAATGAGAGAGACACTTCAAAGAGAATTACTCTGCAAAACATTTTCTTGAATCCAGTGCAGAAAAGCCAAGTGGCAAATTTCCATCCATGAAACTATCAAGAGGCGTCCAAAATAAAAATCTGAGCAAGAACACTGCCCTTTCCCTACCCCCTGTTAGCATAAGAAGTAACACGTTAACTGAAATTTCTGCAGGAGACAGGACACAGATCTCTAGGAAAAAAATGTTCCTAAACCATGGATGTTTCAATGGCTTTCCCTGCAGTGTGGGGGCCAGAGGATAAACAATAACAGCTGCTGATAATATGTTACAGGCTTGGAATTTAGGAATGAAAACGGAAAGTGAATTTTGATTCCACTTTCTTTTTAAATTTCAACTTAACCAGGGGGAAGTTACTGCTTTGTTTTGTGGCTGGCCTGCTCCTCATGTAAGCACGCAGAGAAATGGGCATCTTATTTGGGGACCTGTCCCATAGGAAATGCTTAGTGCGTCAACCTTGCACATAATTGGAATAATATAATAAACTGCTTCTCAGACATGACCAGTTCCTTAGTGGGGGATCCACCAGAATTCAGTGCTCCAGAATAATTTGTTTTTTGCTTTGTCATACATCTTTAAGAGATCATCTTGGATTTCTGTGGATGTGCATTAAGTCCATACTGCATTCTAAACAGTGCATTTTTATAAGTGACCACATGTTTTCTGAAGACCATTCTTAAGATGGTTAACCATGCAAGGTCAGTCTCTTTGTCTTAATAGGAAATGACAGCTGTTGTATTCATGATTTTCAAAATCAATTTAACTTTCTTATGGCATAAAATTTTTTCCCCAGTTATTTTTTTATAGGAGTAAAATCAGAAACCGTTTTTGGGAATTAGATTTGGAGCAACATTTTGGCTTGGAATAATGCAGCTTGATTTCAGTGTTTGCTTACATGTAAGACAAATATTAAGAATCTGGCTACTTTTTCCAATCTTGGAAAACACAGGTCTATTATTAGAGTTTTCTCCTGATGTGGAAAACATAAATATTTTATTTTTATTTTTTTAATTATTTTAAAAATTTATTTATTTTAATTGGAGGCTAATTACTTTACAATATTGTAGTGGTTTTTGCCATACATTGACATGAATCAGCCATGGGTGTACATGTGATCCCCATCCTGAACACCCCTCCCACCTTGCTCCCCTTCCCATCCCCAAGGTTATCCCAGTGCACCAGCCCTGAGCACGCTGTCCCATACATCAAACCTGGACTGGTGATCTGTTTCACATATGATAGTATACAAAACATAAATATTTTAAATCGTGAACAGCTCTTTATTAAAATAATTGATGTGCATTGACACAGGCCACTGTAAGAGCTATGACACCAAGAGAATGGGAGGTGGGGTGTAAAGAAGGAGCTTAAATAAAAGCGCAATAGGCATACGATGAATAAGGCTTCTTTGCTAAGAGTCTTCTTCATTTTTCTTTCTCTCCATTTTACTCTGGCCAGAAATTTCTCTGAGCTCCACTGGTACAGAGAACTCTTGTTTGAAGGGCAATGATCCTCTATATAAGAGGCCGGTATTGCTGCTAAGCTTCTGATGCCCACGGTCATCATGGTAAAGCAATATCTATCACTTTTTCCTAGGTCTCAGCATATGAACCATTAATGCTGTGTCCTATTCTTTTATAAAGTGTTTTGAAAAAATTAATCTGTTTTTAATTTTTATCAGAGCTTTTATTCCTCACTTCATTTGGGCCTCACTGAGGAAGATAATAGATGTAACATAATAATAGGTAACACACACAGTCTTATTTTATACTTAAAACTTTGTTCATATTCTTCTCTACTCTCCTCACTTGGTGCTTACTAAATTTTCTCATTTGATACTTCCCCTTATTTTATGATGCACTAAAATTTTATAATTTTTAAAATTAAAATATCAGCAACTAGCTCTTTTCTAACCCCCATGAAGTGTTTCCTATGGAGGACTTTGTAGTGGTTCATATATATTCCTTACACTCACTCCAGTCATCATTTGCTTCCCATAAAAGAAATGGGAAAGACTCACAAAGAGATAAGAAGTTGCCATATTTCCTTCTAAAAATTCTCAGACCATTCCTCTGCCCTTATCAAACCCGCCTTTGGTGTGCTGAGTTGGTACTGAGCTTAACTTTTGCCAGCTGTTTCATAGTTTAGGCTCATGATATCTCTTGTGTTGGAATTCACCCAGGGTGCCCAAGGCCCCCAGGGACCAGTGGGCGCTCCAGGACTCAAAGGTGACGGCTATCCTGGTGTGCCGGTAAGTGTGGACGCTGCTGTTATCTCCTCCCTCCCTCCCGTCTCTTTCCCTTCCTTCCTCTCGTCCCTCCCTCCTTTTCTTCTTTTCCCTTCCCTCCCTCCCTTCCCCCTTCCCTTCCTGAACCCTGCACCCAGCAAGGTTGCTCCCTCTCCCCCTTTTTATGTCATCCCAGGGCCCTCGAGGAATCCCAGGACCTCCTGGATCAAGGGGATTACCTGGAGTTGGAGACACTGGAGCAAAGGTAGGTGACAGTATCTTTTAAAAATGTACCTGTAGTTAAGAGGTTTGGTAAAAGTGAACATCTTTACCGGACCTGAGAGAAATGGAGAAGCGTCTAAAGAACTGATCAAGTTATTTATCCTCATCTATGGGCGACGAGTTGACTCACTGGAAAAGACTCTGATGCTGGGAGTGACTGGGGGCGGGAGGAGAAGGGGACGACAGAGAATGAGATGGCTGGATGGCATCACCGACTTGATGCACATGAGTTTGAGTGAACTCTGGGAGATGGTGATGGACAGCGAGGCCTGGAGTGCTGTGATTCATGGGGTCGCAAAGAGTCGGACACGACTGAGCGACTGAACTGATGGGCTCTCCAGAGCCTTGCACTCACTTGAACACGCAGATTAACCTTATGGTTTTTTTCTTCTGTTTCCTTGCTAGCAACCCTCGCATTCGTGTGCTGCTTTGTTTTCTGGTCGCAAGGATAGACTTTGGTTCAGGCCCCTGCCCTCTCTGGTCACGCTCCTGCCTAGGCGCTCTCATGCCATCCCATGGCACTAACCACCGTCCATGCACTGATGGCCTGCAAATGTCTATCTTCCCTCCTTGAAGCCCTGGTCTCACACACCTAGTTTCTTACCAGACGTCTCCTCTTAGATCTCTCACAGACATCTCTAACCTAATATCCCAAATAAAGCCTTTGATTTTCACCCCATCAGCCTGGAAGTGGTGCTGCCTGCCCTCCGTGCTAATGCCACAATACCTAACTCATTCTTGGTCCTCCACACCTAGTCCTCTGGCAAATCTGTCAGTTCTACCTTCAAAATTATATCTCGCCTCTGGCTACGTGTCTCCTGCTGCATCTCCCAAGAGATCACCACTATCTCTCACCTGGGCTATGAAAACAACTTCTCCATTGGCCTTCTCTCCTCCGCCTCTGCCCTTCTATTACCTCGCAGGCAAGTTGATCTTTTAAAGCCAGAGATCAGATCATACCCCTTTCCTTCTGAAGAAAACTCCCTGGCGGCTTCTCTCTGTACAGAGCAAGCTGCACCCGCTTTCCGTGTTCTCTGGGGCCCTTTGTAACCTGGGCCGCAGCTCCGTCCTTTGCTCCCTTGCTGCCTGCCTCCCGCCACACTGACCTGGCTTCCGTCAGCTCACTCCTGCTTCCAGACCTTGACTTTGTCAGGCTGGCTCATTCTTAAGGTCTCAAGTCTGACCTCCTTCTCCACCTATACAAAAGGCAATTCTCTCCTCTCCCTCCACCACTATCATAGCCCCTCGTGTATTTCCTCCATGGCATGCATCATTTCTGAAATCAACTTCCTTATTTCCTGCTCTGCATATTTCACAAGGGTATCAATTTTCCTGAAGGCCAGCTCTTTGTTGTACTAAGTTCTTGATTCCCAGAACTAGGCTTGCCACCCAAAAGGAACTCTTTGACATGTTGAATGAATGAAAAATGAGTGAATGATCAATATTATCCCACAGAGATAAATTCTCCTTAGAAATAGATCTACACATTTAGTTTTTCAGATGCTGCCAGGTCATTAAAGAAAGAAGTTATGAGTGCCTAACGTCAACTTTTTCTCTTGAGTTTTTGGTCTCTGCCGTGGCACCTGTGAGTGCTGCCACCTTGATGCTGCTTCTATAGTGTGGGGCAAGTACCCTTTCATCCTCTCCCTGGTAGGATGAAAGACTGGAGACCCAAGGCATTCAATTCATCCCTAAAGGAGATCTTGAATCCTGCCCATCTCTGTCTCTCAGGGTAATCAGGAAAGTCAGGGAGATGTGTCTGAAAGCGCTGAGTAGACTGTGCGGGGAAGAGACACCCTAGGTGCTTTTGCCGAGGTGCTGGCATCTGACTCAGCACTGAATCTGATCCTTATTTGAATTGGGGCACTGAAATATTCTTTTTCCTTTAAGGCAAAGTGCCTGTTAAAATTTTAAAATACAGGAATTTTAATATGTAAACCTCGTTGTTCTCTGCTAAGTGAAACACTGGTAAAAACTTTTGTTTTTACACTGAATATTCCTTTAGTTGGGGAACTAGGAGCTTATTCCTATTTAAAATACGGTGTGTGTGAAATAAAATGTGTTAAATATACTGGATTGTTCGTATTCCAATGCAAACACATAACTATTTACATTTCCATAGAGTAGATTATAAATATTTTATAAAAGTATACATTGTGTTATATTAAATTATACTATTGTATTACTACTTTACATTTAGCAGTAATAATAAAGGTGCACAAATAGCACTTAAAAATGTTTATTCTTGTGAATGTTCCACCATGTCAGATTATTTATCATATAGACTAAAACATTTACTAAATGGGTTCATTTGTCATTTCTCTCTCAAAGTCCCTTGTGTTTCTTCACATACATTTTAAGGGGGGGGGGGAAGTGTTTTTTCGAAAGTTTATCCTGCCCATTTTTGGTTGTTATTGATACTCAGCATGTTGTCAAAAGATGTGTCCCAAGTGACACTGACATTCATTTACGTGTGAGCACGCTCAGTCGTGTCCGACTCTGTGCAACCCCAAGGACTGTAGCCCACCAGGCACCTCTGTCCAGGGGATTCTCCAGGCAAGAATACTGGAGCGGATCGCCATTTCCCTCTCCAGAGGATCTCCCCACCTCAGGGACTGGACCCAGGTCTCCTGCGTCTTCTACATTGAAGGCGGATGCTCTACCGCTGAGCCACCAGGGAAGCCACAAACTTGTATTGTGTCTGTTAATTCACACAGAAAGCTGAATGGAGGCGGTACCCTCCAGCTCACTTCTACGGAGGGGAGGAGGGAATGTTGGTTAGGACCTGCCTCTGTCCACACCTCCCTCCCAGCTGTGTTTTCTTTCTTCCTGTCTCCCCTTCTTGTGGATATTGGGGAGGTGTGTTATCCTGCCTACCTCTAGCCCTGGAAGGAAATATCTGGAGTGCACGCTCTTCTTAGAATCAAAGAACTTGGATCATGAATTTCAAAATCAAAGACATTCCAAAAGCAAACAGCAGCTTCTAATAACTTCCAAAATCACCTCTCTTCGATAGATGCCTTAGAGTCTTTGTGTGTCTTTTTTATTTCCTGAAGAAAACTTTTGGCTACCCACACAGCCCAACAGAAGCTGGTAAAGAAAAAGACATTTTTGGAAAAGTCTAATTCCACTTAATTTTGTCCTTTTGGTTTAGTAAGGTGGAGTTGAGGCTCTCAAAACCTCTAAGGTTGGCAATGGTAGCAAAAGTATAGGACTCAAATGTCTGCAAAATTCCTCTCCTTCTATTTTGTCTTACAATGGCAGAGAAATTGTGTGTGGAAATGTGTGGGTTTGTGTGCATGCACGCACATGTGTGTATAATTGTATAGACATATATATTGGATATGTTTTTTATTTAAATTCTGTGTTGTCGCCTTAAAATATTGGCCTTAGGGCATTAACTTACAAAAGAAATGTGTTTTGAAATGAGGAAGCCATTAAGGTTGACGATTAATTTATGGTGGGATCTGCGATATTTAGCTAAGGTCACATGTGTTTAGCATATGACATAGACATTGGAATCAAAGCATCTATGTTTTAAAATATATAAAAAGCAGTCCCTGACATCTTGCAACCTTGTGGTGCTCCGTGGCTTTTTTCCAAGTGAAGGAATTCCATCTGACATCTGAAGTTATAGTACTTCTCCGTACACTTCCCTTGAATGTACTCCAAATTTTGACAAGGGCTTCTGAGAGATTTCTAAAATTCTTATAAAGATTACAAGTTTCCAAGGAGATAGTAGATATGGTTTTAAAATCCACTTTGGAATATGCCATAAAGAGGAACTGACAATTGGATTTTTCCCAGTAGGAAGCGCTCATCCAGTGCCCTGGTCCCTGGACCCAAACTGTCAGCTCACTGATAGGGAGGGCAACCTCAAAGATCCTGCATTACATTGCCTGCATTTCTTGACTGGACCCCAAGAGACTAGGCTTCCCTAGTGGCTCAGTGGTAAAGAATCTGCCTGCCAATGCAAGAGATGTGGGTTCAAACTCTGGCTCAGGAAGACCCCCTGGAGAAGGGAATGACTACCTACTCCAGTATTCTTGCCTGGAAAATCCTACGGATGGGCTACAGTCAATGGGGTCATAAAGACTTGGACACGACTAAGCATGCATGCACGCTTCCCTGGTAGCTCAGCTAGTGAAGAATCCACCTGCAATACAAGAGACCCTGGTTTGATTCCTGAGTCAGGAAGATCCACTGGAGAAGGGATAGGCTACCCACTCCAGTATTCCTGAGCTTTCCTGGTGGCTCAACTGGTAAAGAATCCACCCGCATTGAGGGAGACCTGGGTTCGATCCCTGGGTTGGGAAGATACCTTGGAGAAGGGAAAGGCTACCCACTCCAGTATTCTGGCCTGGAGAATTCCATGCACTGTATAATCATGGGGTCACAAAGAGTCAGACATGACTGAGAGACTTTTCACTCACTCCTCAAGCATACACACGAGACAAAGAGGACCCTTTGTGATTTGGGGCCTGTCGGTCTATAAACTGTATCACCTTTTGAGAAGCCCAGATAATTCTTTGCTTCTGTATGTTTCACCCCTGTAGGCTGGTGAATCACCCAGGGCTGAGGCTGAGGCCTCAGATGTCAGTCTCTGAGAGTGCGAGTTTGTTCTTGGCCTCCTGGAAGAGAACTATGAGGGGTGGTTCTCCTGGGCTCAGACGGGCAGGGGCATCGCACCAGGCACCCCCTCAGCTCTTTCAGCCCCCATCACTGTGCCAGTTCATCACAGAGAAAGCCATGACCTTCCCCAAAGCTTCCGGGGCAGTGGAACTGAGGCCAGTTCTTGCAAAGAGAACCATTAATCTGGTTTTGGGGGTTCTTACGGAACCTTTTAACCATCAAGTGGTTGGAATCAAGTCTGGGCAGACTTGTTGGGTGGTTGTTGTTATATGTTATAATTGTATACTACCTAAATATTATGTGTGACCTAAATATTTCCAGACTATCATGGAATTTTTAAGAACTCTCTTATTTTATAGATAAGGAAACCAAGAGCCAAAGAGTTTGAACGACTTGCCGCTTTATAATCTGAACAGTGTTGATGCTATTTTGTTTGAGTGTCAGAGGGAGACTATAAATAGGGATGCATGAATGGAAAACTAGGTGAATTAATAAGTCAGAGCAGGTGGAATGACTTGTCCTGATCTACGGATGCTCAATCTTCAATACTGTCCATTTTCCGACTACCTCGGCACTATTTAGGGTACAGTTAGGTGGTCTCTCTTTCCTTTCAAGCTTTTCCGTTGTCAAAACTTAAATCATGTAAACATTGAGCAGAGGCATAAATCCAAACTTGAAAGAGTTCAATGTTTTCCAGAGCTTTAAATGTTTGAATATTGTAAACACATGCTTTATTTGACAAAGTGACCCATAGTCATAAATTAAAATGCAAGTCTGTGTGAAATTCCACTGAGTATCATTATTCTAAAAATGTTCCCAGCATCTGAATCGCCTCTCTGTTCTCTGCAATGGCTCACATATGTGCATACCACCAATAGGCAGGAGGGGAACAGAGGAGCGATTCACACAGAGATGCACTCGGAATCTGTGGATTCCGTCAGCGGACGTGGACTGGACAAGGAACTCCCTTTTGAATCTTGTTTGACAAGGAGGGCTGACCTGGGATATAGACTTAATGACAGTGATGTTAAGGGTCCATGATTTCAAATTGGAGTTGAAGAAACCTACCGTTTTTAATATGACTGCAAAATTGCTACAGGCAGGGCAATCAGTTCAAAAATGGGACTAATTAAAGCCAGAGCCATATCAAGTTTAAATACCAGGCAGTTTGACCTCTAGGTGTCAGAAGAGGTCACTTGACTAGGTGACTTTTCAAGGTTACTTCTTGATTCAGTTCTATGCATGATCTCTGCCATCACAGCCATAATCGTGTTTACCTTACCATGTTCAGTATAACTTTCATTTTTGCTCACTCTTTTCCTAGCTCTGCATTTCTCTTCCCAGGAGTGCATACATACTTTCTCTTCAGCCTTAAGGACGCACATTTTATCCTCTTAACATTCAACACCCATGTCACCATCAACACATGTTTTATTTTTAATTATGCAGGGATTTTCCCCCAGTGGAAAATTATATTGAATATCAACACGAGAGAGCCTTCTCTCTGACCTTAAAGGCACTGTCAACATTTCTATTTTCAAGGTTTCTAACTTCACTAAATAAGAAGGCTGTCCCTCTCCAATGAGATTCTTGGCACAGGGAAATGATTTGCTCATCTTTGATGAGTTGACTTTGAGAAAATGAAGAAACCATCAACAACAAATCCCTGCTAAATCCTACAGCAAGTTTTTAAGTTATCACGGACTTTAAAATGCTGTTGCTTTGTAGCAAATACTGAAATTCTCGGGGTGGGGGAGTGGGAGGAAGGCTGAAGGGGGAGGGGTATATGTATACATGTAGTTGATTCACTTTGTTGTACAGCAGAAACTAACACAACATAATAAACCAATTACACCGTAAGAAAAGAAAGTTCTAGGAGAGAAACTGATTTGACAGAATTGAAATTATTTTAAATGCTTTGAAATTTAAGCATTTAATTTAAATTTAAAGGAAATGTTATAGTGACTTGAATCTTGTTTTCTAACACCTTCTTGTTTCTCCATCCACTTGAGAATTGTGCTAGTAATTGTTACTGTCTCTCTTTTCATCATTAAAGGGTGTCAGGGAAAAGTGATTGAGTTGTATGACAATGGCCCAGTCAATAATTAATACACATTATCAATAACGGGGTTGTCTGTCCATAAGCTTAGAAGAATGCCTCTAAAACTTCCATTGACATCCTGGCCACCATAAGTGAGGTATTTAGGAGTCACAAACTAATTACATAACTCATTCTAGAGTGTTGCTTATGTTTGTGGTAATTGGAGCCTTAGTAGGTATATCTGAATTTTCTTTAAAAGCCAGATAAAAAGAAACATTAAGCAACTGCTAATCATCACTTTGACTCCTTCTACCTTATTTTAAAACTCAATCATTCTTTATTTTCATCATTTAGTGGACTCTTCAGAGTACCATTTTTTGGGGAAAATCCTTGAGAGGCTAATTCTTTTCACAGTGAATTCAATTTTCTTTTTATTGCCCCCAAAGTAGAAAATCATGAAATCACTTTAAGAACAACTGTAATCTAATTCCACAGCCTCTCAAAGAGTGACAGAGAATTAAATTGGCACAAACAAAGGGAGAGACGGTGATTAGAGCTTTATTAATATGTGAAGGTGGAGACAGTCTGATGGGCTGTTTGGTCTCTAAGATTGTCTCTAAGTCTCAGATATTGTACTTAAATCCTATAGAACATAAAAGATAGAACAGATGTCTCCTCATCACTGTTCCACATGAAATCCTTGCCACTTATGAACTCTGTGACCTCAGCAAGTCATTTAATCTGCCTCAGACTTAGCCTCCTCATCTGTCACTTGGGAGTACACGCCTACTTCACAGGGTTACTCTGCAAAGTGAATGGAATCATGTCGAAAAGATGTTTTCATGAATTCTAACACACTGAAGTATTAGTAGAAATAGCAGTAGTCAGAGTGCACATTACTATGCAGATGAAGTGTACTGCATACAGATAAACAGAGAGTAAGTGTCTGTGTAAGTAGGAGATCTGGAAGGAGACCAGTTCAAATACTGGGAGAAACCACAAAACAGGAATGGCGAAAGAGGGCGAGGGAAAGGGAAGCCCGAGACAGCTGGGTGCTTGTGTGGGCTGTGTGGACCTCTTGGAAATCTTAAAATCAAGATGCTTTTTCTTCTTTTTGAGAGAGAATGATTGACTCAATATAGGCAAAGGACTTTCACAGCCACATAGCCACGGTCTTTGCATTAAATGGCAGCTGGAAACAAGTCTGGGGAGAATTCAGCACCTTGCCTCTGGCTCTAGTCACCATCATTTAGGAGATGGACTCTGGAGTCAGACCTGGGTTGGAATTGCTTCCAGCTGCATGGTTTTTGGCAAATCCTATGTTCTCTTTAGCCTCAGTTTCCTTATGTGTAAAATACAGTAATGATGTTCAGATAAGATATTGAATAAAAAGTACATGACACATGAGAAAAAATAAAATTTAATTATTATTGATTTTATTAAAAAGTGATTATAATTGTTTGAATATTAACCAAAGAAAATATTTGCCAAGGGAAAATGCATGTGATAGTGCCTTTGCTTTCTTTTTCTTCTTTTAAAACGTAAAAGGTTTAATGAATGACTACTAGGAACATCATAAAATTATGCATGATTTTAAAGAGTTTGAAATTAACCACTCTGCAAGGTTATGATCGAGGTGAAACCTTTACTAAATCATTTGCTAAGTTCACACTTGGAAGCACTGCAGAAAGTCCTAAATTTGGCCGTTTCTATGAAATTGAAAGGAGTAACTCCCATCCAGAATCCTTTTGTGGGCCAAGATGAAGCTGAAGACATTCTAAATAGTTATTCTTTTTTGAGGAAGTGGAGATGACAGGGGAGGGGTGGACTTGTAAGACTTAGGAAATTGATGGCTGTAGTTACAAATGGCAACTCGGGGATTAGCTTTCAGGTCTGTTCATTATCTCCTAATGCAAGAGCTCCCTCTGCAGGCTCCTAACCTCAGCTCCTATGTGGGAAGCTAAGTCTGGCTCTGCAAGTACCTGTTGTTAAGTCTTCTTACTGTGGATGTCACTCTATCCACTGACAATAAAACTACATATCTAAAAATATCATAGTAAATGCACCTGTTGGGTACTTTTGGGGCTCTCCAGGAGTGAAATGAGTCCTGACCACAGTCCTCTTAAGCACTTTCACCTGATGTTGTAGGCTAGCATGGACAGATGCTGTGGAACAAAAGACAGGATACATTTTTAAGACCCCACCAGAGTAGAGAGACATGGTCTATGTGGATTTACACAGCTCATTTAAGGGCTTGTTATTCCCATCTATTGAAAAGTTTGGTCCATGAACACCCTAAAATATGTTACTGACCAACTCTAATACCTGCAGAATGTGTTAAGACTTGATTTAAAGTCTATCAGACTCATAAAAGCATAGATCAAGAGATTACAAAAGACTACTTTGATAGGTAAAACATAGCTATATGTCAACAGTTATACAGAAAAAAAAATGGACAGCTTGTTTGAGGTAAACACTGGAGTACCACAGATGACATGGATCACATTGTTGAAGCTCACTGGCTAAGGTTCAGATATACAGAGGGCAAGAAGGTGTCCTCAGGGGCAGCTGTTCTATTGGATGTAACCATCAGACATTCCTAAAGGGTGAAGGTCATGGGAACTGAATAAAAGAGAAAATGGAGCAAGTGTGTGAATTGGTCAGGTATAACTGGAGACCCTTACTTGGTGAATTTATAGATAACCCTTTTAAAGGTATTTGAGAGGTACACAAGGAAGAAGAGATAATAGAAATGTGTATAATATAGGACAAGGTCATGTTCTCTACTTGGAGCTCTTGATGATAGGCATGATCATTTAAGTTGGGAGAAACTCCGGGTCATTAAAAGTTGGGAATCAGACGTAGAGAGGTGTTAAAGAGAGAGTTAGTATCTGTGGGCTCAAAAGCAGCTAAGGACTAAGTGGAAGAGATGGAAGTAGAAGACCAGAATCATAAAAGTTGCCTGCAAGCAAAAGGGAACTATGTAATTAAGAAGGAGGGGATAAAAGAACTAACTCAGTAATAAAGTTTAAAGGTTTTCCCCATTTTTTAGGCCTTGTTTTCTATAGAAGTATTTTAAGGGTTGTAAGTCGAAAGTGAAGCTAAATGAAAGATGGGATGTTTTTCTAGATAAACAATGTAATCATTTCTTATAATCTATGATTTTTGAATTGTTGAAAAGCTAGGTATTTAGCTCCTAATTAGGACGTGGACAAAACAGAACCTAGGGCAAAGAGCCTGGGAGTCTAGGTTCAAAGAGTGGTTCCAGGCTTTCTGAGGCATATTTTATATGTCATAGGATTCACCTACTTTAAGTGTATGATTCAGTGATTTTTTTTAGTACATTTACCAAGTTATATAGCCATCATCACAAATCACTTTTAGGACATCTTCATCCCCCAGTAAGATCTCTCATGTCCATTTATAGTTAATCCTCCTTCCGTGCTCCTATTCTTGGCCCCAGGAAACCACTGACTTACTTTCTGTCTCTATAGATATGCCTTTTCTGGACATTTCATACACATGGACTCAAACAATATGCAGTCTCACGTATTTGATTTCTTTCATTAAGAATAGTTTATGAGGCTCATCTATATTGTTGTGTGCAGCGGTCGTTCATTCCTTTTAACTGCCGAATATATCACATTTGGTCTATCCGTTTACCAGCTGATGGACATTCTGGTTGTTCGCAGTTTGGGCCTATTATGAATAATTCTGCTAAGAGCATTCACATGTTAAGTCTCTGTGCAGACACATGTTTTCAATTTCTTTGGGTATATACCTAGGAGTGAGATTACTAGATCAAATGGTAGAATTATGTTGAACTTTGAAAGAAACTGCCAAACTAGTTTCCAAAGCAGCTGTACCAGCAACAAACACGGATCCTGTTTCTCCACATCCTCCCAGCCCTGCCTCACAATAGCTGTGCAGCTTTGGGCAAACTTTAGTTTCTTCTTTAAAAAAACCAGGTGGGGTGGGGACTTATCAATTACCAAGTGCCTGCTGTATGCTAGACAAGATGATAGAAGCACAACATTCTGTGTCTGCCTTCACTGTCATTTCCATGAAAGGTAGATACGATTTTCTATGTGTCTGATGAATTTACAAATGTTCAGAGAAGTCAGGGAAGTCAGTCGTCATGGTCACAAAAGATTTTTGTGAATATTAAGTTATATCAAGTATCATATAAAAACATGCAGAACACACTGTTGGGGACAGTGACAGTGATTAATGAAGAGATTTAATTTCTCCTCTTCTTCCATTATTCCCATCTCAAATAGATCTAACCAAAGAGCCTGCCCCACCCCTATCAGACCCCACCACCTTTCTGGTGATTGTTGCTGTTTAGTTGCTAAGTCGCGTGTGACTCTTTGTGATCCCAGGGACTGTAGCCCGCCAGGCTCCTCTGTCTATGGGATTTCCCAGGCAAGAATACTGGGGTGGGCTGCCACGTCCTCCTTCAGGGGATCTTCCTGACCCAGAGACTGAACCCAGGTCTGCTGCACTGGCGGGCAGGTTCTTTACCACTGAGCCACCAGGGAAGCCTATTTCTTGAAACTGTCATGCTCTGATGAATCTGTAACCTTGAGAGAACCCACTGTGTACTCAAAACCCCTCTAGAGGCAGGAGTATCCTAAAGCCAATCTTGAGCCCAAGTAGCATAATCACTGTCGCGTAAAATGTAAGAGCAACTAGTTCAGAAATGTTATATCTTTTAATGCTTTTTAAAAAATTATTATTCTTGTCTCTTCTTTCTCCCTGTCTTCACAATGGCAATAATTACTTCTCCAAAGTCCCAAGAAGCGAGCTCCAAAAAGTATATATTAAGGTTTTCAAGAAGCTAATTAACTTGATTGCTTTGAAATGAACCCATATCAGTTGGTTTGACAAATGGCAGTAAGAAATTAAAACAAAGAGAGATAATACTGATGATCAAATACAGAAAAATGATCTGGAAGAAAAGATTATTATCTTAGTCAAATTCAAGGGTCTGGGATTTTAAAGTATATTTCTGAATATGAAAATTCACAGGAAATACTATATGAAATTTTATATGAAATATGATCAACAGCATTTTCTTAAATCAACAACTTGTCATTCATTGTGTTTTTTCAGGGAGATCCTGGAGTCAGAGGCCCTCCAGGCCCCCCTGGGCCTCGGGGCATAGGAACCCCAGGGCCAAAGGTGAGTCCTCAGGTCTGTGCTCTGGGTGAGGGTCAGGTACCATCCAGATGACCAAGGGAACGTTCAATGCACAGGAAGTGCTCAAATCATGTTGACTTATTTTTTCTTGATACTGATGAAGAGCCTTATATGGTCATTATCATGTGAACTTTTGGTAAAATAGAACATTTTAAATATATAAAGTCATTTTCTTCCTCCCAAAGAAATTAGAAAGTTAATGCCTCTTTAAAAAGTGATTGCAAAGTGCTCAACATATTCCCAGGTTCCTTAGAGTCTGCGCTAACACTAAGAAGCGTGTGTTTACTTTGGCCGGAGGAGCCTCAGGTCGCCTTGTAACGGGTGATGGATCTGTTGTGTCCTGTGTGCACAGTCTGCTCTGTCAGGGCCCGGCAAGATTCTAAGTCATCGTCCCTGTAGAAGCCGAGAGGAACTTCCTTTGGTTCCCTTTGCTCTCATTCTACTTCTCTTCCTTTTGTCACCTCCAATTTGGTGATTATGTATCCTTCTATTCTTTTAATCCAGTGTTTTTCAATGAGGGAGATTTTGTCCTCCCCTCTCCACCCAGGGGGACCTTTGGCAGTGTCTGGAATCATTCTGGGCATCAAGTCCTGCTGGGGAAGGAGGGCTATCGGGATCTAGTGGGTTTGACGCCTGGGATGCACAGGACAGCCTTCCATAGTGAAGAAGCATCCAGCTCAAAATGTTAATTATGCTGGGGTTGAGGAGCCCTGTTTCAATTGTTCATTCATTTGCTCAACAAATATTCCTTTGATTTGTTCAAAGAGGCGGGTAAGGAAATACCACCTCCCAGGTGGCTCAGCAGTAAAGAATCTGGTTACACCAATTTGATCCCTGGGTCAGAAAGATCCCCTGGAAAAGAGAATGGCAAACCACTCTAGTATTCTTGCCTGGGAAATCCCATGGACAGAGGAGCCTGGTGGGCTACAGTCCACGGGGTTGCAAAGAGTTGGACATGACTTAATGACTTAACAACAACAAAGAAATATCAGGCATATTCATAGGGAAAACAGATTTCAGTGAACCACCCATCACAAATTCAAACTACAGACAGGTACATTCATAGCCAAAATGCACAGAAGTGAATTAGAATCCTGTTATCAGAGAGGAAAGAGAGAGAGCTCTGTGAATCAAAGATTTGACTGAGGATCCTAGAATTACCAAGATTCTTAGTTTATCCTTTTTTTGTTCATCAACTCCATTGTGACAGTGGGCTATTTCTTAACCATACAGATCCCTTTAAATGGATGGAAATCCCTCTGAGATGTTAGTAGTTGTTATCACTGGGTGATGGAATGATGGGTTGATTTTTTTTTATTGTAATTTTCACTTCTATTTTTACTTTATTCCCAATAAATTCTTCCTGTAATCAGAAAAAAGTAATTTTCCCGATAGTGGAAAGGAAAAGACTGACCTACACAGTAACTTTGATCAACTCAGGATTCCTGAAAATTTGTTTCACCAAAATGTTAATTAGAGAACTTCTGGGATCAACAAAGCTAAGGTAATCTTGCTATTGTGGAATTTCTTAGAGGCTTTAATATATTCACCTGCCCCAGGGATCTATAAAGAGAGGCACATCCATGGTGTAAACATTACCCAATCTTATTTGACCACAGAAGTCTTTCCTCAAGAAACATGGGGTCAACTTATGCTGTAAGGAACATATACTGGGAACTGACATACTTTTTGCTTCATTTACATATTTTCTTAACAATTCAACTCTGATCCATGTCAATAGGTGCTGAGTCTTTAACTGCAAACTCTGGGAATTAACGTGCTATATTGAAATTGTGCGACACAGTAAAGCGAAAGTGGTAGTCACTCAGTCGTGTCCGACTCCTTGTGACCCCATGTGACCGCCAGGCTCCGCTGTCCATGGGATTCTCCAGGCAAGAGTACTGGAGTGGGTTGCCATCCCCTTTCTCAGGGTTCTTCCTGACCCAGGGATCTTCCTGCATTGGCAGGCAGACTCTTTACCCCTGAGCCAGCAAGGAAACCTGCTGAATATTTAACTTCAACCCCCATGAATTAATATGCTGTACTGAAATGGTGCAACATAGTAAAGGCTACCTAGAGTTATGTGTGAGCCGTGTTTGAACGCCTGGTGTTTAGGGCAGCAGGAGGAGCCCAAGCAGGCAAGGCTATGGGGCCAACACTTCTGCTTACATCCAGCAGTTCTGCCTTATCGCTTTACAGCTGGATTACATGTGAAAATGTTCGAAAGGATTGTGTGGTTTAAAATTTTGGGGAAAACCCTGCTTTACATCAATATGGAAAGACTGAGGTGAGAATGAAGCTAAGAGCAGTAATCCGTTGCTTGTTTCTAAATCTCCTTACCCTTCTCTCCGATTTCTCTGCGTCTTCTAACAGGGTGACATTGGGCAGAAAGGCTTGCCTGGCCCTCCTGGCTCCCCTGGCTATGGATTACAAGGAATCAAAGTAAGTGAATGGAATTGTGCTAGGGTCGCCTCTCAACGCACTAGGGCGAGGGGGAGAAGAGGTTGTGGATGATACAAAAAAAAGAACGGCTATTAAGAAATGGACTTAATGTAAGCTTAGCAGTTAAAATCGCATCCGGTATTTGGAGGCACCATCCAAAAGTGGAAACATGGTACAAGTACACTTGCTTCACAAAGGCTTAACGTTACATAAGGAGCTTGGAGAGAAACTGAGCGGTTACGGCGGTTTGCAGTTCTGTCAGTTTCTGAGCTGAACGGGGAATCTGTGCCCGACTGCATGTGCTCCCTGCACCTCCCTCACCTGCAGCCTCCATTCTTAGCCCAGGGATGCCCAAGTTTCCAGTTTTAGCTCACAGTGGAATCACCCAGGAAGCTTTTGGATAATGCTGCTGTCTTACCCCTGAAGAAGGACATCTGAATCTCTGGGGGGCAGAGTTTGAGTCTTGTGGGTTTAAAAGCCTCCCATGTGATTCTCCTGAGCGTCCAGGTGAGAAGCCCGACTCTGTGCTATAGTGTGTGCAACCACTGCATTCTGCTTCATTTCTGTCTCCACCGCAACAGGCCTATCTCGTGAGATGGGACTCTCAGGGTCTCCCCGCCTCAGTAGACAGAATTTGGCATCCACAGGCTACTGTGTAATTTAAACAGTTCCCTCTTCTAATGTGTTGATTTATGTATTTATTTTTTTCTGGCTCACTCTCATTCTATTTGTTTCCCCCAAAATAAACTATAGTGGTTAACCTTCAAAACAGAGTAATTCCCTCGCGGGTAACTGATACTGACTCTAAAAAGTGGAAGCATTCAAAACAAACTCGTTTTCAGATGGCAGAATTTCTTAGTAAGTGGGAGACAGTAGGAGCTGAAGATAATACATGTGAAAAATCCTGTGTTGAAATTAAGCCACCTACTCCTGTGTTAAGAGTGAGTTTTGTCAAGAGCAAAACCCATTTGAATCCATGTTAAACCTTCCAATCTATCATGCAACATCTAGGGCTTCTAGTGCAGGTCTTTTAAGTAAGAGCCGTTCATCTGTAGGGCTGAGTACCCAAGCAAAGGCCAGCTCACATTGCAAGTAGCGTACAAGCCCCGGGAAACCCAGCAGAAACCTGCTTCCTTGTAAACAGCATCTCTCACACTTCATCTTTTAAGTTCTACAGTTAAAAGCTGGTTTTGAATTTGAGTTTGCCTGAGCAATGAACCCGTGATTGGCTCAGTTCACGTGTGCTATTAGTTTGTTATCACTACCGTGTTAAATTCTCTGCCAGCTTTTCCCCTTGGTTATCTGGGAACTATTTCCTTACTAACAAAGGGGCCTCGTGAGTTGTGCTTAACTAATCCTCATCAATTCTGACTCACCTGGTGTCCTGCCCTTCCTTGCACCCTCCAGGTTAGGCCATGTTCAAAGTCCCTTCTGAGTGAAACTATGGTGGGAAAACTAATAAGGAAAGAACCAAAATGAACACTGCCACGTAGCCAGTCCTATCAGAAGTGAGAGCAGTTTTTCCTCCACTGAGGGTTGGGGCCTGATGCTGTTGGCAGTGAGCCTGGACCGAGGCTGCCTCACAAACCTCCTTGAGACACACTGCCATCCTGCTTGCAGCAGGCCAAACGTTTCTCTCAGGATGCCCGCTTCATTTTTCTGACCCTGGCTCATACCATCCCTCCAAAAGGGAGAGAAATGAGAAATCAAATTGGTGGTATTCCTCCGAGTCATTTTAAGGCTCCATACTTAGTGAAATTTCATTTCTTATGTTCATTTGTTGAATCTATTTCACACCCCTTTCTAAAAAACTATTTGAATCAGTAAAATCTGCTTTTGTTGGCATGTCTGTTCATGAGACTCTGATAGAAGCCCTTGTTATTAAATTTTCATGTCTGTCTCTCGATGTCATCCCAACCATGGGGAAAATAAGGGGCTCAGGTTGCAATCACAGAAGGGATTTGCTCCACCTTAGTTCCTAGAATATTGGCTTTACATTCAATTATTCAACTAACCTGGGGCTCCCTGCTGGCGCTAGTGGCAAAGAATTCATCTGCCAGTGAAGGAGATGTAGGAGACATGGGTTTGATCCCTGGGTCGGGAAGATCCCTTGGAGGAGGGCACGCAAGGCAACGTACTCCAGTGTTGTTGCCTGGAGAAACCCATGGGCAGAGGAGTGTGGCGGGCTGCAGTCTGTGGGGAAACAAAGAGTTGGACACAACGGAGCGCACATGCGTTCAGCCAACCAGCCAACACTGGTTGGGCACCGTCTATGTCAGGCAAACAGGCTGAGTGCAGTAAAAAACGATGAGTGAAAAGATGTGAAGTTTGTCCTCATGGGGTTTACAGACATCAAATGATCACTTTTTGAGCTCCAGAGAGTCTAGTGGGGGTGGCGCAGTGAAATGAATGGGTTTACAGGGTTAGGCAAGAGTCCTATAGGCCACAGTAACGAGTCTGGTCTCAGGCCTAGAGTGACTGAAAGTCAGAGCAGGGTGACATGATCAGGCAGGTATTTATCCGAGACCCCCTGTGTCTACCATCTACAGAAGGGATGGACATGACTAGAAGGAGTGTGGGGGTGCCCCTGATATACCCCTGTGTAATCTTTTGATTCTCAGTGTGGAAAACATGAGCTTCTGGGCACCCTCTCCCCCTGCCCCTCCCAGGGCTCTAGGACCACCCAAGCCTGCTGCTGTGGGAACCCCGGAAAACATGATGGGCTCGCTCCCCAGGGCACCACAGTCACCTCCCACCATTGCTCTGCAGTCCCCGCCGTGGCCTGGCTGGCTCCACCCTGCAGGTGAGCTCCAGCTCCTTCAGGGGCCCCAGCGCCCTCTCTCAACCGTGTCTACTGACTGTGTGAATGAGCATGAGGCCCTGGCGCTCTGGTTCCGCAGTGTTGGCCTTTCAGGGTCAAGCATAGGTCGGGGGCTCCGGGACGCACTGTGTCGTCCCGCCGTGAGCCCCCAGCACTGATCATTTTCTCCCGCTATGTCAGTAGCAGCAGGAGTCCTCAGATTAAGTCAGGAAGGAGAAAGGCTGGGGCTTGGTCTTGAGGAATGGCTTGAGGTGTCACCTAGCTCTGGAGGGGCCGAGAGAGAGAGACTGAGAGGTCAGCAAGGTTAGAACACCGAGTGTGCGGGCAGACAGAAGCGCCGGCCCTCCACTCTGCATCTCCACTCAGGGCCACGCCCTCTGTCCACCTTTGTTCAGGTCAGTTCTTGTGTCCCAGTCAGCCCTGACATTCCCAGAGTACTTTTTTCTCAGAGGATCAGGAGGGTTTATAAACATAGGATTCCTGGCGGCCCTCTATGACTTCAGGAGTTTCCAAGACAGAGGTGTGGACTAGACTATGATTCCAGCCGTGTGTAAACCCTTTATTCATTAAATGAATGAGCCTCCACGCCACCGGTTTCCATTCTCTGCCGAGGCCTGAACATGACTGATGGCTCGCTGACTGAGGAAACACTCCCTGTAGTTAGGCTGTGGCCGGGGACAGGCTGACTAACCTTTCAGGCCTTGCCAGTTTGTTATCAGTGTGGGCAAACTGTCTTGATGATGTGCCAGGGGAATCTGGTGAACACTAGGGGTGGAAATCCCAGTATCTCCAAAGCTGACAAAGCATGATAAGTATAGTGGTTCCATGGTCACAGAGCTAACAGATCAACCCCCGCGACTCCTGGGGCCCAGGAGTGGAGGGAAACTGAGTCCCAGTGACCTCACCACTCTGCCTAGATTCTGACCTTAAGGGTCTGACAGAAAGAGAATGAGCTTGAGAGCCAAATAAGACCTTGGCCTGAATCTGTCTAGTTGTATAAGCTTTTTATCTTTAAGGAACCATAAAGCTTACTCATCTTTAAAATGGGGACAATAAAGCTATTTTGCAAGTTGTTGTGAAGATAAAATTGTACAAAATGCCTAGTACAGTAGTGGTTACTCAACCAGAGCCTGGGCTACAGAATCAACTGATCTGAATTGTGGTTTCCTGAGTACTACACCTCTTGCCTCAGTTTCCACATCTGAATAATGGGGATAATAATAGTACTGTTTTCTAAAGCTGTTACAGGAAATAAATGAAATTAAGTGAGATAGTATGAGTAATGTGTTTAAGACAAGGTTCAACGCATGATTACATATGCAGTAAATGATTGGAGTTATTCACATTATAATTTCTTCTTGCTTTCCCTCCCTTTCTACTAGTCCTTCTTATATTTTCTAGGATGAAGGCCTAGATTCTGACAGTCATATGATTTAATGTTCTTAAACCTAAAATATTGATTGCATTAATTAGTGCAGGCCTGGCATATGTACCAAAAAGACCGCCAAACATATCATGGCTGAAATACAATGGAGGATTTCGTTCATGTGGCACGCTAAAGGGAGTCTTCCTCATTGATGGACAATTTCCTTCCGCATAGAATTTCAGAGAATCTCAACTTCCATTTCTGTTTTCTCCATCGGAGGGGTCTCTTTACCAATTACACTCAGCAAGCAGAAAGGGGAGGGTGTGGAAGAGGCACACACACCTGCTTCCTAAAGTCTCGGTCAAGAGGTGACACACAGCACCTCTGCCCACGCTTTATCGGCAAGAGCTGGTCTCACGGAAAGGTGGTGTAAACTGTGTGCCCAGAAAGAAGAGGAACCCAGGGTTCATTAAAGAGCTGGCAATTGCTGCCAGGCAAAATGTAGCCAGCTTCTGGGAAAGATGGAAAATGTAAAGTTACATATTATTCTGAAGTATGCTGGTGCTTCAGGAAGAAAACAGAAAGCAAGAGTGGTCTCCATGGCAACTTCCAGAATGCCTGTCGCTCTCGCGATACTGTGGGGCGCAGTCCCCTGGCTTACAAGGACTGGGTTCAGCTTTATCATTCCTTTTATCCTATGTTCCCCGCCCTCCAAAAAGCAAAACCCTCAGAGCCTTGCTGTCTTCTTACTTATTCCAAGCAGCAGCAGAAGTACCAGTGGGTAATTTAGAAACTGCCTTGAGTAGACATGCTGAGAACTAGCCAAAGAGCTGGGGGTGTAGTAGGACCAGGGAACAAACAGGAAATGCTCATTCCTGTCTTCGGCCCAGCCAGGGGCAAAGTACGAGGGCCGCCTGAAACCCTGCAGGAGAGCTGTGGTTCAAAGGCTGCAGAGAGACGGGGATGGCAAGAGAGGCAGGAAGCAGAGCTGGTGCAGTGAGCCCCACACTGGGAGATGGAGGAGCTGGTGGGTGATCAGGCTCACGGGGAGAATAAGGAGGGCTAGAGTCCCAGGGGATTACATGGGAAGCCAGCAGTGAAGGAAATCAGCAGGGGTGTGATGGTGGGTGAGTCAGCCCAGCTTGCACAGGAACAGCCAGAAAGAAAAAAGCCTTCTCCCACCAAAGCTCTCTGATTTGCAATTCAAAGTAGAACCCAGAACTTTGTAAGATTCTTGGCTCAGCATTTAAAGTTAATGTCATTTCTCAGGTAGATTTTTTTTTTTGGTTAGTCTTTTCAACTATTTTGAAGCAACTACAGTTCTGTAAATTCCATGCATCAGGTATGTGGGCCACCTTCTGGTGTCCATTCACCAGAAAGGCTAAAGCTTGACAGATGTCAGCGTGCTGTGGTGGGAATCTCACAGGGAACCTGCCAGCTTCCCATTTGCCTCCCCTCTGCCAGCCCCTGTGACCCCCATCACGTTGAAAGTGCCTCCAGAATCCATCTGACTAGATATTTTATTAGTGTGGACCTGTTACAGCATGGGAAATTGCCCTCTTTAAAGGTAAAATAGAAATGGTTCATTCATTGAAATGAAACAGACTTAAGGGGGAAAAATTCTCACTTATAAGAAGTCAGGCGTAGATTCAGTGTACACTAAGTTGCAAATACCCCGGACATCCCCCACGGCTCAGTGGTAGAGTGGACTTGCAGTGCAGGAGACGCAGGAGACATGAGTTCGATCCCTGGGTTCAGAACATCCCTGGAGTGGGGCATGGCAACCCACTCCAGTATTCTTGCCTGGAGAATCCCATGGACAGAGGAGCCTGGTGGGCTACAGTCCATGGGGTCGCACAGAGTTGGACACTTAGACTGAGCGACTAAGCACACACACACACAAAGACAGGCTAAGGTACACTGACACACGGAAGTTGTTTTAGTCTTCCAAGCTCAGAACCTCAGAACCGCGCGTCTGATGGTGTTAATATTACTAAGGGAGCAACACACACTCACGCGTATTTTAACATGATGACTTTCTGGTATTTCAGTTTAAAATTTTCTATTCTCCTCCTGACCACAATCTAACAACAGCGTCAGAAATGGAACACAGAACCAACTGTGGTAACAGTGTGCTCACTGCATTCAACCTGAGCACAACTTAGAAAGTAAACAGAAACAATAAGGGATGTAGTTGACAGCGTAACTTAGTGTGTCTTTATGCCAAAAACCATCTCTGAAATAACTTCTAACGCTTTCCTGTATTGGAATTTTAAAATTCCTATAATGATTCCTCTGTGTAGAAAGGAGCAGTTTGAACTACCTGTGAGTTTAAACCTTAAAATGGTTTGTTCTTTTGGGATTACACCTGCCAAAGTGCCTATGGGTGGGCTATGGGTATAAATTGAGGCTGGTCATCAAAGTCCACAAATCTATTTTCAGACACTGAAGTCATCCTCATACATTGAAACTGTTTTTTTTTTTTTTTTTTGATTACTTTTTTAAACCAAATTAAAAACAATTACATGGTTAGAAACCAAAGCCTAAAGATCAGATCCCATAATGCTCTCAGCTACAGGCTGCTTAGGTCAGGGGCCGTTTGCGTTTAGCAGCTGGGGGGCTGGCTGTGAGCTCATCTGTGTATCTCACTTATTGGTTCTCACCCTCATTTCCCTCCTGGGCCAAGTGGCTCTCATTTCTTCAAGCCAGTTAAGATAAAGGATAGCATCTTCTTTTTTGAATTCCTGACTCTGAATCTGAAGATATGGTGTGACATGGGGGTCAACCAAAAAGTTCATGCAGGATTTTCTATAACATCTTATGGAAACATTCAAATGAACTTTGAGGCCAACCCAATATTTTCCTATGTTAATCGCATTATTGAAATTTCCTTTTTAAATAGCCTATTTCCCAAATCAGACTTTGAATGAAAATATTAATCTCTCAATTTAGTGGGGCTCGAATCATCATTACCAGTTTCTTTTTACTGTCTAGTTACCATGAACAAGGCCCTGTGCAGTGACTAGTGACCATCACAGAAGACTGTTTGATATCTACCAGCTTCCTTGCACTACTATGAACCTAAAAGGAAAAACAAATTTCCAAGTCATTTTTTCCAAAGTATGTATTGTATCCTGCCCCCAAACTTACTATGGTTTCCCTAATTCCAAAAGAAAAGTCAAAAGGACTAAAGTCTTAATAATAAAGATAGTATCCAATGCCATATTTTGGTGCTGAATATTAAAAAAAAAATTTAAATTAGCACCAAAAATTAGAGACTATATGAAAGATTTCATTTGAGCAGTTACATACTAAAGCTACTACATAATTCATAATTATGTGAGCATGGTGCCATTTTGTGTGCATGCTGTAGTCAGTCATGTCTGACTCTTTCGCAACCGCATGGACTATAGCCCACCAGGCTCCTCTGTCCATGGGATTCTCCAGGCAAGAATACTGTGTGGGTTGGTATTTCCTTTTCCATGCTGCCCTTTTAGATTGCTCTTTTTCTTTCCCCTCCCTCTGCCTGTGCCTCTTGCCCATCCAATCATATTTATCTAATATACAAAGATGTAAATACTATATATGTATTCTTTTTTATTCTTGTAACAGATTGTCCATATAAAACCAAGCTGAGTGAAGGACATGGAGAGACTACCCTTGGTGCTGCTGCCATCTTGATAGCCCATGAATTTCACTGCTGAAAATTAATAAAATATATTTTATCTTTCTCCCACCTTTCAATGCTTGGTTAGAAGTAAGATACTAGTGTATATGTTTCCCCCAGCGAGGTCAGAGGCACCTTTACTACTCAGAGCTTGGAGAGACATCTCAGTTCAGTTCAGTTCAGTCGCTCAGTCGTGTCCGACTCTCCGCGACCCCATGAATCACAGCACGCCAGGCCTCCCTGTCCATCACCAACTCCCGGAGTTCACTCAAACTCATGTCCATTGAGTCGGTGATGCCATCCAGCCATCTCATTCTCTGTCATTCCCTTCTCCTCCTGCTCCCAATCCCTCCCAGCATCAGAGTCTTTTCCAGTGAGTCAACTCGTCGCATGAGGTGGCCAAAGTATTGGAGCTTTAGCTTTAGCATCAGTCCTTCCAATGAACACCCAGGACTGATCTCCTTCAGAATGGACTGGTTGGATCTCCAGGCAATCCAAGGGACTCTCAAGAGTCTTCTCCAGCACCACAGTTCAAAAGCATCAATTCTTCAGCGATCAGCTTTCTTCACAGTCCAACTCTCACATCCATACATGACCACGGGAAAAACCATAGCCTTGACTAGACGGACCTTGGTTGGCAAAGTAATGTCTCTGCTTTTTAATATGCTATCTAGGCTGGTCATGACTTTCCTTCCAAGGAGTAAGCGTCTTTTAATTTCATGGCTGCAATCATCATCTGCAGTGATTTTGGAGCCCCAAAAAATAAAGTCTGACACTGTTTCCACTGTTTCCCCATCTATTTCCGATGAAGTGATGGGACCAGATGCCATGATCTTCGTTTTCTGAATGTTGAGCTTCAAGCCAACCTTTTCACTCTCCTCTTTCACTTTCATCAAGAGGCTCTTTAGTTCCTCTTCACTTTCTGCCATAAGGGTGGTATCATCTGCATATCTGAGGTTACTGATATTTCTCCCATCAATCTTGATTCCAGCCTGTGCTTCTTCCAGCCCAGCATTCCTCATGATGTACTCTGCATATAAGTTAAATAAGCAGGGTGACAATATACAACCTTGACATACTCCTTTTCCTATTTGGAACCAGTCTGTTGTTCCATGGCCAGTTCTAACTGTTGCTTCCTGACCTGCATACAGGTTTCTCAAGAGGCGGGTCAGGTGGTCTGGTATTCCCATCTCTTTCAGAATTTTCCACAGTTTGTTGTGATCCACACAGTCAAAGGCTTTGGCATAGTCAATGCAGAAATAGATGTTTTTCTGGCACTCTCTTGCTTTCTCCATGATCCAGTGGATGTTGGCAGTTTGATCTCTGGTGCCTCTGCCTTTTCTAAAACCAGCCTGAACATCTGGAAGTTCACGGTTCACGTATTGCTGAAGCTTGGCTTGGAGAATTTTGAGCATGACTTTACTAGCGTGTGAGAGACATCTAGGGCCATACTATAATCTCTAAATTTCACATGTTATCTTATTCCAGCTTCACCGGCCTGTGAGGTAGGCTCTCAGAAACCTAGGCACAGATATGTTAAGTCATGTTCTAAGGTCACTCACAGCTCTAGATGGCTTTCCTGAAATAATTATGTGTTGGGTAGTAATCAAAGTCAAGGTAGACGTCAGAGAGGAAAAGGTTCGTTTAAGACTTTCAATATTAAATTTGGAAAAGTCAAAATTTTTTTGTACCTGGTGATGTAAACTTGGCCCTTGGAGATGTGAGATATATTAATATACAGTGAGGTTTCTTTTTTCTTGATAATATAAATTTTTAAAAAGAAAGTAGCATAAAAGTACTACTTTTTCCCCAAGCACTGTTGTGTCCCAAACCAGGAGCTTGGTGACCTTTTAAATCAATCACCAGGCACAAGGCTAGGAATCACAGCAAGATCTAGGCTGACGTGTGTAGCTACCTTGGGGTGAGGCTGTTGTAATCAAGAAACTAGTGATACATTCCAAAACTTATCAAGTCCTTTCCGATTTGGGTGGTAGAAGGACATACTCTTTTGTACCACAAACCTCTGTGACAAGTCAGTGGTAGCCAACCAGTCTGTAATGTAAACTTTTTATTGCCTTTATAGATGTCTTTACTTTACAGTGATTGGCTTTTTGTTATCAGCATCTCTGCTTATCTAGTTTCAGACTTCTTATTTTAAATATAACAAGCAAAGGGAAAGGAAGTTAAGTTACCTGTTCAAGGTCACTCACAGAATCCCTAACAAAGCAAAGATTATGGAGTTTTATGGTTATCGGTGGTTCAAACTGACAGCTAACCTCAGAATAATCTCCCTTTCATCCTATGAAAGATTCTTCAAACAATAATTCTTTTGAATTATTAGGAACAGCTTCCCACATGATCATGACGAGACTCATAGGTCCACGGGGTGTGGACTCTGCCCTAGGAAACCAAGTGAGAAGAATAGAGAGTATGGAAATGGAGAAAAACAGGGATTAAAACTGCTTCTAAGTCAGAGAGCGGGAATTGGGAAGGAGAAGGAGAAAGGGAAATAAAGAAAATAGGAAATTAGCTATGGTGACTTCTTTAGGATTCTGTGGTTAATAATGCTTTTGACCTTAAAGTTTCAACTACCCGAGATGAATGTAGTTACTATCTTTTGGTTAAATTTTTCTGGTATTCTACTGTCATCCTTTTACTTCTGCCTTTTTGCATCCTCTTACTTTACATGTTTCTTTTAGACAACAAACATGTGGATTTTTAAAATACCAATCTGACAATGTGGATCTTTTGCATTAATTCATTTACATTTAATGCAATTAGTGAACTTTGAAAGTTTATTTTTACCTTCTAATTTTGAGCTATTTGTCCCACTTATTCTATTTTTTTTTAATATTTTCTTTCCCTTCTAAAGATATATTAATTTTTAACTGTTGCATTTTTTCCTTTACTAGTTAGGAATTTATACATTTTTCTTCCTCTTTTTTCAATACTTACTCTTAATTACCCTGTTGTGGAATCTGGAATCACAGAAAACACCTCAGAGGACACTCAAGATGGTGGAGTACAGTTTATTACCGCTCCCCTCCCCCCAGGTGACTGG
The DNA here is from genome assembly GCF_049115385.1 of Moschus berezovskii. Lineage (NCBI taxonomy): Eukaryota > Metazoa > Chordata > Mammalia > Artiodactyla > Moschidae > Moschus > Moschus berezovskii. The sequence continues at coordinate 21,488,821 of NC_142462.1, read as the reverse complement.
TTACATGTGAGCGACCTCTTTGTTGTATACCACTGAGATTTACAATAAGCAGGTGCTAGGAGAACAAACAGTTAAGGTTAAAGTGGGGGGAACAATGATTATACATCAAGGGGGTATGTCTCCATGGTTAATCCAACAGGGGCAGCCTGACCTCAACTACAATCTCCCTTTGCCGTCTGTAGGGAGGGAAGTCTCCAGGAGACCTAGTTTTCATTAGCAATGGTTTCCTCACTTGGGCCGGGCTCAGGCCCAGTTTACATCCAGTCTTTAAGATGGATGATAGGCTACAAAATGGAGTCGCTCCTGCTTTCCTCACACTGGCCCCAACAGCCCCTACCCTAATATTATTCTTTTTTTTTTTTAAATTTTTAAAGTAAGAAGCCAGAAATCAGATTTAATTGTGAAGTTTCCCCATTTTTAAATGTTTGTCAACTTATTCTGAAAATTTTGTGGTCTTATATTTTAATTAATTTTAAATCCTTCAAAATATTTTTATATGATCTTTACTTATTTAGATTTATTCACATACTAGTCTGTTTCTCTTTAATCCATCTTGCCTCTCATACTGGAACCAGTCTCCTTCTGCCTGACTTGGATTTTTCAGAATATCCTTCAGAGGAAATTTTTACTAGCACAACCTCGCTCTGTTTTTGCTTGAGTGAAACTATGTCTATTTTCTGTAATGTCATCTTACAGCATACCTTTCTGAGTATAGAGTTCTAGGCACACAGTTTTTCAGTGCATGGGAGGTTCTCCCATCACTTAGCCTCAATTATTGCTGTTCAAAACTTACCTGGTGGTCCAGTTATTCTTTTGATGGTAATTTGTCCTTTTCTCTGTGATTTTTAAGGCTTTCTGTCTCTTTTTATATGATGGGTCTATGATGTACTTAGAAGTAGATTTCTTTTTATTTATTTTGCTTAAGAGTTGTTAGAATTCCTGATTTTGTGAACAAGCATTTTAAAAATTATTTCTGAAATTCTCTGCCTTATCTTTCATTGCTGAAGCAATCCAATCCAGTCTTCCCATCCCCACACTGTCTCCATCTTTCTGGAACTATAATTAGTTGAATCTTTTCATTCCTTCTTCCTCTGCATCTGTCCTTCTATATTCTCAATCTTGTCTTTCTGAGATACATTATGGCTGATATTTTTCTAGTCTGTTTTCCAGTTCACTAAATCTTTCTTTAGTTGTGCTGAATTTGTTGTTTAAACAGTACATTGAATTTTTAGCTTCAGTTGTAGCTTCAATTATTTCTAGATGTTCTATTTGAGTTTTTTAAGTCCACACAGTCATGCTATATAGACATTCTTTTAGAAAAAACTCAGATTATATACCTGTCTTGCTTAAAAAGCCTTTAAAGTCTTCCTAAAATATTTTAAAAGATGAAAGGAAGAAGAAGAGAAAGGAAGGAAAGAAAACTCTCTCCAAGGCTGAATATGATCTGGATGCTGCCCGTCTCTCTGATTTTATCTTGCATCTTCCTTTATTTCACTCAATACAATCAAGGCCCTCTGGTCTCCTTTCTGTTTTCCCAAAACAAAGTTCCTTCCTTCTGCAGGACCTGTGCACTCTTGTTTCTCCTACGTTGGCCTTTGACATGGTTGAATCCTTCTCTCATGTTATCTCCTTAGTGAGAATATGTCTGACCACACCATCTGATCCCTACTCCATTCTCAATCACTCTATATTCTCCCATTTTGTTTTCATAACACTGTTACTCTCTGAAAATGTTTGCTTCTTTGTTGACTTATCATCTGTCTTCTCTTGGTAAAAGGAAACTCTTTGAGAGCAAGAATTTTGTTTCTTTCATTCATCTCTAATTTCCACCTAGCAGAGTGTCTGGCATATAGTAATCACTTAATAAATGTTTATCTAATTAACCAACAAAGTAGTGACCAATTGAATGAATGCATTAAGGTTGTACAGTAGATGAAGATAAAGTTCCACCTGTAACCGCATTGTCAACACAGAAAATACTTCATTTGCATATACTTTAGTTCAATAAACCATTCTTGAATTCCATCATTAAGAGAACTCTGAACTTGTGAAATGATAAATTCTTTCCTAACTCTTAGAGCTTAATAGTGGAAGCACCTTGCTCTTATAGATTCTAAGGGTATACTGTGTACTTGGTATATTTGGTTGGCAGAACGGGTAGAAGTTTACTCAGAAAGTGCTGGATTCCACTTTCTTCAAAGTATATCTTTGTGATCCAATTATCTATTACTGCAATGCAACAGGATCACAATGAATGCTATAAAAGTAAAGGTTCTTGTTTTATATGAATAAACCTGAGAGTATTATATCTGGTGGTTCCTTTGTATTCATAGTGGGTTCTGCCCACAAAAACCAAAGTGTATGTATTCTGTAAATTCTCGATTGATTGGATCTAAATCTAATACTTTTAAAGACCAGTGCTAATAAAGAGCTAAGGAGAAGAAACTTAACCTGCCATTTCCTGTCACCAGACAGGCCAACTACTGTGCAATATCATTACATTTTCCATGGTCCTCTTAAGTTAATAATTAAGTTAGAAATAAAAGAGAGACCCAGTGCTATTTAGTTGTTAGATTTTCACAACTTTGTAGCTTTTGCCAGGAAGTATAAGACTTGGCTATGGACAGATTTTCCTGTGAGTTCGTATTTGTAGGGATGACATTTAAAGAGTAGTATTAAAGCATTCATTATTGATTCCTATTCATTGCTGTAAAGACGGTAAGCTTTTACAAGACTTCTTTTTGGTGTATGCAATTATGCCTTTAAATAGTGGTTCTTAAATTTCAAAGGAGAAAATAAAATTTTAATCTATTGGAATACTAGTCTTCTGAAAGTTCTCCAACTGGCTCCTGTTGGTTTTAAGTCAATAGTTCCTATGATGATGATGATGATGATGATGATGCTAGTTTTAGAAAGAAATAAATCTTCCACAGACCTCAATCTGTCCTTCCCTTTTACATTACCTTACTGTGATGATTCTGTAAAGCAAACACATTTGCTCTGTTTTCTTGCTAAGTATATACTTAAATAATAGTGCACATACACTCTTTGCCAGGACTGTGAAATGAGTAACACTAATATGCCTTTCAAATGCACGCACTGTGGCTCAGATGGTAAAGAATCTGCCTGCCATGAGGGAGACATGGGTTGGATCCCTGGGGCAGGAAGATGCCCTGGAGAAAAGAATGGCAACCCACTCTCATATTCTTGTCTGGAGAATTACATGGACAGAGGAGCTTGGTGGGCTACAGTCCATGGGGTCACAAAGAGTTGGACATGACTGAGTGACTAACACACACACACACACACACAATATGCCTTCCAAAATAGAATGCTTTTGTTCTGCATATAAAGAAAATAAGTTTATATACCAATTTTAAAATCAGATCATCTTCCTGCTCAAAACTAAGGACACTGACTGTAATACTCAGTCTTGGCTAATTGTACAAATTTTTTATTTCAGTAACTCATTCAATAAGTATTTATTGAGTATATGTAAATATGTAGGCTCTGTTCTAGGTGCTTGGGATATATTATGAGCAAAGGAGACAAAGAATCCTGCCTTTATAGAAACTGCACTCTATTGACAATAAATATAATAAATAAGTTACAAAGTATACTTTAAGATTAAACTATTATGCAATAAAGGAGAGAGCGGGGTAAGGAGGATAGAGAGCTTTGATGATGTTTTAAGTGTATGGCCTCATGAGGAGGTAACGTCTGAGCAGAGACCTGAAGGAGATGAGGGAGGCAGGCTTGTGGGTTTCTGAGAGAAGTGCACCCCCGGCAGAGAGAGCGCATGGAAAGGCTCTGTGACAGCAGGAAGGCGCCTGGCTTGTTTAAAGAAGAGCAGAGACAGTTGTGTGGCTGGGGAGGAGGTCAGAAAGGTCACATCAGTGAAGCTGCTGCTGCTAAGTCGCTTCAGTCGTGTCCAACTCTGTGCGACCCCATAGACGGCAGCCGACCAGGCTCTGCCGTCCCTGGGATTCTCCAGGCAAGAACACTGGAGTGGCCTGCCATTTCCTTCTCCAATGTGTGAAAGTGAAAAGTGAAAGTGAAGTCGCTCAGTCGTGTCCGACTAGTAGCGACCCCATGGACTGCAGCCTACCAGGCTCCTCTGTCCATGCGATTTTCTAGGCAAGAGTACTGGAGTGGCTTGCCATTGCCTTCTCCGTCAGTGAAGCTGAAGGCAGGTCTGATCACATATAGCCACACAGGCCCCTGTAAGGACTCTGGGTAATACCCAGAATGAAGCGAGTAGCAATTTTCTGGGTTTTGACCAACAGCATGATGTGACTTTTAGAAAGAATAATGGTAACTGCTGGTCTGAGAATAGAGGTAGTAGGACAAGGATTAAACTAAGAAGGTTATTTAGGAATCAAGGCAATTATGAACGGCACTTGAAAATCTAAGTTTTATAATCTAGTTTACATAAATTTAATTCTCTAGGAAAGGATTTATACCTAGTGGCCTGTCTGACAAAATTGATGCCAGATAGATAAACCTGACTGCAAATCTACCAACTGAATCTTGAACTAGTGAACCATACTGAACCATATTTTGTATCTGGACTGTGGCACAAAAATGAAACATCCCAACCCTAGACATACGGTCTCATGATGCATCTGAAGAGAACAAAGGTGGAATGTCCCCCTCTGCACTGGCCTGTCTCCCTTTCGGTCCTTTCTCTCTCCTCAGTCTGACAATTATACGCTCATACACATGGGTGAAACTGTGAGGGTTAGCACACACATGCGACAGAAGAACCATTTGTTTTGACCTGACTTCTCTGCCAAAGTCCAGTGAAAGAGGTATCTGTCTTCTACTGGCCATTAGAAAGCATAGGTCATGGTCTTTTTAATAAACGAAACCTTCATCCGTGGTAAAGATATGGATGCAAATATATTATCCAAAATCTACTGTATAATTTTTAAAACCTGTATGTATTTATATATCCAGAAAATAAATCTAAAGCATTTTTAACATGTACCCAAAGAGATAAGGCTTCCCAGTTGGCTCAGGCAGTAAAGAATCTACCTGCAGTGCAGGAGACCCGGGTTCGATCCCTGGATCAGAAAGGTCTCCTGGAGAAGGGAATGGTAACCCACTCCAGTATTCTTGCCTGGAGAATCCCATGGATGGAGGAGCCTGGTGGGCTACAGTCTATGGGGTCACAAAGAGTCAGACATGACTGAGCAGCTAACACAGGTACGCAAAGAGATCAGTTAAAAAAATTAGCCATAGTCGGTATGATCGAGGCACCCAATCTTAAGTCTTCTCAACCCCTTAGCTTCCGAAGATCTAATCACAGGAAAAGCCTTTTAGTTTCCAGTGAAAGCTGTGTTCCCTGGCCCAGGGCTTTTGCATATACTGTTCCCTTTTCTTGGGGAGACCCCTTTCACCCCTTCCTTCAGCAGGCTCTCTCTTACTCATTTGCAGGGCACACACTAGATATCACTGCCTGCAGAAGCTCTCCCTGTCATCTTAATCCTGTGTTTCCAGGGTCCATGGATAACCCCCATCACAGTGCTTCTCACGTTCTACCAAAAGTGCTTGTTTTCCGACCTAACCACCAGACCGTGAGCTTTGTGAGATGGCAGATGTCTTGTATTTTTGTTTTCATATCCTGAGCAGCTAACACATATCTGGCACGTCAGTTCAGTTATTCAGTCGTGTCCTACTCTTTGTGACCCCATGGACTGCAGCACGCCAGGCTTCGCTGTCCATCACCAATTCCCGGAACTTGCTCAAGTTCATGTCCATTGAGTTGGTGATGCCATCCAACCAACTCATCTGGTACATATAGGTATCTAATAAAAAATGAGTCCTGTCTATAGCTTTCCTCAATATTTATCACCTTGCCTGTTTCCAGAGCATCCATTCAACAAATATTAGTCAGCGTCTGCCACGTGCTGGGCACTGACCTGAATGTAGGGGACAGAAGTGATTGTGAGGTTCAGTAAAACACCTATATGTGGAGATTAGATGCTACAGAGTTCCCATATACCAAAAAAATGTATTAAATGTACAATGTATTAAATTAAAAATGTATTAAAAAAAGATCAAGGCTTCCCTGGTGGCTTAGGGTGGCTAATGCAGGAGACATGGGTCTGAGCCCTCATCTGGGAAGATCCCATTTGCCAGGGAAGAACAAAGCCTGTGTGCCGCAACTCCTGAACCAGCGCTCCAGAGCCCGTGAGCCACAACCCCTGAGCCCACGTGCAGCAACTACTGACACCCAAGCACCTTAGAGCTTGTGCTCTGCAACAACGAAGCCAACACAACGAGAAGCCCACACACCTCAACGAGAGAGCAGCCCCCGCTCTCTGCAACTAGAGAAAAGCCGGTGCAGCAGTGAAGACTCAGCACAGCCAAAAAATAACATAAATCAATCAAGTTATGTTTTATAAAGATCATACCATGCAGTGGAGAAGAAAATAGGGACCAGTTGGATAGGGTTTGTGGGCTCTTTACCTTACAAAAGATTAGATGATTTTGTTTAATATTTTGACTTGATATTTATTTCACCCACAGTGAAAACTACAAGTCTACAGAGTCTGATTCTATAAACATCTTTGTAAAGCAAATTTCTTTCCATCTGAGACATCTGCTACATGCATTCTCTCACATGCTGAGTAGGGAAATGCATTTGTGTTAAGAGTGTTGGGTAAAAATTGGTTTAGGAGATGGACTGGGAACTCATGAGACCGAAGTGTATTCCACATGTCTAGAAGAGTCCATGTTTTCTGAGCCATAAAATACTTGTATTTGTAATTTACCACTTCTCATTGCATAAAATGGTGGCATTGTGAATAGCCTTGACAAGAAGCAAAACGTCCTCACGTTTAACCCTGGTTGCTGTGCTGATGAATCATGAACTGAAACTAAATCCGAATAACATCAGCCAATGTGGATAACAAACAGCCTCCCAGAGTTATCAGCTGCACTGATCGTGGAGGAGAAAGTATGAATTAAAGAAACAAAAGACAGCGCAACACTGCTGGGTTGGGAGGGAGAATCCCTTTACCACCTGCTTTTGCTTCTTTTGCCAGAACGCTTCCTTGCTGGCCATTTTCTTTGTCCTTCTTTGTTCTGCATCCCTGGCCCTTGACATTCCACGTTGCATGTTGAGAGACAGGGCAGAAGCTCAAGTAGTGGGTAGGAAGAATTCTGAGGTTTCTTAATGAGGGATTCAGGATAAGAACCCATGACCGGTACTTGAAGAACATCAGGACAGGATGCCTGGGACTCAAGGAGCCATGCGGTGTGATAAGAAACCAGTGGAGAGCGTTGCTAGAGGAGTGCCCTGACATCTGTCGTGTCCTGGCGCATGGGGGAAGTAGAAAGTTAAATTAAAAGTTATGGTAGGGACACACTGCCAGAGTGCAGGTAAGAGATGGTGGTGGTTTAGCCCAGGGTGGTAGTGGTGGAAACAGTGAGGGGTTCCACCACTGGAATTGGTAAGCTGGATTCTGGGTTATATGGGGGGATGTAAGATAAAGAAGTTAAGGATGGCAAAGATTTGTGGCCCAAACAATGGAAAGGACGGAGTTGCCACTTTCTCAGATGGGAGAAACTACAGGAAAATGGGGATGGGTTAATACGGAAAAGATAGCTCACAAAGTCTAAAATTTTGATTTGGACACAAAAAGCTAAACCTCCATCAGAGCTATTAAGTAGGTATTTGGGGATAGAAATCTAGAGTGTGGAGGAGAGATCAAGACAGGAGATACACATTTGATTTAACAATATACAGATAATATTTAATGTCTTGAGAGTGGATGAGAATGTGTGGGGAGTGAATACACATTGGAAAAAGCAGTGGGCCCTGGGTCCTTAGCACAAGGAGGCTTTTATAGTGAAAAGGACACAGCAAAGGAAACTGAGAAGTAGCCAGTAGTAGTGAACCAAGAGGAGGTGGTTCCTGGAAGCCAGGTGAAGTGTTTTAAGAAGGAGGGTATTGTCAACGATACACACACATTCAGGCATAAACACACACACACACACATAGAATAAAACATAGGGGAAAATCTTAACAATTGTTGATAAATCTGGTTGAACATGGGATATATTTGTTATTTTTGCAATTTTTCTGTAAATTTGAAATTATTTTAAAATAAAAAGCTGCAAAAAGAGATCATGGTGGGAAAGCAAGTGAAGACAGAGCATACAGGCAACACTTTTGAAAAGGGAGACATAGGAATGGACTGATAGAGGAGTGAAATGTGTGATTAAGGAAGTTTTATTTTTTTTAAAGGTGGGAGATAAGGTATGCCGTGGGCTTCCCTTATGGCTCAGTGGTAAATCTGCCTACAATGCAGGAGACCCAGGTTTGATTCCTAGGTTGGGAAGATCCCCTGGATAAGGGAATGGCTACCCACTCTAGTACTCTTGCCTGGAGAATCCCATGGACAGAGGAGCCTGGTGGGCTACAGTCCATAGGGTCACACAGAATTGGACACGACTGAAGCAACTAAGCAGTAGCAGCAGCAAGGCATGCTGTATGCTGATAGCAAAGCTTGAATGAACAAGGAAATATTCATGATGCCAAAGAAAAGGGAGTTGTTAGAGGCCTGCCCTTGATCTTCTGAATTATAAGGGCATCTCCTCATCCACTTCTCATCCATCACAAGAATATTCTATGACATTCTCAAGGGTATCTGGCCCTCTAGACCCTAGGTATGCTTCTCTCCTTTCTTGCATGTTTCCCAAAGACCTTGTAACAAATTTTAAAAGCTGTGTTACATCTTAAAATGAAAATAATGCATACTTGTATCAAATCCAAATACCTCATAATCACACAAAGTTGTCAAAGTTTCTCTCTTTCCCCTTTAGTCCTAGCCTGTAAAGAGTGCCTCTGTTTGCAGTTTGGTGTGTGGCTTCCATATGTTCCATATGCATAAACACACACATTTACATCACAGCAACCTTTAAAAATCATTTCATACATAATTGCCCCAACCCCCTCACCCTACCCACCTCCCCATTATCCGAGCAAGAATGGCCCTTCAAATCAATGCATAAAGATTTACTATATTTTTTAAACATCTACATAATGCTTTATTTTTATGTTTCCCTTAAGAACGTTCTTATATTTTCCCATACTTGTATGTTCGTTTCACTGTATTTCTAAAGGCTTATTCTATATCTACCATTGGTAGACTTCCTTTCCTTATATTGAACTGAGCTCTGCCTACTTGTGAATTTTTCTGCCGCTGCTAATCCTTTGATGTGGTTTTCAACTTCACTGTGACCCTGAGTGCAGGCTTACAGAAATTTGTGAGTCTAATTTCATTATTCCTATACTTGTCTCTTTTACTGTTAAACGTTGACTCAAGTGTTTTCTTGCTTTATCCTTTAAGTAAGCGTGGTGTGATCAAAGCCTGAGTTAACTTTGTTAACAACAGAATTTTCTTAAAAGTTATGTTTTTACAGGAAGCTGTTGACTTTGTTTTCACACTGTTTCATTTGGCTTCATTGTTTCTGGGTCTCAGGTATGCCACCACATCTGTGTGTTCTGCGGTATAGCAAGGGCACTCTTCAGTTCAGTTCAGTTCAGTTCAGTCGCTCAGTCGTGTCCGACTCTCCGCGACCCCATGAATCACAGCACGCCAGGCCTCCCTGTCCATCACCAACTCCCGGAGTTCACTCAAACTCATGGTTGTCATTAAGCAGCTTATGCAGACTGTCTAGAAATTTTGCAGGGAAAAATTATTAGAAGAAATTTTCAGGTGAGTAAGTTTTGCCCCTCTGAAACTGGTACCCGGATTGTCAGAAACAGTTACTATCATGACAAGTTAAAAGCAGTGAGAAAGGAAAACGGGGCATATAGATGAATGGGCTTGAGGACAGCCTAAAGGAAGGATGCATTAACCACAAGCTTCCAGTGTACGTTTTCAACTTTTAACAATTAATGTAATTTTCTTTATTTAATAAAAACAGACTTGAATATATTTATCATTTCCATTCTTAAATTCATTATTTTCAGCTATTTCAGTTTTAAGTGTTTTTGGTGAGAACACTTAATATGAGATCTATTCAAATTTTTCAGTGTAGGACTGCATGCAGTATAGGCGTTATGCAGTACAGGAGATCTCTAGAGCTTATTCATCTTGCATAACTGAGACTTTTACCCATTATCTCATTTCCCTGAGCCTTTGGCAACTACCATTCTACCCTGCTTCTGTGAGTATGACTATTTTACTTACTTCATACAAGTACATGCTGTCACTTCAGTCGTGTCCGACTCTTTGAGACCCCATGAACTGTAGCTCGCCAGGCTCCTCTGTCCATGGGATTTCCCCAGGCAAGAATACTGGAGCGGGTTGCCATTTCTTTCTCCAGGGGATCTTCCTGACCCAGGGATGAAACTGCAGCCTACTGCATTGGCAGTCAGGTTCTTAACCATTAGTGCCACCTCAGAAGCCCATGTAAGTACAGTCATGCAGTGTTTGTCCTTCTGTGACTAGCTTATCTCAGTCTCCCTGTGTTCACTGCAGCACTATCTGCTATAACCAAAATATGGAAAGAACCCAAATGCCCAGTGAGCGATGAGTGAATGAAGAAGATGTGGTATCAACACACAAGAGGTTACTATCCACCGCCCCTTCAAAAGAAGGAAAGTCTGCATCTGTGACAATGAGGATCCACCTGTAGGACAGTATGCTGAGTGAAATAAGCCTATAGCACTCTTGTTTAAGGGCCTCATAGGATGTTATGAATATTACATGTTCAATTCCCATAGGGTATCCAGAAAGAGACACGTAGAAGAGCTAATGCTTTGAATCCTCTGGTGAAAGACATATTCTAAGAGGGCAGTTAGCTATCAACACTTCCTGTACTTTTAATTTCTGGTAAAGAATAACCAGCTTATAGAACGCTGCTGTCTTTCAGTAACTGTCATCTTGTTGACAGGCAATAAAACTAGGAGAACAAGGCAGGGATGTATGTCCCATAACATGCATCTCAAATACAAGAGTTTAAAAGCAATATATTTCCATGGTGGCTTTTCGATGCCAGTGTCAACAATGCCTCCAGATTTCTAGGTAGCAAGGGCAGCAATTTAAGTGTCAGGATGACTAGGGGCCTGATCTGGAAGAGTGTTGACAAGGCAGGCATTCTGCTTACATGGGAGGTCATCAGATTGGCTGACGGAGGTCGTGGGGGTGAAGATTTGGCTGTAATCCGCCCCTGGCTCTGTTTTTCCGATGCACCCCACAAGTTAACAGGTCTCAGCAAACCTACCGACAGGAAGTAACTTTGACCTAAGGGAAGGTCTGGCTTAATGTCACATTGGCATATTCTTTTTTTTTTTTTTATGTATTTATTGTTGGCTGTGCTGGGTCTTCATTGCTGTAGACTTGTGCTAGTTGCAGAGAGCAGGGGCTACTCAAGTTGCAGTGTGTGGGCATTTCATTGCGGTGACTTCTCTTGTTGCAGAGCAAGGCCTCTAGGGTGCATAGGCTTCAGTAGTTGCAGCACGTGGGCTCAGTAGTTGCCGCTCCCGGGCTCTAGAGCATGGGCTCAGGAGTTACAGGGCACGGGCTTAGTTGCTCCATGGCATGTGGGATCTTCCTGGTCAAGTGAAGTGAAGTGAAGTCACTCAGTCATATCCAGCTCTTTGCGACCCCATGGACTGTAGCCTACCAGGCTCCTCAGTCCATGGAATTTTCCAGGCAAGAATACTGGAGTGAGTTGCCATTTCCTTTCCAGGGGATCTTCCCAACCCAGGGATCAAACCTGGGTCTCCCGCATTGTAGGCAGACGCTTTACCATCTGAGTCACCAGGGAACCCACTGGGATCTTCCTGGATCAGGGCTCAAACCCGTGTCTTCTGCATTGGCAGGTGGATTCTTATCCACTGAGTTACCAGGGGAGCCCAGGATATTCTTTTCAATACAATCAAACATGTAATAGATAGTCTAAACACCTTTCCCTCTCCCCAGACTCATCTGGTGAGGATGTAAAGATCACTTTTCACCAGGTTGCACACCTGGAAGCGCGACAGTGCAGACACATTCACTGTGATGCTGGAGCTGCTGCCTTCTGCTCATGTATAAAGCTGCCTGCTGTACTTTTCTGTTCATCTCAATAGAAAAGACTCTTACCACACATTTTCTTTCGATGTTTCTGAAGTCTGTGCACACTGAGTGTCAGTCAGTCAGTCAGTTCAGTCGCTCAGTCGTGTCCGACTCTTTGCGACCCCATGAATCACAGCAGATCAGGCCTCCCTGTCCATCACCAACTCCTGGAGTTCACTCAAATTCATGTCCATCGAGTCGGTGATGCCATCCAGCCATCTCATTCTCTGTCGTCCCCTTCTCCTCCTGCCCCCAATCCCTCCCAGCATCAGAGTCTTTTCCAATGAGTCAACTCATTGCATGAGGTGGCCAAAGTATTGGAGTTTCAGCTTTAGCATCAGTCCTTCCAATGAACACCCAGGATTGATCTCCTTTAGAATGGACTGGTTGAGTGTAGGTGACTCTAATTAGAATCTTCCCTCTGGCTATATGCTCAAGGACGCATGGCCTTATACAATTTGGTAAACTTGGAATTTCTAGGTTTATGCTTCATGAAGACTGGTTGGCTCTTTCTTTCCCTTTTCTTGAAGGCCCCTATCCTAGGGGATTGGGACAAGTGGCTAGGACCAGCTCTAAGGAGGCAGTAGCTACCTGTTGGTGTGAGATTTAGGGTGCTGGGGTGATCTGGGTACAATCAATGGTCCAAAAACATTAACTGAGTATCTGCTTTGTGCCACAGCAGACACAAGGGATGTAAAATGACATCCAACATAAGGCCAGAAAATATGAGGGAACCAGAAATAGACCTCTATGAATCAAGGCTAAGACGAGACAAAGCTTGTGGAAAAACAGTTAACAAAGCAGTGGCGCCCAGACTGTGAAGGGCCGTCGTGGCCAAGCTGAAGAGCTTCAGCTGGCACCTATGAATCACTAACTCTCAAAGCATGGCCACCTACCAGCTTGGTCAGCATTGCCTAGGAACCTATTAGAAATGCAAGTTCTCGGGCTCCATCTAGACCTAAGGCACCAGGAACTCTGAGGTTAGAGCCCAACAGTCCCTGTGTTAAGCTCAGCATGTATTTCTGATACACCAAATTTCAAGAACCACCGCTCTGATGATAGAAAGGCCTGGCGCTTGTGCTTAGTCATGCCCAACTCTTTGTGATCCTTCAGACTGTAGCCCGCAGTGTACTCTGTCCATGGGATTTTTCAGGCAAGAATACTGGAGTGGGTTGCCATTTTTTTCTCCAAGAAAGGCCAGGTAGGGTTTATTTTTTAAAAAAACTTTTATGGTGATATAATTCACATGCTAGGCAAGTCACTTGCTTAAAATATACAATTTAATGATTTTTACTATTTTCACAGAATTGTGCATCTAGCAATGCAACCTAATGTTAGGACATTGTCATCATCCCCAAAAGAAACCCCATCCTTCACAGCAGTCACTCTTCATTCCCGTCCCACTCAACCTCCAGCCCCAGGCAACCATTACGCTACTTTCTGTCTCTGTGGATTTGCCTGTTACAGACATTTCACATAAACGGAATCACACAATGTGGTCTTTCATGGATGGCTTCTTTTACTCAGCATAATAGGTCACCCATGCTGTATCAGAACTTCCTTTTTTATGGCCAAATAATGCTCCATTGTATAGATATATCACATTTTGTTTATCCATTTGTCCACTGGGGAACATTTGTGTTGTTCCTACTTTTTGGCTATTACAAATAACGCTGTTGTGAAATCTGTGAGCACATTTTTGTTTTCATTTCTCTTGGGTATATAATCGGGAAGAGTTTTAAGAATAGGAGTGACACAGCTGGGCTTCCTAGGTGACACTAGTGGTAAAGAACCCACCTGCCAATGCAGGAGGCATGAGAGATGTGGGATCCATCACTGGGTCGGAAAGATCCCCTGGAGGAGGGCATGGCCACTCACTCCAGTATTCTTGTCTGGAGAATCCCATGGACAGAGGAGTCTGACATGACTGAAGTGACTTAGCACGTGACATGGCCAGTTGAGTGTTTTCATGTATTTGTTTTTAGTTTGGGACAATGTTTCTCATTCTATACTATTTACATATCCAGAACACTCCATCAGCAGCTCTTCTCACTTTTCCGTTTTTAGGTAGTGATGTTGGGATAGAAGATGGACTGTGTACTTGGAAACATTCTCCTCCCCTTGTATTCTGAGGGTCTCTTGAGCCATCCTCTTCCTCCTGCCTACAGTTGAGAATCCCTGGCATAGAGGCATATGAGCAGAAGGAAAGACATGGATTAAGAAGCTATTGTAACAAATTAGCTCACAGATGATGTATACTGGAGCCAGGGCAAGTTTCGAAGGGACGAACTTGCTGATTCTGAATCATTATGCTTAGTGACTCAGAGCCTTCTTCGGCCAGTTTCCAACTAGGTTGCAAAGGCAAAGTCATATATATTGCATAGCCTTCCCTTTGGAGTGAAATATTTTTCAGCACTGCTTTCTCTCCTGGAGGGAGAAGAGCATCACTTCTCAGGGAACTGTCTTTGCCTGCAGAACCCAAAGCCACCTTGGGCATTGCTCACAACCTCCGCGCATTTATGTCAGAATTTTCCCTTGATGACACTTGAAATACAAATGATTTCTGAGCCATGTTAGTTTTTAGTGATTTGATGCAAAATGCTCTGTGTTGTGACCTGATCTGTTAAAGGCGGGAGGAACTATAACACGTTAGTCTCATATGGTTGCTGTAACAGATGACTAGAAATCCAGTGATTTAACACGGTACCAATTTACTCTTTTGCAGTTCTGGAGCACAGAAGTCTAGACTGAGTCTTACGGGGCCACAGTTAAGACACTGACAGGGAGTCCAGAGGCTGGGGGGTGAGGTGGGGGCGGGGGATTCTATTACTTTGGCTTTTCCAGAATCTGGAGCCACCTTCTTTGTACTCCTTGTTTTATGGCCCCTTCCTCTATTTCCCAAACCAGTGGCTTACATCTTTTCTCTCCATCTCTGTTTTGCTGTTTCAATCACAAGGACTTCTCTTATGCCAGCTAAGCCTCTTCTTGCATTTCTTTTATAAGATTATTTGCGATGGCATTTAGGACTCACCCAAGTAGTCTAAGACAATCTCCCCACCCAAGACCCTTAACTTAATCACACCTGCCAAAATCCCTTTTCCCCTGCATAGGGCAATCTTCATAGGTTCCAGGCATCACAATCCACATATCTTTGGGGGCCCTTATTCAGCCTTCCTCAGCATTAAATCAGCACACTGCTGCTTCTGGGTCTGTTCTTATTTGTTAATGAAGTGATATATTGAAAAAAGAAGAGTAATTTGAAAGCATACGACATTTCCTGGAATCCTTTCACTCAGCAGACTTATTCACAGGGACCGAACACTGGGCTAGGGGGCCCCAAAGCGGAGGTCCCATTTCCTGATGCTGTGGTGGCCTTTGTGGTTTCCCATGTCAGCAGCTCCCACCCAGCTTGCATCCTGGTGGCATGGCTGAAGTGGCCTGTGCAGTCAGCAGAATGCTTCTGAAATGAGTCACTGTGCTTTTTCTGACTGGTGGCAAACGCCTCACCTGCTTTGTTCAGCTGTCTCCAAGACCAGTGCCACGGGAGCTATTAATAAACTCGGCCTACTTATAGATACGTCCTTAGGTTGACCCCCATCAGGAAATCTCTGCTGGCACATTTCCATGCATCTCAGTTTTGCTATCTCTTTTCCAAATGGGTCCCTAAATGCCTATCATGAATTTTACCAAGATATCAATGGGGGTTTGTGAGGCTCAATAAGACAATGTTCAGGATGCATGGTTTCTAGGCAACTTCTACCAAAAAGATGGTTTGTCCCCACACTCACTGTCTCTAGCTTGGGGCAGTATTCAGGGCCCTGGAATAGGGCAGAAAGATAAATAAGATGAAGTGCTTCAACTGTGGGAGTTTAAGATAAGTAGGGGGTTTCCCAGGTGGCACTAGTGATAAAGAACCTGCCTGCCAATTTCAGAGACGTATGAGATGCGAGTTTGATCCCTGGGCTGCAAAGATCCCCTGGAGGAGGGCATGGCAACCCACTCCAGTATTCTTGCCTGGAGAATCCCATGGACAGAGGAGCCTGGTGGGCTACAGTCCATGGGGTCTCAAAGAGTCGGACATGACTGAGCAACTAAGCACACACACATGCACGCAAGATAGGTAGGGCAGAAAGGATGTGAGCATCTGAAGCTGTTCAGAGACAGGCTACAGGATAGGCGTGGGTAGACCAGGGGGAACTGCTTTTTGACTGGGGCTGGGGACGGTGAATCAGGGAAGACTCCTTGGATGTGTTTGATGGACTAGAATTTACCCAGTGATCTAGTGATGGGATGAGTGTATTCAGGGAGGATAGATAAGGTCAGAACACAAAAAGAATCGCAAGCCTGGAAGACTGAGAGATGAGTGAAAGAGGGAAGCCAGGAAGGAAGGCAGACATGGCTGAGGAGAGTTTCTGTACTGGACAGGACTGGTTCTGATATGGGCAGCAGGGGGACTGGTCTAGAGAGCAGGTATCGTGTTACGCCTGGAGCTTAGAGACGGGAGTAAGACTGGGGATGAGAGAATTGGGGGTTAGCCCCAGAGGGTCACCATGGACAGGATTAAGGGTCCAAGGCAGACCTTGAGGGCACAGAGAGGACCGAGGGAGACATCAGAGTTCTAAACACAAAGTGATCATGAGAAACTCTGAAGGAAAGCCAGGAGGCTGAACCATGCAGATGGCCAGCAAAGGGAACAATTAGAGTCCCCCAGAGTGCCTAGCCAAGGAACTGCAATAAAGCTGACCTTGTCATTTTGTATTTATCATCTGTGGTACAAGTACATTCAAACTCCAGACAAGACATTCATGAAATCTGGCAGGCTTTACAGAAGGCTATTTAGTCAGGAGAGCAGGATAAGTCAGTTTATGCAACTGAATTTGGCTGATAAAACCCCTCAAAGCTATGATGCTGTATGCCAGGGGTCCCAGGATATAATGCCTGCTGATCTGAGGTGGAGCTGATGTAATAATAATAATAGAAGTAAAGGGCACAATCAATGTAATGTGCTTGAATCATTCCAAACCCACCACCACCACCTGCCCACCCCCCGCCCCCGCCACCGCCATTGGTGGAAAAATTGTTTTCCATGAAACCACTCTCTGGTGCCAAAAAGTTTGGGGACTGCTTTCTATGTACTGTGACCTATTAATGTATTTAATTCTAGATTTTATACTGCTGCTGCTGCTGCTAAGTCACTTCAGTCGTGTCCGACTCTGTGTGACCCCATAGACGGCAGCCCATCAGGCTCCCCCGTCCCTGGGAAGGAACCCTTTTATTCATGGAAAATATGAACTGGATAGAAGATCCAAACAGTGAGCTCGTGTGTCTATAAAGCAATCAAAGAGTCCATGCAATGGTCTGGCTACTGCAGAGATTATTTTCAAATATTCCTGTGCTGCTTGTTCAGTCACTTTATCACCTGCTAGTAGATAAAAGGGCTTCCCTGGAGGCTCAGACGGTAAAGAATCTGCCTGTAATGTGGGAGAGCCAGGTTCAGTACCTGAGTCAGAAAGATACCCTGAAGAAGGCAATGACAACCCACTCCAGTATTCTTGCCTGGAAAATTCCATGGACAGAGGAGTCTAATGGGCTACAGTCTGTGGGGTTACGAAGAGTCAGGCATGACTGAGTGACTAACACTTTCCGTTTGGAAATATAGCCAAGTTGAGCACATTTGGCCATGACAGTTGTGAGCTGGACTGGGCCAATTTAGGTATTCACAATTTGTCAGACTCTTTTTGATGACTGTCGGCAGCAGCCTCTGGAGATCAGAAGTTGGCAGGTGTGATCTGGCCCCTAGACAGCCTTGCTATTAGGTGCTATGTTTCAATTAAAGCACGTTTCAGACAGAATTCTACCCTATGTTCAGCTACATATTAACAGGTAGGCATAAAAACATGTATTTAAAACTGGGTACAAATTCCAGTTCTATGTCTCTTTAAGTACTCTGACAAGTACTTTGCATAAAATGATCACTCTGAGGCAAACACAACAATATTCTTATGATGGGACCAACTAACTCCTTAATAAGATCAGACAGAATGTGGTCCACTGGAGAAGGGAATGGCAAACCACTTCAGTATTCTTGCCTTGAGAACCCCATGAATAGTATGAAAAGGCAAAGTGATAGGATACTGAATGAGGAATTCCCCAGGTCGGTAGGTGCCCAGTATGCCACTGGAGATCAGTGGAGAAATAACTCCAGAAAGAATGAAGGGATGGAGCCAAAGCAAAAGCAATACCCAGTTGTGGATGTGACTGGTGACGGAAGCAAGGTCCGATGCTGTAAAGAGCAATATTGCATAGGAACCTGGAATGTTAGGTCCATGAATCAAGGCAAATTGGAAGTGGTCAAACAGGAGATGACAGAGTGAACGTAGACATTCTAGGAATCAGTGAACTAAAATGGACTGGAATGGGTGAATTTAACTCAGATGACCATTATATCTACTACTGTGGGCAGGAATCCCTTAGAAGAAATGGAGTAGCCATCATGGTCAACAAAAGAGTCCGAAATGCAGTGCTTGGATGCAATCTCAAGAATGACAGAATGATCTCTGTTAGTTTCCAGGGAAAACCATTCAATACTACAGTAATCCAAGCCTATGCCCCAACCAGTAACACCGAAGAAGCTGAAGTTGAATAGTTCTGTGAAGACCTACAAGACCTTTTAGAACTAACACCCAAAAAAGATGTCCTTTTCATTATAGGGAACAGGAATGCAAAAGCATGAAGTCAAGAAACACCTGGAGTAACAGGCAAATTTGGCCTTGGAGCACAGAATGAAGCAGGGCAAAGGCTAATAGAGTTTTGCGAAGAGAACGCACTGGTCATAGCAAACACCCTCTTCCAACAACACAAGAGAAGACTCTACACATGGACATCACCAGATGGTCAACACCAAAATCAGATTGATTATATTCTTTGCAGCCAAAGATGGAGAAGCTGTATACAGTTAGCGAAAACAAGACCAGGAGCTGACTGTGGCTCAGATCATGAACTCCTTATTGCCAAATTCAGACTGAAATTGAAGAAAGTAGGGAAAACCATTAGACCATTCAGATATGATCTAAATCAAATCCCTTATGATTATACAGTGGAAGTAAGAAATAGATTTAAGGGACTAGATCTGATTGATAGAGTGCCTGATGAACTCTGGACGGAGGTTCGTGACATTGTACAGGAGACAGGGACCAAGACCATCCCTATGGAAAAGAAATGCAAAAAAGCAAAATGGCTGTCTGAGGAGGACTTACAAAGAGCTGTGAAAAGAAGAGAAGCGAAAAGCAAAGGAGGAAAGGAAAGATATAAGCATCTGAATGCAGAGTTCCAAAGAATAGCAAGGAGAGATAAGAAAGCCTTCCTCAGCGATCAATGCAAAGAAATAGAGGAAAACAACAGAATAGGAAAAACAAGAGATCTTTTCAAGAAAATTAGAGATATCAAGGGAACATTTCATGCAAAGATGGGCTCAATAAAGGACAGAAATGGTATGGATTTAACAGAAGCAGAAGATATTAAGAAGAGATGGCAAGAATACACAGAAGAACTGTACAAAAAAATCTTCACGACGAAGATAATCACGATGGCGTGATCACTCACCTGGAACCAGACATCTTGGAATGTGAAGTCAAGTGGGCCTTAGAGAGCATCATGACGAACAAAGCTAGTGGAGGTGATGAAATTCCAATTGAGCTATTTCAAATCCTGAAAGATGATGCTGTGAAAGTGCTGCACTCAATATACCACAAATTTGGAAAACTCAGCAATGGCCACAGGACTGGAAAAGGTCAGTCTTCATTCCAATCCCAAAGAAAGGCAATGCCAAAGAATGCTCAAACTACTGCACAATTGCACTCATCTCACACGCTAGTAAAGTCATGCTCAAAATTCTCCAAGCCAGGCTTCAGCAATATGTGAATCATGAACTTCCAGATGTTCAAGCAGGTTTTAGAAAAGGCAGAGGAACCAGAGATCAAATTGCCAACATTCGCTGGATCATGGAGAAAGCAAGAGAGTTCCAGAAAACCATCTATTTCTGCTTCATTGACTATGCCAAAGCCTTTGACTGTGTGGATCACAATAAACTGGAACATTCTGAAAGAGATGGGAATCCCAGACCACCTGACCTGCCTCTTGAGAAACCTGTATGCAGGTCAGGAAGCAACAGTCAGAACTGGACATGGAACAACAGACTGGTTCCAAATAGGAAAAGGAGTACGTCAAGGCTGTATATTGTCACCCTGCTTATTTAACTTATATGCAGAGTACATCATGAGGAATGCTGGGCTGGAAGAAGCACAAGCTGGAATCAAGATTGCTGGGAGAAATATCAATAATCTCAGATATGCAGATGACACCACCCTTATGGCAGAAAGTGAAGAGGAACTCAAAGGCCTCTTAATGAAAGTGAAAGAGGAGAGTGAAAAGGTTGGCTTGAAGTTCAACATTCAGAAAACGAAGATCATGGCATCTGGTCCCATCACTTCATGGTAAATAGATGGGGAAACAGTGGAAACAGTGTCAGACTTTATTTTTTTGGGCTCCAAACTCACTGTGGATGCTGATTGCAGCCATGAAATTAAAAGACGCTTACTCCTTGGAAGGAAAGTTATGACCAGCCTAGATAGCATATTAAAAAGCAGAGACATTACTTTGCCAACCAAGGTCCGTCTAGTCAAGGCTATGGTTTTCCCGTGGTCATGTATGGATGTGAGAGTTGGACTGTGAAGAAAGCTGATCGCCGAAGAATTGATGCTTTTGAACTGTGGTGCTGGAGAAGACTCTTGAGAGTCCCTTGGACTGCAAGGAGATCCAACCAGTCCATTCTAAAGGCGATCAATCCTGGGTGTTCATTGGAAGGACTGATGCTAAAGCTGAAACTCCAATACTTTGGCCACCTCATGCGATGAGTTGACTCACTGGAAAAGAATCTGATGCTGGGAGGGATTGGGGGTAGGAGGAGACGGAGACAACAGTGAATGAGATGGCTGGATGGCATCACCGACTCTATGGACATGCGTTTGAGTGAACTCCGGGAGTTGGTGATGGACAGGGAGGCCTGGCGTGCTGTGGTTCATGGGGTCGCAAAGAGTCGGACATGACTAAATGACTGAACTGAACTGAACTGAACCTTAAGGTGAATTACAAAAAAAATATAATAATAATCTTTCTTTTTGCATGAATATAGAAAAAGTCACTGTGGTAGGTTTAGTAATGGCCCCTAAAAATGTTCACGTTCTAATTGTTATAATTTGTGAATATTACCTTATATGGTAGAAGGGCAGGTGTGATTAAGTTAGACATTTTGAGTTGGGAAGGTTATCCTGGATAATCTGTAGGCCCAACGTGTAATCATGAGTGTGTTTATAAGAGGGAAGCAGAGGGAGAATAGACCATGGAAGAGGTAATGTGATGATGGAATCTCAGATGATGAAGTGGAGGAAGATGGAGGAAGAGGCCGCTGGCCAAAGGACACAGGTGATGCCCGGGAGCTGAGAAAGTCAGGAAGATAGCTGCTCCCCCCAGAACATCCAAGGGAAGCCAGCCCTACTAACGTCTTGTCCAGTCAAACTGATGTTGGACTTCTAACTTTCAGAACTGTCAGAGAACACGTTTACATTGTTTGAAGCCACTAAATTTGTGGCCATTCATTACAGTGGCAATAGGAAATGACTATAGTCATCAAGATTGATGTGAGCAGCATCTTGGTCCAGATCATGGAAATTTCTACAGGAGCTGTTTTGAGCAGTCTTGCTATACATGGCTGACAGTTCTTGGGTTATTAAAAAAAAAAAAAGGCTGCACTGAAGGCCGTAGAGAAAGGAGAGGAACAAATGGTGAGAGTTTTAAACTGTTTTTAGGAACAAAATCAAAATCATCCCCTGGATCTGTAAAAAGTAAACTATTTCACTGCCTCTCACCAGACACAGTGGGTCTAGGTCAATATCTGAATGAAAATCAAATACAAGGAAGCCATGATGTTTCATTAAATTCATTATGACTGTTTCCTGGCCAGGTACCAGGTAAGCCAGGGCCACACTCCAGCCAGAGGGTCCCTGATGACAAGTAACTCACTTGATAATGCAATACCCAAATGGGCTGCTTTACAGACTGAGCATTAGGCCGTCTTTGTCCCACTACAGAAGATTAACATGGCAAAATGACATATCAAAGTGAAATTAGAGGAATCCAACTAGACAAAGGAAAGAGTTTTAAGAAACAGGATGCTCTTGATTTTCAGGTTAGAGATGGAGAAATTGCCTGGTTCCTATTTTATGCCAGGATAGAACTGAGGGATTGAAAATCAGAACTTTTTGTTTGAAGGAATGGTCAGCTGTGCATTTGGGAGAGAGAATTACCGTTCAAAGCATTGCTGTAAAACCAGGTTCAATCTGAGGTGACGTGGAAGAACTGGAAAAGCATCATTTATATACTTGCTCCCAGGTTATTACAGAAACTAAGACCCTGCCTAAGTCTGTCATTACCTAGCTCACTCTTTGTACACTGGCACATAGTCATGGCAGCTGTTAGTTACAACAGGTGATTGCTAGGATCAGAACTTCAGGGAGAAGGAGAGAAATGCCAAAATGCTAGACCCTGGGTTGTTCTAGGGGCCTCTGGATAAGCGCCTTCCATATACATGGGTGATTATATGCTCCGTAAGTAACATTATCTAAACTGAACCAGCAGTTATGTTTAAAATGGATAACCAACAAGGATCTACTGTATAGCACAGGAATCTCTGCTCAATGTCCTGTGGCAGCCTGGACGGAAAGGAAGTTTGAGGGAGAATGGATCCATGTATATGGATGGCTGAGTCCTTTCGCTGTTCACCAGAAACTATCACAACAGTGTTACTTGGCTATACCCCAGTACAAAATAAAAAGTTAAAAAAAAAAGTAAAGTGAACCAGCAGTGAACACGAAGGATAAGAAAACAGTCCCTTTCAATAGAATGGTTCCTGGATTCCGGGCCAAATACTAGATGGCTATTTGGGCAGGTTACTACACTTTGCTAACCACACAAGTTACCCACTAAGTCAACATCTTAATACAATACTGGCTTCTTTCTTCAAGCTGGCAGAAGGCCCGCTGAATAACAAGCTTTTGCTCCCCGCTTTCAAAATTTACAATTCCCCTGGTTCCTAATTAGCAAGACTCTAATCACCACCGGAAAGAAGGAAAGGCAAACAGGAGGGGAGGCAGAGGGAAGAATGACAAGTTGACTTTCTCTAGGATCTTTGGGGGCCATTTCAGAATGATGGGGATGGCTTTAGGCTTGTAAGAGGGTTGCATGACTATGTCCTGGCAAAGAACATTCAGTACAAAAGTAAAATGCCCTCCCTTCCTGCAGCATCTACAGCAAGGACTCTTCTCCACCTAGAATGTTCCAGTTGGCCTCGACTGAAGGCTAGCCAGAGGTTTCTTTTCTTCTCAGTATGTAACCAGGCCTCTGCGATTTCTCAGACAGGACCGCAGATCTTGGTGGAGGAGAAGAAACCCAAGCCTCTGACTGAGCTGGATGTATTAGGGATTGGATAACTTGTAATAGGTGATTCCAGCCCTTTCCCCTTGAGCAAGAAATAGAAAGGGAGAAGGAAGAAAGCAGCGCAACAGTAAAATGAAAAGGATATGAAGGGCAAAAATAAAGTGGTGAAGTGTTTCAAGCCTGTGCTGGGCTGAAATCCCATTCGGGTATATTGTAGCTAGGTTTTAGTCTGAGGCAATGGGCAAGTGCTAAAATTCTAGAACAATGAAAACACCTTCTCCATCTCTCTGTTCTAAGTCATTACCTTCATTATTGCTTACAAGACTTTAATAAAGGACTTTATCCTTTATTGGGGTATTAACTCCATCAGGAACGGGACATGGTAACTGCCGGCTCCCTTTCTTGCAGTGCAGGTCTGAGTTCCACCTTCTCTAGCGGCATTTACATCATTCCTATGCAGGAGTTGGGCGTGGGGATGGGGGTTGGTTCACAGCACGGTGAAGACAGTGAGCATCAGGCTTATAAACTGTCTAAGTGGGACAGTGGTATGGTTGGTTTAAAAGGCTGAACTGAGCTGGTATGGATGTAAATCCTGAGGATACAAGTTTCTGGTAACCACGTAGGCCTCCTGAATGCAAAGAGCATAAGTTGTCTCTGGAGGGACGCGTCCACAATGCTGGCTTTGCTTTAAGTCTCTCACATGTTCTTTCAGCTTGTGGGCCTGCAAACTTTGGGGAGGTAAAGTCCCTGTATCCTCATATGCTTCTGTGCCTATGGCAAGGGCAGACATCTTTCTGCAAACATTCAGTGTCTTCATTCGTTTGTTCTGTATATTAATTTTTTAACTTTTGTTTTGAAGTAATTTCAGACTTATGTAAAAGTTGACAAGATAGTACAGGATATTATGGGGTATGGGATATTAATTCCCATAGCCCTTTACCCAGACACCCTAAACATTTTGTTTATCAACGCTGTGTGTGTGTGACCCATACATTACTCATTTTCTGAAACATTTGAGCGTAAGTTGCAGATATGCTATGCCTTTACCCACAATACATCAGTATCTTTCATACACAAAAAAAGCACTTTCTCTTATATAATACAGGAAAATTGTAAACATTAAAAAATTATCACTGATACAGTATTATTTACTCTGTGTTGTTGTTTTAGTTGCCAAGTCGTGTCTGACTCTTTGCGATCCCATGGACTGTAGCCTGCCAGGCCCCTCTGTCCATGGGATTTCCCAGGCAAGAATACTGGAGTGGGTTACCATTTCCTTCTCCAGGGGATCTTCCTGACCCAGGGATCAAACCCACATCTCCTGCATTGGCAGCTGGATTCTTTACCACTGAACTACCAGGGAAGCCCAACAACAATAGTATTATTTACTCTATAGACCTAAGTTATTCTGCCAAGTGTTCCATTAAGTCTTTTTAATTCACCCTTTAAAGTGTATGGCTCTGTGTGGTCCAGTCCATACCTAGGAGGCCTCCAATGGTCTGGGCTGAGGATGGCTCCCTTACCCTTATCCCCAAGCAGCGGGATCTCTCTCAAGGTCTGCACAGGATTCATCCCTGCAGACTTCAGTCTGTGGCTTTCCCTTAGCTGCCACGGTTCCATCGTTCGTGCTCTAAAGGTGACAGTGTTTGCTGCACGTCCCCCTGCAGGTTAAGGTTTTTGTCCCATGGGGGCTTCATGCCTTCCCCTGCTGCCTCCCTTCCCTAGGTCTGCCTTCTCAGGGAAACTCTGGGACTCGGCCTGTCCCCTGCCTCTCTCTTGAGCACTGGTGAGGTCCCAGAAGAGTCTGTGGGTGGGTGGCTGTGAATCTCCTTTGTGCCTGAAGCTCCCCAGGGTTCTGCCTTCTCACACTAGCCCACACTCAGCCTTGAACAGTTTGTTAAGAACTGTAGCTGAGTTCTTCTCACTAGCTGGTATGATATCTGTCATCTCCAGCAGGTAAATGCCCATGCCCTGCCTCTCCTTGGAGGAGCCTGTGCTTCCTCAGGTTTTGTGTCAGCTGGTTGTCCTGCAACCACAGTCTATGATAAATTCAAGGAAAGTTGTGACTTCAAAGATGAGCTTAGCATCTTTAGTGAGGTTTTAAGAATAAAAGCTGTCTTTTCTAGTTTTCTACATCCTAGGAGAAAGCCAAACATCCATTTTACATTTTTTGCTCATCTATGAATTGGATTTTTTCCCTTATAGCCTGAGAAAACATTTGGAAAGAAAACCTGTTGTTTACTGACATACCAGTAATAGACCCTCTCCCTCAATCTATTAAGATATTCACATGTGGTTGATGTTTAGTTGCTAAGTTGTGTCTGTTTGTGACCTAATGGACTGTAGCCCACCAGACTCCTCTGTCCATAGAATTCTCTAGGCAAGAACATGGGAGTGGGTTGCCATTTCCTTTTCCAGGGGATCTTCCTGACCCAGGGATTGAACCTGTATCTCCTGCAGTGGCAGCCAGATTCTTTGCCACTGATTTACGAAAAATATTCAGATAGCTGTACATTATCCTTAGAACTCTTAGAGCATACAACTCTTAGAACGCTCTCTCCCAGAGAATAAGCAGTCATCTGAAAAGTTAAAAAGATCACATCTTTAGCACAAGGGATCTAAGGCTGAGATATAGTGGTTAAGAAGCTGGGTTTGAAATGTGGACTTAATTAGACCTTCAGAGAGACAGGTTCTTTCTTGCAAGATGGCTTCTGACCCATCCTGAAAATCATTGCCTGTCATTTTCCTGAGACTTGTAAGGGGAAAAAAGTCTGCTTGGGTAGCATTCATGTCCGCCAAGCTAAGGCATGGACTTCTTCGCTAAAGGCTTTCAGTCAGATAGTCTACTCTAAAAGTTATAAGGAGCTTTCAAGTATTTTGAAGGGAAACTAGTGATTAAAAAGGAAAACAAACAAACAAATCCTGCCTTTATTATAAGAAACCCAGCTGGCTGGAATAAGTACAGTGTTAACAATGATATATAAAATGTCTATGTTATGATGTAATGCAAAATAAATTCCTGAATATGGAGCCGATTCTAACATGATAATCGGCTAGTCTGATGCTTTTCCCCCAGGTCATGGCAAAGAAGCCAAGTAGCTTTTAATTTTGCAATGAAATGGTATCATTTCTTAAAAGCAGCTGGTCAGTCATAAACAGTTATTGGACATGTTCTAGATTAGCTGCTGTAGGAATCTAAAAGGTTGTAAAATAATTATTCTGAATAATTGTCAGAAAGGTATGAAGTTCTTTCTGAAACCTCATTTTCTAAATATATAATCCCCAGTAATAATTCACCCTCACACCATAGTCCTAGCCCCCTATTTCCCCACACTATTCTGTCTTTTGCCTTGTCTGGGGAATCCTATGGACAGAGAAGCCTGGCAAGCTACAGGGCATGGGGTTGCAAAGACTGAGATGCGACTAAGTGACTGAGCACACACGCTGTCCCTTGGGGTTGGAACAAAGCCAGTTACAGATTTCTCCCATGAACCTTTCATCTCCCCTACACCTGGTTAGGAACGCGACTCCCCAAATCAGGTACCTGTGCTGTCACGCATGTCCTTGACAACCCCAAACTACCTTGCAACCAAGGATCTGGTTGAATAAAAATGTCCTCATTCCCCTGCTCCCCCAAAATCTGAGAAAGCTAATTTATGCCAAGGTGTCATTTACTGATACATCTTTCTTCAGAGGATACCTTTCTTGTCCTTTTTGCTTGTAATTTTCTTTTTGATGAGAACAGAGGGTGGCAGCATCCCAGGCAGGAATCTTCCCACTGTCCTTTACCTCACTCTAAGGGCTGGTCACTTAGTCTGCATAACAGACTAGCCTGTATGCAGACAGACCTTCCATCCTTCACAGTAAAGAAGATGCTGTAGCCCACTCTTGGTAGAGCATGTTTTCCAGTTTGTGTAATGACATTGAGCTGTGTGATCCATATATTCCTGCCTATTCCCACAACTGCGTGTTGTTTTTCACATCAGGAAAGGAGTATGTCAAGGCTGTATATTGTCACTCTGCTTATTTAACTTATATGCAGAGTATGTCATGTGAAATGCTGGATTGAATGAAGCACAAGCTGGAATCAAGACTGCCGGGAGAAATATCAATAACTTCAGATATGCAGATGACACCACCCTTATGGCAGAAAGTAAAGAATAACTAAAGAGCCTCTTGACAAAAGTGAAAGAGAAAAATGAAAAAGTTGACTTAAAACTCAACTTTCATAAAACTAAGATCATGGCATCCGGTCCCATCACTTCATGGCAAATAGATGGGGAAACAATGGAAACGGTGACAGACTTTATTTTTTGGGCCCCAAAATCACTGCAGATGGTGACTGCAGCCATGAAATTAAAAGACACTTGCTCCTTGGAAGAAAAGTTATAACCAACCTAGATAGCATATGAAAAAGCAGAGACATTACTTTGCCAACAAAGGTGCGTCTGGTCAAAGCTATGGTTTTTCCAGTAGTCATGTATGGATGTGAGAGTTGGACGATAAAGAAAGGTGAGTGCCAAAGAATTGATGCTTTTGAACTGTGGTGTTGGAGAAGACTCTTGGGAGTCCCTTGGACTGCAAGGAGATCCATCCAGTCCATCCTAAAGGAAATCAGTCTTGAATGTTCATTAGAAGGACTGATGCTGAAACTCCAATACTTTGGCCACCTGACGCAAACTGACTTATTAGAAAAGACCCTGATGCTGGAAAAAATTGAAGGCGGGAGGAGAAGGGGATGACAGAGAATAAGATGGTTGGATGGCGTCACCAACTCAATGGACATGAGTTTGAGTGAACTCCGGGAATTGGAGATGGACAGGGAAGCATGGCGTGCTGCAGTCTATGGGGTCGCAAAGGGTCAGACACGACTGAGCGACTGAACTGAACTGAACTGATTCCTCTTCGTCATACCTGTGTTGGCAGTGCAGTCTTTATAGAAAGGAGAGATTTTCCTCCTTTCCCTTGTCCTGCTTGGATCACCAGCTTGGAATCAGAGTGTTGGTTTCCTGTTTGGGGCTTACTCAATAGGCTCCAATCCATATCCAAGGTTCTGGGGCTCCTATCACCACCAGGTTTCCTGGTGACTTTTCTGTAAATTGAACAAAGAATGATCCCCACCTGTTTGCTCTCTAGGCAACAAAGAGAAGAGGCACTCCTTATGGGGTGAGTCTCCTTGGATGGACCTGAGACATGTGTGCATAAATACTCCCTGCAAGCCCTCCATGCTAGAGCCTTGTGCTTGGCTCAAGGGTTAACAGGGTAAAAGAAACTTTTAGGGAATGAATTCTCTGCAATTTGACCACAGTAAGGAACTTGCTATCAGTCCTCTAGGGTTGAAAATCTATGGCCCTCTACCTCCCTTCCATTTAGAAATTCTACAGGAAAGAGATGAAAGGGCCTCAGAGTTCTGCCAAGCCAGCCTGCTGCAAGGGGCTATGGCTGGGAGCAGGAAGAATTGAACACTTCACTTACCAACAAGAGAATCTCCACTTATGTTCATTTTATTTTTACTCTTCTGTGTAAGATTGGTCTCAATGAAGGAATTCTGTCCTAGGGAAGTGTGCAAAGATATGTAAAAGAATACTTGTTGAAGCATTATTGTAATAGGGAAATACTGGAAACAACCTACATGCCCATCAATAGGATAACGCGGTCAAGTTATTTAATGGAATACTGTAGAGAAGAGGAAACTCACTAGAACTGCATATATGTACCAAGATAAATTTCAAATAGTGTTGCTATTTAAAATACAAATTAGAATGTGTATAGCTAACACAACATTGTCAAGCAACTATACTCCAAAATTTATTTAAAATAAAATATAAATTATATGCATAAATGTATAATTATTTAAAGTTTAAATATTAAGAACAATCTTATGCACAGTTTTAGAGCATACACATGTGTAGTTAAAGTATAAAAGCAGAGATATGAGTGATGCATATCAATTCAGAGACAAATTTCCTCTCTCCTTCAGGGAATGGGACTGGGTACCTTGGGGGTTTCGATGGTATCTGCACTTTTTCATTTTTTAATATGGTGGTATATCAGTGTTTGTGTTTTTCCATAGACAATGTTGTATCTGAACTATTTTATTATGACACTTGTAAAAAGAAAGGGTTCTGTGAATCTGAGTCAGGTGTAGTGAGGTGGATGAACCTAGAGCTTGTTATACAAAGTGAAAAGTCAGAAAGAGAAAAAAACAAATGTTATATATTGATGCCTATATGTGGAATAGAGAAAGCCAGGACTGATGATCCTGTTTGTAGGGAAGGAATGGAGACGCAGACATCGAGAACAAACCTGTGGCCATAGCAGGGAAAGACGAGGGCAGGACAAACGGGGAGCGGCACTGACACGTATACACTGTCGTGTGAAAAATAAATAGCTAGCGGGAAGCTGCTGGACAGCACAGGGAGCCCAGCCTGGTGCTCTGTGATGACCTAGGGGAGTGGGGTGGAGAGGGTGGGAGGGAGGCTCAAGAGGGATTGGATATACATATGATTTTGGCTGTTTGAGTTGTTGTACGGCAGAAATCAACACAACATTGTAATGCAATTATCCTTCAATTGAAAAATAAACCTAATTAGTAACCACATCCAAAAAAGAAAGAAAAGGGGGGTTCAGTGTTTAAAAAGCTTGAAAGTCAGGGAGCTAGGACAAGGGGCTCTGAAATGCTGATCA
This sequence comes from Moschus berezovskii, assembly GCF_049115385.1. NCBI lineage: Eukaryota > Metazoa > Chordata > Mammalia > Artiodactyla > Moschidae > Moschus > Moschus berezovskii. The sequence goes on along the minus strand of NC_142462.1, from coordinate 21,458,564 downwards.
TTCAAAGTTAGGGAAAATGTTCTCCAAGCAACCCTTTGTGGTCCCTTCCAGGAGTGACCTCCTGAAGCCCATCCTGCTTTCTGGAGCCATGGTTCTCACGCCTTCCTATGGCAAAAATGCATATGTTATCCCTACCCCCACTCTTGATTCTCATTTAGTTGGTCTGAGATTTTTATGGAGCATACCAGTGATTTAGTGATCATGGTCAGGATCTTTGAGATAGATGCTAACTGTAAGCAAACCAAATTCTGGGAGCCTGCGGTCTTTCAAACCTTTGCCACAGACTTACTGCTTACAATGATCTAGAGTGAGGCAGGGGTTGCTGCAGGGTCTAAGCAGCATCAGTGCCATGACTTTGTAGACTTGTTAGTGATAACTCCTGGTTCATGTGCAGCATCATGAAAACCTTGTAAACCTGTGTGGTTTTGAAGATGGGCGTGCAGGAATAGCAGATAATGGGAAGATATGATGGGGGAAGCTAGCAACAAATATTGAAAGGAAAAGATGCTTTTCTCTAAATTCAATTCCTAATTTAGGAGGTATTGAATTTAGACGAATAGATTTATGTTACTACAAATGATCAGGGACAGAACAAACAGTGTATGGTGAATTATATAAACACTCCTTGGCATTAATTGGGGAGAGATGCTGTATTCCATTATTAAGATAACACACAGTTTCAACATATCAAAAATATATAAATTATAAAGATGATTATAAAAATCACCAATAATATCGCCACTGAAATAACAGTTGTTTGTTACTTGTAGTGTCAAGTTCATAGCTTGAAATTGGCAAAGGTGAGAGGGACTGTTTACACCACAGAAACAGACAAATGTCATAAGTCAACCCCTTTACTTCTATCCCAGAAAAGTAGTTAAATTTTTACTACATTGAGCCCATCGAGCATTGAGTTCATCTAACTTACATGTGTGTGCTGCTGCTGCTGCTGCTGCTGAGTTGCTTCAGTCGTGTCTGACTCTGTGCGACCCCATAGACGGCAGCCCACCAGGCTCCCCCGTCCCTGGTGTTCTCCAGGCAAGAACACTGGAGTGGGTTGCCATTTCCTGCTCCAATGAATGACAGTGAAAAGGGAAAGTAAAGTCGCTCAGTCATGTCCGACTCTTCTCAACCCCATGGACTGCAGCCTACCAGGCTCCTCCGTCCCTGAGATTCTCCAGGCAAGAGTACTGAAGTGGGATGCCATTTCCTCCTCCAACTTACATGTGTATTTCCCCCCAAATTTAGATAATGCTATAATGCATATTTAAAAACTTATTTTTGATGTAGACTATTTTTAAAGTCTTTACTGAATTTGTTACAATATTGCTTCAGTTTGATGTTTGGTTTTTTGACCTTGAGACACGTGGGATCTTACCTCCCTGACCAGGGATCAAACCCACATCCCCTGCTGTACTGGAAGGTGAAGTCTTACCCCTGGACTACCAGGGTGATCTCCATAATGCAGTTTTGAAAGTGAAAATGTATATCTGACTAAAAAGTATTTTCTGAGTTATTTTGGGAAACTAACAGGACCATCCATCTCACATATTTTGTGCAGGGGGAGCAAGGACCTCAGGGCTTCCCAGGGCCAAAGGGCATCACAGGCCATGGCCTCCCTGGCCAGAAGGTAAGTATTTCAGGACTGAAGGGAAATGCTCAACTTTTGGATCTCAATGGCTTAACTTGAACCCTGGAAGGGCTCTCATGAACTTGTCACTCCTCTCCTTACAACGCTTGGAGAAAAAATACCACTTCAGAGTGAATCCTTATGCATTTCTTTTCCTAACTACAAACATGTTTACTTTGTGAAATCTCATTTTCTTCAAACTCAAAAGCCAGCTAATGAGGAATAAATCCTTACAACCTACCCACATGGAAAATACCAGATAGTTCAGGTGTTAACCTCTGTAATAGCTGAAGTTCCTAAAGTCAGTGAACTGATCAGATGGCATCTCCTGGTCTCCTAACCTTGGGTCTCTAGTTCATCATGAATTAGATAATGGTGCCTGTGCATGTGCCTGCTCAGTCGCTTCAGTCATGACCAACTCCTTGCGACCCTTGGGACTGCAGCCCACTAGGCTCCTCTGTCCATGCCATTTTCTAGGCAACAATACTGGAGTGGGTTGCCATGTCCTTCTCCAGGGGATCTTCCCCACCCAGGGATTGAACCCGTGTCTCCTGCAGCTCCTGCACTGCAGGAGGATTCTTTACCACCTGAGCCATGGGGGAAGCCCCTATGGTACCTGCTGCTGCTGCTGCTGCTAAGTCACTTCAGTCGTGTCCGACTCTGTGTGACCCCATAGACGGAAGCCCACCAGGCATCCCTGTCCCTGGGATTCTCCAGGCAGATGGAGGAGCCTATGGTACCTAGGAGGATGTAAATAAAATGCCCCCTATTTTTTCATATAATATATTCATACCAACAAGAACCAAGGGGCTTCAAGAGGTACCTCAGTTTCAAAGAAATGAAACTTCAGAGTTTTCCTTATTTGGCTTTAATATTCACAATCTAAACTTATCTTTTCTTGTATTGTAAAGGGAGAGCATGGAGATCAGGGTGATGTAGGAAAGAAAGGTGATAAAGGGGAAATTGGAGATCCCGGACCCCAAGGAGAACAGGCAAGAAGTGATTTTTAACATCTTACTGTCATTGTACACTTTAACTGGTTGCAACCTTCATTGACTGTTACTTTTCTTCCACTAAGCAGGGGTTACAAGGACCAAAAGGAGACCAAGGACTTACAGTGAGTATCCATCCTAGAGGGTAATTGAGGGGCTTGTGCTCACAGAATGATTACATTTGTGTTTTCACATTAGAAGTAGGACTTCCTTTGACAGAATTAATGCTGGCTTCAATGCAGGGGGCGAATGAATCTGAACGTGAGGGAGACTTTACCCCGGCGGCCCTTATCCAGCCTCACTGTAGACATGTAACTACCCACCCTGACCCCTGGTAGAAACGTTAACAAAGAGGTGAGCCATTTAAAAGAAACTGGTTCAGAAAAAAAAAAAAAAAAAAGAGCCCCTATTCTGAAAAAATAAAAAGTGAACAAATGAACAAGGGACTTTTTATTTTTTCAGAATAGGAGCTCTTTTTTTTTTTCTGAACCTGTTTCTTTAAGTGCTCTAAGAAGAACGACAATCACAAGATTGGGATTACTTTCATGTACTGATTCACTTATTCAACAAACAGTCGTGATGATGTGCAAACTTTCCACTTTTCTTCTCTTTGGTTTGCTCCATCTCAAACACAAAGCTGACCCCTAAAAGACCCACAAGATGGGAAGGTTCTAGAATTTCTAGAGCAAAGTCTAATTCTTCCTTTCCAGTATCTACCTTTCCTGGAGTTGAGGAGAAAACAGGGAACTTCTCTTGGTCCCTTTTTGATGGGTCCCGGTCTGGGGATGTTGACCTTACATGTGCAGTGTCAGGAAACCCAGAGGTGAGAGTTCACGTGATGAAGGCGAGAGCTGGCATGTGACACACAGAACTGTGCATGGTTTTTATGGCCCATCTGCCTTTTTCTCTTTGCTGTTGCACACCATAGGTCAGACGCTCCCCGATACCTATGGAGGATAAAGCAGCTACACATGCAGCGAGTTCTCCCTGCATGTAGCAGAGGAGGGTGTATGCTAAATGCCCAGGGGAATGTTCCCCGTAGGTTTACACGCTCCCTCCCAGCTCTGCAGGGAGAGGGGAACTGGCTTCCTTCATCCACTTGCTCATTCATTTCACCAGCTATTATTGGGCACATCCCCTGGGTCAGGGTCTGAGACAGGCACGGGGGTAAGAGTTGAGAATAAGAGACCGCATCTCTGGACTCAAGGAGCTCACGGTCTAACGGGAGAGAAAGGCAGGCAGAGGATGTTCACCTATAGCTTGACAGAGGTGATATGTGAGTCCAGAGCAGACAAAATGAGGTATGATTTGATGCAAATTCTCTTTTCCTTCACTCCTCCCTTTGTCTAGCATTTAGAAAGCAAAGGTCAGCATTAAGTGAGACTCCAGTATGTGACAGGCTCTTTCATATCAGGACCACCCTGACCCGGTACTGCAGGGTGCCTGGGGGACCTAGGTAGAGTATGGCCCCGACTCTGGACTCCTGGGCTTCTAGTCCTTCTCCAGGTACACCCTTTCCTCCAGGCGAGGAGCGACCACCCTGAGTACACAGCACCCTGCCCCTGCACCGCACTCTGGATGCACAGATCTCAGAATTGTCCCCAAATGGCCTCAAGTTTGGAAGTGGACAGCACTGGCCTGTCTGCATGAGGTAGCCAAGGGGCAAGCGTGTGGGGGGTATTTGACAGAGCTTGGACTCACCTCACAAGTGCTGGCTAAGACCTGGGGCAGCGTAGGACCAGTGAAGAGGCGGGCAGAGAGAAGGGGACAGCTATAGACTGCAGCCCTCTCTTGCTCAGGACCCACAGGAATGCACCTAACAGCCCAGGAGGCAGGGAGGAGTGTTTCCCTTTCAGATAAAGACCCGAGTCTTGCAGAAAGCTTGAGCAACATGCCCCGAGTCACCTTGCTAACAAGGGGCAGAGCCCTTATAGCTGGAGCTGGCTTGTTGGGAGCCAGAACCAGCCTGCTCTGTCATGAACGCTGTTCTCGAAAGGCCTCCTTTTTCTCCCCACCCCTACTCTCTCCTATCCTCACATACTCTCAGGGGCAGATTCAGTCCAGACTAACAGACTCCTCCTTTTTTAAAAAAAAAAAAAAGAAAAATTATTTTTAATTGAAGGATAATTGCTTCACAATGTTGTGTTGGTGTCTGCCACACATCAACATGAATCATTAATAGGTATATATCCGTCCCCTCCCTCTTGAACTTCCCTCCCATCTCACACCCAACCCCACCCCTCTAGGTTGTCACAGAGAGCCAGGCTGAACTCCTTGTCAAACTCCCCTTTCAAGAGGCAAGTACTATTGATGGGAGTTCAAGTTTTTAATCATTCTCACCCAAGCTACTTCAAAAAGACTGTCTCCAACTATGCCTGAAATGCTAGCGTTTCTCAGCATCTGCCCGCAATTATTTCTTCCGTGTCCTCAAACTCTCAAGGAGGGACAGCTATTACAGGTGCACGGATGCACAGCTCAAAAAGGCTGACTTCATGTTACAGTAAAGTTGCATGGGGGATGAGAAAGCATTTTAGATAATAAACACAGAAAAAATACTCTTGACAAAGTGGGTACGGAGGTGTCCCCCAGGTTACACTCAAGCTCTGCTCCATGCCGTCTCGTCTGGCACCCCTCTTTCAACAGCTCTGCCTCCAGCTTGAGCCCCTCTCCCGAGCATCAGACCTTACCTCCTACTGCCTTGCCATCTGGGTGTCCCACAGGTGCCTCAAACGCAGCCACAATCAAGCTGAACCCAGCTTACTCTTCATTAGCTCCGACCTGCCCCTGTCCCTTCCCTCCCTCCCTCCAAGAGTGGCGCTGCCATCGTTTACCTCCTAGACACCTCCTTCCCGCACCCTCCCTCCCAGTTTCTCACCGCCCCCTTCATCTCCTTCTGCAGTGCCCCTCCCGGCCATCCCTTCCCCCCCATCACTCCCGCCACAGTTTTCTGGTGGTAATTTTCTTTGCCCGTACTATTTAGGAATCTCAGGCCACTCCACTGGCTGCCAGAGTCAATTTTCTTAAATAAAAGTGCAACCAATTCCCTTCTCTGCCATGGACCATGTCCGTCCTTACTGCTCGGGCTAAGTCCACACTCTTCAACAAGACACAAAGGCTCTCTAGAGCCTCTCTGTGCTCCACATCTTCTGTCATTCTTCCTGTCACATACCCTGAGTCATAAGTTGACCCAAGTACAGTAATACACTGCGCTTTGTGTGTTTCGTCCCCTGCCTGGAAGCTTCTTCCTCTTCCTCCATCACCCCATTCCGCCTCCCTGGACCACAGCACCAACCCCACTCTCCCACGCCTGGGATTCCGGCAGGTCAACGTGGTTCCTTGGCTCTGATCCAACAGCATAGCACTTATAAAAAGCATTTGTTTCTCTGCCTACTTGCTACTAGACTCGTGTTAACATGAGTCCTTTGAAGGATATAAATTTGATGCCTTCATCATTGGCACTGAGTAACCAAGGTTACTTAGCGATTTTAGCAGAAAGAGTGAAACCATTCATTCCAGTGACTTTAAAGCAAAGATTACATGGGAAATGTTGATTACGCATAAATATGACTCCTTAAAGCATATTAGACCTGGTTATGCCATAAAAGCACAGTGAAAGGAATTAAATGCAACTGTGATATATGAATTGCTCTTACAAGTCAATAAAAGACAAAGATTCTAATAGAAAAAAAAAAAAAACAAATGGACCAAGGACACACAAAGAGCATGCACAAGAGAATACAACTAGAAGCACACATTTAAAATTTAGCCTCACAAGTAGTGGATTAAGTGTAATTTAAAACAGTGAGATATTTTTCTCTATCAAATGGCAAAGATTATACAGTAATAATAACCAGTATTGTGTCTCTAAAACAAAACAGGTTTTCTTATATACTACTGTTAGAGCTGTCAGTTACCACAACTTTTCTGGAGGATAGTTAGGCAAGAACTAACTTAGTTCTTCAAGAACCTTAAAATGGCCATGCGTCTGACTCCAGAAATCAAGTTTTTCAGAATACTTGGTAATATGGGAAATTAATTATGATATATAATGTTAAGTGAAAAACTATAGTCATAAAACTTGCAGTATTTTCTCCGCTTGTAAAAATTAAAAATAACTATATTAAATATGTAACATTTCCCCTGCCAGGATATACAATATAAATGTATTAATATAGAAATTTTCCTGTTTAGACATACTCTAGTTTCAGATTTATTAAATGTCTTTCTAAATGTGGAAAAAGCATAACAAAGCCTGGAAGAAAAAAAGATAACTGTTGATTCCTTTATTTCATATAAAGAATCTCGTACTGGGAGTAATTTTTGTATAGCTACTTGAAATCACTGGCTTTTACTCAATTTACAGTTTAAAAAAAATCTAAATTAAGATGTCATGAATATTCTCCATGTATGCTTCTGTTAAGCCATGCCACTGGCTCTGTCACCTTCACCCCTGTTCTGTCATTATACATCTTTTTCTTTAAAACTTTACTTTTGCAGCTGTTACATTTTATCTTCTTAGAAAAGGCCTGCTGCTTTTCCCCATTGAGATTTTCTGGGCTTCTGCTTCTCTCCTCTGTTAAGTTAATCATCCCTGTCAGCGTCACGTCTTTGGCAGATGTAGAATCCTGACTTCTCCAGTCCCATCCCAGTCATTTGTAAACATGCCATTCGGCACAGGGCACTGGCAGATTTACCCCTAGTATTCAGCTCATCTCAGGCCCCTCTGATGGAGCTAGTGAGGAGCAGGGCCTGGAAGCAGCATCCAGGAACCCAGGGACATTTCATGGAGAAACTCAAGTAAGAGTATTAGGAAACTAGGGAGGAGACTCGCAAATCTGGGGACTGGTACAGAAAGAGGGGAGAGAATACAGTACAGAATGAATTCTCTTTCAAACCAGGTGCTTGCCCTGGTTAGGTAGCACATGTGGTTTAAATCATGTAACTAAGGCATGCGTTGCTCACGGCACTGTCGTCCTGGGTATCCGCAGGGGATTGGTTCTAGCACACGCCCCTCCACCCAGGAGGTACCGAAGTCCGTGGATGCTCACGTCCCTCATATACGATAGCGCAATACTGTCAGCCCTCTGTATCCGTGGATGCAGAACTGTAGGGAGTACATCCTTTGGAGGTCATACCCTGTGCTAAGAGCTGTGTATGTTACCTCTTTTAATCTTGCCACAGCCCTGAGACACAGACCACTGTTAGGTCACTTCATGCCCAAGGTCACATAACTGACAAACACCAAAGCTGCAATTTGAACTTCAAGTCTTAGCTATTACATCTTACAGCTCAAACACATTTCACTTATAATATATCATAGCCAACTTTTAACCTCCGTACTATGTATCTTATTTGCAGCAGCAGGATTAATCAAATAGCCCCATGCTGACTGTAGTAAGACAGTCCCTTTTATGACTGTAGGGAAAAAGATAATGGTCACACAATTAATACATTTTCCTCTTTTTCTCCAGAAAGAAGAAATCATCAAGCTTATTTTTGAAATATGTGGTAAGATTTGACAATCAACAAAGCAACCATCACTTTAAAGTACCAGTCCCACTATGTTCAAGATATTGCATTTACCCAGAAGATGCATACTGTAGAGCTCATGGGAAAGTTTCAGCTTCATTTGCAAAGTTGGTGGGAAACCGAAAGGAAGCAGTGTGAGGGGCTGTGGGAATCCTGATTTAAGGAAAGAAAATCATTTTCCCAGAGTGGTTAAGAAGCATGAAGACACCAGAGTCTGTGTGCAGCCAGGCCTTTTGTTAGCACTGAGCTCATTTGTATTTGGTGACATCTCCCTGAGCCTGGGAAGGAGAGAAAAACAAAGGAAACCTGACGGCAGGGGCCTCACCTGTGTTTGAGTCCAGCCCAGCTGGTGACAATAATGTCTCTGCTTTTCCTGAAGCAAAAGGTCTTTCTAAATTGAGTTCTGAGTGCCTGCCAATTCAAAAGCAAGAGGACAGAGTTCAGAGGCCACCTTGCGTCACAACTCTATCTAAATGCTTCCGTGGTGAAATGTGTGTGTGCTCAGTTGCTCAGTTGCGTCTGACTCTTTTGTGACCCCTTGAACTGTAGCCTGCCAGGCTGCTCTATTCATGGGATCTTCCAGGCAAGGATCCTGGAGTGGGTTGCCATTTCCTACTCCAGGGGATCTTCCCCATCCAGGGATCAAACCGCATCTCTTGCGCCTCCTGCATTGGCAGGCAGATTTTTTTTACCACTGAGACACCTGGGAAGCCCCTATGGCAAAATAGGCTTAAAACAGAGTTATTAGAACAAGGAAGTAAAGCAAAAAGATTAGCCAAAAAGCAAGCAATTAATGGATTATGAAGATAAGAGAACCTTCTGTGTTTAAAATGGACAGAGGAAGGGATATCATTATCCTTCCACATAGGGAACCCCAGAACTGGCTTGTCCCCCAAAAGACTTCTGGACCTTAAGAAACAGCCTGGGACTCTCTGTGGTGACAGGCTAATTTAGACGTTGCTTCTGAGTGCTAGACACCCTGTAAAATAGCAGCCAGTTTCCTGATGATTTATTGTGGGAGTGTTGTTGGGCAACATAAGGATAGGACTACACCAATAGAGCCCTGATACCTTTTATTGCTTAGGGACTCTGGCAACTGCTTCCAATGATAAACCATAAATAGAAGTTGTTTATTGACCAGTGTTCCTAGATCACTCCCCTTGAACAGTTTCACAGGGGAAATGTTCTCCAGGCCTCTGTGATAAGATGGGAGCCACCGTAGGGTCACTGTGGGTGCCTGGGGACATAAACCAGAGTGGCAGGGGGCTACCATGCTTATGCCCAGGGAAAGACCCAAATCTTTCCCCCACAATTAAGAAGTTTCATCCCATTACTGTACTCACTGGCCATCCCAATGAGCAAGTGTTCATTTTCACATAAGGATATGGTTGAAGGCTGAAATATTAGCTCAGATTAAATACACATGGTGGGATAATAAAGCGCAAATTGAGGATGGTGGTTATCTCTTACAGACAAGGAGGGGGACGAGATCAGGAAGGCATGCAAAGGGATACTGAATCTTTTTAAAAGACTTATATTTTAATCTGAGAAATTGGCTAGCTGTTTATTATGTTGTCCTCTACAGCATTGTGATCTTTTGTGTGGGAGGTTTTTTTTTTTTTTTTTTTCTCCAATATATCGTTTTGAGACGAGTCAGGCAAAGAAACTCGAAGGGAGACAACTGTCAGCTGTGCTCATGGTCACAGAAAAGGCAGGCTCAACCCAGGTCTCTCGTTCACCCCCGCCCCCTCCCCTCTCCCTGTGATGTTTTCACTTTCATCCCTGCTGTGCTTCTGTGTCCCCATCCGGTTTCAGGTTGTGGGCGTAAATGCAAAGAGACTCCTCTGGAACTGCTGTTTGTGATTGACAGCTCAGAAAGCGTGGGGCTCAACAACTTCCAAATCATCAAGAATTTTGTGAAGACCCTGACGGACCGGGTCGCCCTGGACCTGGCCACAACTCGCATAGGCATCATCAACTACAGCCATAAGGTGGAAGAGGTGGCGCTCCTGACCCAGTTCTCCAGCAAGGATGACCTCAAGCGGGCCGTGGACAACATGCAGTATCTCGGGGAAGGCACCTACACGGCCACAGCGCTCCATGCCGCCAACCGGATGTTCGAAGCCGCCAAGCCCGGTGTGAAGAAGGTGGCCTTGGTCATCACTGATGGGCAGACAGATACCCGAGATGAGAAGAATCTGACTGAGGTGGTGAAGAACGCCAGTGACATCAATGTGGAAATATTTGTGATTGGGGTAGTGAAGAGAAATGACCCCAACTTCCACATTTTCCACCAAGAAATGAATCTGATTGCTACTGACCCAGATAGTGAGCACGTTTATCTGTTTGATGACTTCATTACTCTTGAAGGTAAGACAGTTCCAGGGGAAAAGAATTTATATTGCCTTTGCAAGAACCACATCGCTGGATGATCCTGACCAAAAATGGAAATCAGAAGGCTACTGAGGTTTATACCAGCATTAAATTGTAACACAAACTCTGAAGGAAAAGAGTTTAATATCATTCAGTTCAGAGAGTACAATCCTTATCTTTATTCATTTGTAGTAAGTGTTGAGTTGGCCATGGAGTTGTTTACCTGGGGTATCTATGATTGCAGGGCTGAAAAGAAAGGATAGGATTTGAGGGCATTGCTCAGATTAGCTTATGTTCTAAAAGTTACCTAACCTGGGTAAGAGATGGAGCAAGCCCACAGCAAGGCAGAAAATAACCATGGAATCAAAATGAATTAATAAGTCCAAGATGAGTGGGGAAAAGTTATGGTAATCTAAAGAGATGAGAGACATAGCAACTAGAATTATTCTCCTCTATTCTCTCTTCTCTGTTTTTTTGAAAACAGATAATGAAGAGTAAACAAGTTGACGTCAGGAATTTATCTGAAAGAACAACATTTTGAATACACCTCACACACTCAGGGCTGATCTGATCAGTTTTCCTATGATGCTTCACCCTTTCACAAGAACTGATATTTTCTAGTGAGGCACGCTAAAACACTGACTCACCTGTGATTCAAGCGTGATCAGTATCACTTTGCAATGAGACATTCCAGGTCACTGGAAACTCCTGACACATTTTGGCAGAGCCCACACCCAGAAAGCTTATGAAATAAGTAAAATTTATACTTACTGTATTTGCAGGCTTCAGTTTGATCCCATTCTTCCTTCTCCACTCATCTGGAAGCGGGGCCTGATGTGGCCTGGCATGAACCCTCCTGGCCTCATCCTGCTCCCAGGCTCTGGGTACCCACACAGCTGGCCCTAAGGAGACCAGACCACACTCAGAACCTTCCCACTTTCCCTCATACTTCAGATCTTCCTAACCTGGGGTCTGGTTTCCTTAACATTGGATAACTGGAGGGTTTATCTGGTGCATTCAGTCTCACTGGGCAGTTAATGTGTTAGAAATGGCCAGAAATATTACGCATTTCAGAGACAAGTTATATTTTAATAACTGAAGAGCTTTGTCATTTTAACCAAAGAAGTTACTAATGTGAGGGGTATATTTTTGGACTGGTTTGTCTTTTGCAATCTCCAAAATCAGAGCTAATTGCCTGGTAAACTTATGGGTGAGACTCGCCCCTTCCAGAGTAGTTCCCTCTGGATAAAATGAATTTAAGTCATCTGTTTGCCTATTTGGACCATTTGTTGTTGTTCAGTCACTAAGTCGTGTCTGACTCTTTGCAACCCCGTGGACTGCAGCACGCCAGGCGTCCCTGTCCTTCATAATCTCCTGGAGTTTGCTCAAACTCATGTCCATTGAGTCAGTGATACCATCCAATCTTCTCATCCTCTGTTGTCCACTTCTCCTACTGCCTTCAATCTTTGCCAGCATCAGGGTTTTTTCCAATGAGCCAGTTCTTCATATCAGGTAGTCAAAGTATTGGAGCTTCAGCTTCAGTTTGGGCCATTCTATATTATTACATTAAATTATTTTAGATGGCCTCTTACAGATGATGTAAAAATGCTTTAAAAACTTAGCTCCCCTAGTGGTTGACTTCAAGTGCTCAGCAAGTGGGGAGTGCAGAAAATCTTTATAATAAACAGATTTGAGTAATGTTTCATTGCTCCTCCAAACCCTTTTCTACTTCTCTTTTTCAAAAGATACACTGAAGCAAAAATTATTTACAAAAAGTTGTGAGGATTTTGAAGCCTACCTCTTTCATATTTTGGGTTCATCACCACTTCAACCTGGATTTGGGATATCAAGGGAAGAACACTATGAATCTACTCCAGAGCCCCAGAAAGAAATTACTGAGTCTGTAAGTAACCATCTTGCTCCATTTGTGAGCCTAAAATGGCATATTCTGTCTGCTTACATTGAAGACCATCTTGTCCTGAGCTGTCAAGAATCAACTGAGGTATGATATTTTCAGGTCCTTGGCTCTAAATATTAGCCTTCTGTTTCCAGATTTCTAGTTCTGAAACAGCTCTGGGGCTTATGAGCATGAATGTGAGACTGATAAACATTTCCATGTTTTATAATTATTTATTAAATGCTACAAATAATATTTTTATATTATACCCCTGCCAGTGTCAAAAGTAATCGTCCACTAGAACAGATCAATATGACACTATCCGATTCATCATTCTGTACTGGGTTGCAGATCTCCCTGTCCGTCTGTGTATCCACTCCACACTTTGCACCCTTTCAAGTGTCTGCTCCGTCTGCACTCTCCCTCCCTCCCACCCAACCTCTTGCTCACTTAGCTTCCCCTGCCTGTACCCAGGGCAGGGACAGGGAGGAGGCTATGCGTGCACATGGCACAAGGCGGATGCTTCGTTTCGTAGCTTCCCAATCACATGTGTAGAAGAGAACTACCTCCTGAATGTACTGAGACAAAGGTGATGTCCTTAGAGCAAGCGTCTGAGCACTGACCTCAGCCAATCAGGTCACAAGCAACTCATACGTTTCTTTTAGGTAAGAACAGGAGAGCCTCTCATAATTACCGGTGAATGAGTGATGTAGTCTCTTTCCCACCAAGGTACAACTAAAGCTGGTGTGAACCGATATCTCCCACATGTATAGACATGGTCTGGCAAGCAAGGACACAGCAGTGTCCATATTTCATAGGCTCAATGAACTCCCCCTGTGGTGCCTTTTTATGAGGTCTTCAAAGACATGGAAGATTTATTTTGAGCCAGTGCAACAATGTTCAAGTATCAGGATTCCACTAACTGACTAGGAACTGAAGACTTGAGAAACCCCCAGACCAGTAGGTGAATGCAGGACCATTCAGGAGTCAGGCCTAGGATGCTGCTCCTGTTGTTGTTGTTTAGTCATTAAGCTGTGTCTGACTCTTTGCCATCCCACGGCCTGTAGCACACTAGGTTTCCCTGTCCTCCACTATCTCCTGGAGCTTGCTCAAACTCATGTCCATTGAGTTGGTGAATCCATCCAACCATCTCATCCTCTGTTGTTCCCTTCTCCTCCTGCCCTCAATCTTTCCCAGAATCAGCCAACTTATTGAAAAAGACCCTGATGCTGGGAAAGACCCTGATGCCATTCCTATGGGGACAGATTACAGGACTCACAAGATTTTTATATTATATCCCCAAAAAGGACAGAAAAGTCTGTAATCTATTTGATTAAAAACTAACCAACTTCAATATGGGTAATTCCAATTAGGGCAACAGACTGCCCCTGGATTGTAGATTGAAATTAATACACACTTATGGTCTAGATCAGGGGGTCAATAAACCCTTTTTGTGAAGGGTTATATGGACATGAATTTGGGTAGACTCCAGGAGTTGGTGATGGACAGGGAGGCCTGGCATGCTGCAGTTCATGGGGTCACAAAGTGTCGGACACAACTGAGTGACTGAATTGATATAGGAAAGATTTGGGATTTTGCAGGCCACTTCACCCCTGTTTCAGTGACTCAACTCTGCCTTAGAAGTGCAAAAGGAGCCATAGCCAGTACCTCAATGAGTGAACATGGCTATGTTCAGATAACACTTATTTCCCCAAACAGGTGAAGATTCACATTCAGCCCATAGGGGTTTGCCAACCCTGGTCTTTACTAAGAATTTGAAAGTAAATTACAGACAATAATGTACACAGTCTATCTTTTCCTTCTGTGATTTATCTCTTTGTCCGGGCCCTAATCAATCCATGTTCCTTCCTAAAAACTACCTATACAAGAACAAACTCGGGTTTCATCCAGCAAGCAGTGTCTAAACAGTCCTGTCCTCACAATCAATGAGTTCCAGTGACATGTATTGATCATTTACTGGGTGGATCTTAAGGTACAGTTCCTGCTGAATATAAGTCCATAGTCTCTCAGAGGGCGGATGAGTAAAGGGAGTATTAAGAACTTTAGTAGAGCTATGGAGGAAGCTCAAGAGATGTTGCAGATTAATTTCAGGGCAGAGTAATGTAAGACTTTACAGAGGAGCTGGTGTTGAGCTAAGTTTTAAGACTATTTAAGAGTTCTTCAAGGCAAGAGCAGGGGGAAGGGTATTTCCAAGAAGAAGGAACATGTGGGGGCAAAGGGGGAATCCATAGGGAATGGCATTTTAAGAAATTAGGACAAGTTCAGTCTAACTGAAGCCAAAGGTGTACCCGCAGAAGGACCAGAGTTAAAACTGGACAAATAATTTGAGGGCTAATTATAAATGTGTCAAACTAAGGAGCTTGAACTTCCTCCATAGGCCAGGCAGCCAGAATAAAGCAGAGGAGTTTTAAAAACAAGGGTCATACGGTCACATTTGGTTGCAGGGAGAAAGATAAAGAGAAGGAGGAGGAGGAGAGGAGACTGGAGGTTGGGATGTGAGGAGTAATGGTCCAGGTGAGAGATAATAAAGCCTTAAACTAAGACAGGGGCCACCAGAATGAAGGGAAGCATGGGTTGGAAAGCCATCTCTGGGTAGAAAGAACGGGAATTGGAGAGTGAATGGAGGTTAGGGAGACGGCTTGGGGACGATGATTGGATTCTAGCTTGGAGATGGGGTGGACTGAAACATCCACGAGGTGGAGAATATAGCAGGCAGGGTGGGGTCCTCTGAAGGAAAATAATGGGCTTAATCTGTACCAAAGTGGAGGTGGCAGAGGGACATTCAAGGCAATGACACAGAAGGAGGGACAGCAAGAAGACCCTGTGACTCTGGTGCTGTGACCCAGGAAGTTAGATGCCCTGAAAGACAAGTGACGTTAGCAGATTATGGCAGAGGAAGCACTCTAGTAGCTGGGGCGGGGAGGGCG
Organism: Moschus berezovskii; assembly: GCF_049115385.1. Taxonomy (NCBI): domain Eukaryota; kingdom Metazoa; phylum Chordata; class Mammalia; order Artiodactyla; family Moschidae; genus Moschus; species Moschus berezovskii. The sequence goes on along the minus strand of NC_142462.1, from coordinate 21,443,195 downwards.
TGAGAAGAGTCCATCCAAAATAGCTTAGATTTACAGCAGCAAGAGTTACACGGTGGGCATCAGTTGGATCTCCCTATGGGGCTTCTTACTGAGAGTGGGAGCTTGTAATGAACTCCTAATGGGAGTTTGTAATGAACTTGAACTTGGATAGTCTCTCTTGAATCTACGCCTTCTCACCCTGGCTCTCTTTGCAGAAGCACTGAAGTAAGACTAAATTTTTTAAAGCGAATGATCCTAATAGATATTTAGTCTGAACAAACATATATGCATTTATATTCACATTTAGATCTGTCATGTGTATATATAATGTATGTTCTTAGTTGCTCAGTCATGTCTGACTCTTTGCAACCCCACGGACTGTAGCCTACCAGGCTCCTCTGTCCATGGGGATTCTCCAGGCAACAGTACTGGAGTGGGTTGCCATTCCCTTCTCCAGGGGATCTTCCCAACCCAGGGATCAAACCCAGGTTTCCCACATTGCAGGCAGATTCTTTACAAAAACATATTTATATATCTATGCATGCGCACGCTTTATCTAAAAGTACAATCATAGTACTGCAACATCCAAAGTAAAATGAATCTGTCAAAACCTTCCAATGCTCAGTTTGTTCCCAAGCCTACCCTAGGCAATACTGCAAAATAAATGATGTCAGAAGTCCTATTTCCCTTTTTGTGTTTCTAATTTCTTTCTCTGTTGTCTTCCTTTTATCACTCCTTAAGATACCAAGCTCAGTATTCCTCCTTCCTCTCCTTTCTAGCAAAAATCTATTTTTTAGGGGAAACTCTGTTATCAGTTATTTACTCTTTTGTGAGTGGTGTAAGCCAATGGGTTGACTCAAGTCAAGAAAGATTTGCATTTGAACTATTTTATCTAATTGTGTAATGAACATGATGTACACTAAATACCTACAAACAGATGTGCTGTGAAATACAGAAAGCAGGATTTCCAAGGTTCTGCTAAGTTCATAAAGCTTTGGCAGTTCCTGCTCTGTTGCCCTTTTGGGCCAGTCTTAGGAAATGAAACATGTACATCATCCGTTCTATTCTGTCTCTCTCCTGAAATCTCAGGAAAGTTTATACTTTCTTCTGAAATCTATCACATTTTACATCGTTAATAATTATTTTTGTAGGTACCTTAACTCTCCTAATGGATCTGAATTCCTTGAGGACATCTATATCTAATTAAACGTTGTGTCTCTTGGGACCTAGACTTGTGCTTCATCTTGTACACAGTTGGTGCTCAATAAATACCTAAGGGCCAGATGAAGGCTATACCAACTGTTAGGCTAAAAAAGAAATCTGAAGATTTTCTTCAGGGAAAGTCATCAATTATACTGCGATTCAAAAGACTGTATACATAAGAAATTCTTATCTTTTATGGGACTAACAGTGTTGGCACTTCATGTTCTTTCCTTGTTTCAGGGTGTGGCCAGCTGCAGAATGATTTCCTGGATATAAACTGGAGCAGGGCAATCAAATCAAGTAAACATCATTTAATCAGACCAAGTGGCCATAACCAGTAATGGCCCACTAGGCAAATGAGTACATGAATTTCCTGTATGAAGTCACTTTTTGTCATTCTAAATGTATTAATAAATAATGTCAATGCACAGGGCCAATTCTCTGGAGCCAGTTTCTTGTAACAAGATTTCAGATTTTCTTTTTCCCCTTGAAAGAGTAGCAAGGAAAGAAGCCCTGTCTACCCTTTCCACAAAGCTCCTTTTTTGTAAGATGAAAAATTGTTCCCAGATTGCAAACAACTTAGGTAACTGGCAGCAAAGGTTTATTTATTTATTTTTTCCCTCTCTGTAGAAAGAAGTCTGTAGGATTCCTGTGAAGAATGACTGATTCCATAGCAACCCAGGGAAGTCAGTCAAGTTGGTGTGGGAAGAGTCCCTCTGAGTAGCTCCTGCATGGGGTGGGCAGGGGCTGGAGGCAGACGGGGAGCCCCAAGTCCTCTCCTTTTATATGATGTGGTCCTGATGTATAGTCCAGTATCAGCCTAAAGCTGAGCATACAGCTTCCCCATTTCCGTGGAAGTAATGGATGCTCTGTACTGAAGTCAGTTACAAAAAGCAAAAACAGCAGGCTGACCCCGCTAGCTGTCCCACCCTCTCTGTGTATCCTGTTAGTGAGACCCTATCCTTCGCCCCCGTGACACTGGCCTCAGTTCTTCCCTCTGTCATGATCACGTAAGCTGCTCAAAGATCTTCACCTCTATTTTCAGGCTACCTCTTCGATCTCTTACTCTCCTTTCCCCACAATCCTTACTTGTTCTAATTCCATCTCAAGATCCATTCTAAAGAGGTTTACTTCTATAAAGGGGAATGAAATTGGGTCATTTGTGGAAATGTGGATGGACCTATAGACTGTCATTCAGAGCTAAGTTGGGAAGAGAAAAATAAAGAACATATATTAACACATATATGTAGAATCTAAAAAAATGGTATAGATGAGCCTACGTGCAAATCTGAAATAGAAACCCGGATGGAGAAAACGAATGTATGGATCAGTTCAGTTCAGTTCAGTCGCTCAGTCGTGTCCGACTCTCTGCGACCCCATGCATCACAGCACGCCAGGCCTCCCTATCCATCACCAACTCCCGGAGTTCACTCAAACTCATGTCCACAGAGTCGGTGATGCCATCCAGCCATCTCATTCTCTGTCGTCCCCTTCTCCTCCCGCCCCCAACCTTTCCCAGCATCAGAGTCTTTTCCAGTGAGTCAACTCATCGCATGAGGTGGCCAGAGTATTGCAGTTTCAGCTTTAGCATCAGTCCTTCCAAAGAACACCCAGGATCAATCTCCCTTAGAATACCAAGGGGGAAAGGGTGGATGGGAGGAATTGGGAGATTGGGATTGATACATATATTCTATTGATACTATGTATAAAAATACATAATTAATGATAAGATACTATATAGCACAGAGAACTCTGCTAAATGCACTGTGGTGACCTGAATGGGAAGGAAATCCAAACGGAGTGGATATATGTATTATATTCACTTTACTGTACAGAAGAAACTAGCACGCTGTAAAGCAACTATATGCCAGTAAAAATTAATGAAAAGATAAAGAGGGTCACTCTGAAACCAGGGCTCCACTGACAGTTTTTTTGAGAACCGCAGCCCTAGGCAGGTGCTGCTTTGATATTGGAATTGGACGTGTCCTTTCATTCTCAGACCTGACTGTGGACTCTTGCCTCAACTCTGACGTGACACCCACTTGTCCCCTACTGTGCTCGGGGGCCTATCTATTCCCTTCTGCCTCTTCTGAAACCAGGACCTTCCTTCCCTGTGGTGCCCTTCCCTGGCGACACTTCAACTCCTTCCCCAGAGGCAGGAAACAGGCTTCAGCCTCTCCCATCTAAAACCTTCCCTAACCCACAGTTCTTGTGTCAGCTGTGCTCCTCTCCGGTCTCTATCCTTATATAATGAAGCTATCCCACGGCCAGCCTCTGCTACTCACACCCACGCACACCCTCACTCTCCTCCTCTCCGCCTCCCTCTGGCTTTTGCTCTGTTTCCTCACTTCCGTTTACTTCCATTCCTTTGGGAAGCCCTCCGGAGTAAGGTTGCTGCCTCTGCTGTGTCACTGAAGCCCTGCTGGGACAGTCACCAACAAGCCTCTCATTGCTAAATCCTTATCATGCTGTTCTTACCTGATCTCTCTTTTGCATGCGTCACCCTGGCGCTGCTGATTTTTTATCTGCAAGTCCTCTCTCTCCCAGTCCTCCTTCTGAGCATTCATTCTCAATTGCTTTTGGGGTTTTTCTTTCTCTGTTTACCCCTTAGTATTAAACTCAATTTTTCTGAAATCTGTTCTTGGCCTGCTTCTCTTCTTATTCCATATTCTCTAAGTTTCAAAGCCATGTGTGCTAACAGTTCTCAGATCTGCCTCCCCACTCCAGGCCTTTCTCCTGGGTCCCAGATACATACTTTGATTCTCTGTGTACATTATCTTCTGGGTGTCCTGCAGGCACTCAACATGAAATGTGTTCACCATGCTGCTCCTGTAGGTTTCCTTCATAGAATATGGTCCCTCCACCAGCTGGGCAGCCGTCAAGAAACCTGAGACACACCTGGAGCTCTGTTCTCACGGCATCTTTCACACTCATTGGCACTGTCATCTCTGGTCTGTTCTTATCATCCCTTGACCTACGCTCTCAACTCTTTTCTCCTAACTAATATCTCTACCGCCTTAGATCAGGGCCTTGTCATTTCTGACCAGTATTTAATAATGTGGTCTCAAAGCTCTTTTCACATCTCTCTTTTCTATATCCTCTTCAGTTTACCCATTACTTGCTGATAGACCCATTTTATTTTTTTTTTTCCCTTTTAAAAATAACATCATCGAATTGTTAATATTTCTCATACATATGATTCCATTTGGCTGAATTTTCTTAAAAACCTGTCTGTGATGGCCTATATCTTAACTTGGTACTGAGCATCCATGACAGATTAGGAAAAAGACATAAATATTTGAGTACATCTATATTTTCTCCTTATGTCTTATTCAAGTAAAATTTTATAGGTTGCTCAATCATACTATAGTCACTATTGAATGAAGTAGCCTGTTCAGGCATACTCAAAGGCCATAATCAATACTTTCAAAACATAAAGACTTTTTAAACGTTCAAAACACTTGAGACTAAGCCTAATATTACTTTAGTTTCTCCACTGACATGAAAATTAAGTTGATTTCCTGAAATCAGACCTAATTTTTGTAAGTGGCCTTGATTAAGTCACATATACAGATATGGCTATATTGGTCAATACTATAATTTATTTGTCTATAAAGTAAAATTAATACTCTCTCATTGTGGTAGTCAAAAAAACTCAAACTGAATAACACCTGATTATTAGAATTGCCAGGTGATATGTCTGTGGAAACCTCATATATTGCTTATCATAGACTTATAAGCCTTTGTATATAAGATGTTTCTCTCCTATGGAGAAGAAAAAAATAGCATATTGCAAACTGATCTAGAAAATAATACCCCAGATCTGGAAGTCAGCAAACTTGACTGACTCAGGTTTCAATTCTGAAGTTAAATCCTTGTCTCCAAAGTTTATACTTTTCCTACTTCGTTATTTCAGAGATTGATATGCATCTACTTAGTAAGTTGTGGTCTTTTTCTAGACTTAAATTTTATAGTGTATTTCACAATGAATGATGTCTTAGAAATGAGCCTAGCATTGCATGAATCACCTATTTCTTAAAGTTTCCTCATTTGTACAATAAGGCATTGTTACCAGAATATTCTTTTGTAAAATATGTCATTAGAAACAGTCAACAACTTGTCCTGGGCAATGCCAGAATGAAGGACATTATACTAATGTATGAGAAGCCTTAAACAGAATAAAACCCTGCAGTTTACCTCTAGGAAAGCTGCAGGCGATCCAGGGAGGCACAGCCCACACTCAAAGTGCTCATCACAGTCCTCAGCAACCTTAAATGCAGACAGAAAGTATTCAGTTTAAGTGCTGGAGTGTCGAGAGACCTGGCTAAGAAGCACTATTTTCTAGGAAGGGCCAGTCAAGGTCAGAACCTAGAAGCCAGATACTTTGACAGCATGGGCAGTGGAGCCAGCTGGCAGGTGTAGGAGCCCCACAGCTCGCAGGGAGCAACGTGGCTTGCGCTGCTGGGAAAAGCCAAGTCTGAGCACACGAACCAATGTACTTGATCATCGACATCTGTCCAGGGGCGAAAGGAGCTCAGGCTCAAAGAGCTTGTCTGTAATATAAGCAAGGTTCAGGGTAATGAACTCCAAGGAAAATGTTTGGAAGTCAGAAACCAAAGGACGCTCGAATTATGTGGCGCCTGGTTAGTAATCCTCCTTTAGGTTACCCATTCACGTTCTTGGATGCAGCTCAAAATCTGTTTTCTCCCCTTAAAGATCTGCACCGAGGCTGGAAGGGACTGATTGTACACATCTGCCTGTCCAGCTGCACAGAGCAGGCCCAGCGTCCAGGTGGCAGCCCTCACAGGCCCCAGATCCTCTGCTGTGTTTTACTGTGTGTACCCAACTAACTTGGTGCTGGGAACATTCGTCTCCTCCAAGGCAGGTCGGTGTGTGGCAGGAGCAGAAATGTGCAGAGCTGAGAGGCAGCTTGTGTTCAGGGTTAAGATTTACAGAAATAATAACAACAGAGAAGGCATATGGCAAACACCGGCAAGCCCACCACCCAGATAGAGCTGGTGTTCCCTTTGTGCGTCACTCTTGCGTCAGATAAAGTCCTTGCTATTTTCCTTTAGAGTCTCTCTCCTCCTCTCCTCTCCAGAAGCAGCCATTATCATGAGTTTGGAGTGTATTCTACCAGGAAAATTGTGGGCTGCTCATATCTCACTTTCAGGGTGGGAGGGCATTGTTGTTCAGTTGCTCACTTGTATCTGACTCTTTGCGACCCCATGGACTGCAGCGCGCCAGGCTTCCCTGTCCTTCACTGTCTCCCAGAGTTTGCTCAAACTCATGTCCATTGAGTGGATGATACCATCCAACCATCTCATCCTCTGTCTCCCCTTTCTCCTCCTGCCCTCAATCTTTCCCAGCATCAGGGTCTTTTGCAATGAGTCGACGCTTCACACCAGGTGGCCAAAGTATTGGAGCTTTATGTTAAGGTCTAATCTTTCCCTATTTTAAAATGATGACATTAAAGCCTAGAGGAGGGAATTTCCCGGGTGGTCCAGTGGTTAGGACTCTGCTTTGCTTCCACTACAGGGGCCACAGGTTCAATCCCTATTCTGGGAACTAAGATTTCACACACCACGCAGTGTGCAGCCAAAAATAAAATAAACAGTAAAGCCTAGAGGAATTTAATAATGAATCTAAAGTGTCCCCCGACCCCATCTCTCTCCCTTTTTGTCTCTCTCTTACCCATTCTGAACTTACCCAGTGGCAAATATTTACTCTTCCATGCTATAAAGATTTTAAATAAAGAAGCAAAAGCAGGAAGGAAGGAAAAAAAGAGAGAAATGTGGTTTAGCCTATCAGGGAAGTGATATTTACACATGTGAAATAAGAAATGATCGAGAGGATAGGATGAAAGGTTAACTTATGCATGATCAGGGCCAAGTGTGGAGCCCTGGAAGGTACTATGTACCTTCTGGATGGGGAGACTTCGTGCTGGCTGCTTTTGCTGCTGGGGACAAACATTTCCTGCTGGGGCAGGTAGGCTGACTTTGAGAGCTTGAGGCAGAATGAGGAAGAGGAGGGAGTGGAAGGTCAGAGCCAGCTGTACTGGGGGTAGTGGGAGGCGGGGCGACAGTCGTGAACAGGCTGGCAGGGCTATGTAGACCAGTGGAAGGACTTTTCACCTATCAAGCTTCATCTCCTTTCCCAATCAGAATGTCTCATAAATGGCGATAGTTTAAGGAAAGACACTTACTAGTGAGAGTACAAATTGGTAAAACATTTTTGGAGGGAACTTTGTCTCAGAAGATTCAACTATGTGTGTTCTTTGATCAGAATGAGCCATGTGGCTTCTCACAGACAAACAAAGAAAAAAAAACCAAATTAAATGCTAAAAATGACCATTGTAGTTACGTATATTCTGTATTCAAAATGGTGTTATAGAGTCACAGTAAAATATATGGGAGCATAATATATTAAAAAAAAAAAAAGAAAACCAAATATACAGTATATATTTTGTTAAAAAATACCCATGCATATTAAAAAAAAATAGATGGGGTGGGGGATAAACCATCTGAGCATCACATCAACAACAATTATTTCTGAGAGGTGGAATCACTTGTGATTTCTAGTGTCATCCTGTTGCTTGTCCAGATTTTTCAAATTCCCTTCAATGAACACATTTGCTTTTATAATAAGAAAATTATAAAAATGGCAAACAAATATGTATTTATTTAAATAAACTGAAATTCCCTGGAGCCAAAAGATAAAATTATTCTCATTTATGAAAAAAATTTTTTTCACTTGTTCTAGAACATGAGGTAGTCACATTCCCAAATGATGATGTAACTGAGAAAGCAGCATACACTCCTAGACTTCCAAGAGGCAAAGAATAACTTATAAGGCCGTAAAACTTGAGCAAAATGGCTATTTGGGCTGAGTTATTCCTTTAAGAGAACTGAGCTGTCTAGTGAACTTCTTCAAAGGAACATTCTCACGCAACAGATAATATCAAGTGTAGCCCTAAAGTCTGTTGTCTTCTTTATGTTTGATAAATTACTCCTTAGTCAAAGTTTTTTAACTTAGTTTGGCCTAACATGAAATATATGCAAGTTAAAAAATAGAAAAACCCACAAGCCTCAGTATTTCTTTCCTGAAAAAGGCATTTCTAATTTTGCCACTAGCTTTCCAATAATTTGGGGGAAGTTTTAGATCATTAATTATTTGGTGCTTTAGACTGCCCTGTAGAAAATGAAGTACTGATAAAGGTTTCCCCTAATCTTAAAATTCTCTAGTTGTACGAATATAACAAAGTTCATATTCAAATTGTCATTGGTATATACAAGATCATTCTGAAAGAAAGAGGAATGCCAAGTGGCCCACAGTTTTACCTCCATTTGGACCAAAAGATGTGTCTGTGGTTAGTGAAATGCCACTACTGCCTTTGAATTGAGTGCCCTTTACATACACTGATGACCAGGTCAGTCTTAATGGAAATATTTGCTCTAATAATCACTTAATTACCATAAAATATACATACACGAGTAATAAAGTTAACTACCCCTTCCCTACTGTGTGTGTGTGTGTGTGTGTGTGTGTGTTATTGTTGTTCAGTCATGTCTAACTCTTTGTGACGCCCATGGACCACAGTACGCCAGGCTTCCCTGTCTGTTACCATCTCCCAGAGTTTGCCCAAGTTCATGTCCACTGAATTGGTGATACCATCCAAGAGTTGCCCTCTTCTTCTGCCTTCAATCTTTCTCAGCATCAGGGTCCTTTCCAATGAGTTGGCTGTTCACATCAGGTGGCCAAAGTATTGCATGTGTATACAGAATCAAAAGCAGCAGAACATCTTAGATGGCAGAGAGCAGCTAATGATGACAGCTGGCTCTGGTCACAGGATGACAGGAACCACAGGTGAGAGAGCACCAAAAACGACTTTACCTGATTCACAGATTTGCTTATTCAAATAAACAAATAAACACAAACAAACAAGAGAGGGCCTTGCAAGGATAAATGACCACATGGTGCTAGGAATGAAACAAATGAGCCAGTCAACTCCGCATAGCTGGGGTCCAAGAGAAAAAGAAAAAGAACTTAATTGGACCCATAAAAGATTGTTCTAGCTCCTGGCAACTGTAGTCAAGAATAACTGGTGTGACTGTTTTTTTTTTTTTTTAACTAAAACATATTTTCTTTCTTGTTTCATTCCATATCATAAATTTAGATGAAACTTAGAACTCTTAGTTCAGAAAACTTGCTTTTGAAATTATTCCTTCATTCCTTAGCTAGCATACATTTCCCAGAATTTCTTAGAAGCTAAGCATCCTGCAGCCTTTGGCATTTGCTGGGGTCCAGATAATAGGATGAGACGAGAAGTGATTGCTCTTGTTTTTATTTTAGCTGTATTATTGTCCTCTGTCACTCCAATTCCCAATCTCAACGTTGGTTGAGTTTGTGGTAGAGATTTTGGAATATATTGTTAAGCTCTCTAGTGTTAGAAAACAGAGAGGAAAAGGCCATGTAAAAAAAAAATTAAAGAAATAGTGATTATTTTCCCTCTTCATTCAACTGACCAAGATAAGGATGAAGATGAAACTCCTCTCAAACTCACATGCTTCGTGCCCTACAGGTAGATCTCTCTGAAAGGCCCAGAACAAAACCATTTGTGCCTAGCAGCGGGAAATGTGTATGTGTGTGTGTGCACGCACATACTTACACTTGCATGAGGTGGTCAGAAAATCCATAACTCAGGTATTTGGGGATGCCTGAAATAGAGGAGAGGCATCACTTCCTGAGCTTTTATTGAAATAACTAACATTGAAAAACTGGGGAGCAGCAGCAGTGCTGGACTTTAAATCTTCCCCAAAGCAAACTAGCTTTCTTGATTTGATATCACCAGGTTCAAAACTCTGGATTCTTTGTGTAGGTACATGTCTCCGGGGCCCAGGGCAGAGAGAACGAGCCTTCAGAGCAGACCTGGGCTGCCAGCGCAGCCACCACTTCTTCACCTGAGGCTGCCACCATCCCGGGGCCACTGCTCAGGCCTCCTGAGGATCAGGCAAAGGGCCTGGAAACCAGAGCTCTGAGTTCTACTTCGAACTTAGAGCCAGAAAATTTTGTGCACAAAGGTGAGAGATTTCTGCCCATCAGCTGCTGTATCTATAATAATAAGAAGGCACAGAAAGGATGGTGTCTAAAATCTCATCCAGAGGCAGAGGGAGCATATTCTGATTCTAATCAGGGAGGACAAAAGAAGCTTTTCATTTTATTATATATAGAATTGGAGAACTGGCTGGTTGTGGAACAAATTTGATCAAAAAATTTAAAGGTCTTATAGTGTTTATTGTTATTGTTAAAATGTGAATGCCTTTAGAGAGGATGCTGTTCTCCTGTTCACCATAGCTCCTACCATCCCCTATTGTCTTACTTGGAACCTTCACAACTAAAGACATTTGAAGTTTTGACCCCTGGGTGGAAGAAAGAGAAAGAAGCTAGAATCTAGGTTCCAATTCACCAACATATTGCCTATGGTGTTAATATCCATAAAAATTAATCACTAAATATGTAGTTTCCAAAGAACATGCAAGAGAGACAATTTCCTTGCCCCAAAGCAGCTTGGATTGACTTGAAACATACATTACTTAGTTATTGTTTTATAAGACTGGAGGGAGATAGAATCCACTGCTTATTTCCATTTGGCCAAAGGGGTGAAGTTAGTGGTCAGTTTTAGAAAATAAATTAGTTGAGATATACTTCAAATCTGGGGAAATGATTATGGCAGATGGAGAAAGGGCTTGTTTTGCTATTGAGAAATGAAGCTTACGGCATGTAAACTATTACACAAAACACAAGTATCAGGCAGAAAGCATCTATTTGGCCTTTTTGGGGAATTTTCCCACCTTGGCATTACTTTCTCAGTAAGAAATACTAACCAAGGGACTAAGGACAACCATGAAATAAAAAAAGGGATTTAACAAATGGCTTTATTATTGTAGATCTACTTAGCTTAATTTTTTATATTTTTTGGAGAAGTGGAAGTGTTTCCAAAACTTGTCAACTGACATTAGAAGGTCATGTTTTTATTGTTCTATAAAAGCCAATCTTTTTAAAAGAAAATTGTGATACAAGGAGAGCAGCCATTGTTGGCGTGTATTCAGGTGGCCCCCCAGAAGCAGCCCAGATTCTGACTGCGGCACAGCTGCTCGAGTCCCCAGGCCTACCTTGCTGCATGCCCCAGCCCAAGAGGAGGGAGCATTCCAGCCCCACGCACTCCATGCTACAGCCGAGCACTAGATCTGGGGTTGCCACAACAGCAGAAAAGACGAGACTGTGGGGTGCGTTGGAGCCAAACTGCTGCTGCTTAAATGGTCAGAGCACATGAGCCTCACTTGCTTCAGCAGTCTCTTCCTTTGGAGCAAAAATCCCAGATTAGGGAGAAGGAAAAACACACACTTTAAACGGCAAAGAGTCAGCTCAAGCCTGACCCTCAGGGCTTCTACTCCAGCAACTTGGGAGCAGGCCCTGCCCCTGATAGGGTGGTGACAGCCACTGAACAGAGAAGATACTGTGCCTCACAGCCGGCTCCAGTTCCAGCTTCCCCATCTCCAGCCCCGCTCCCTTACCAAAATGGCAGCTGCCAGCACGCCCTGAGGAAAGACATGGCTGGCATCCACATCAAATCCAGCTCTCCCACAAAGGCACCGGGCACATGGAGATCGCACAGGGACACTCCCACACAGCAAAACCTCTTCAAAGCCAAAATGGGTAACTGTCTCATCTAGATTCACAGAAACAGGGAAAGTCAGGTAAAATGAAAAGGCAGAGGGACTACTCTCCATTGAAAGAACAAAAGAGCAAACCCCTGAAAAAAAAAACAAGGAAACATAAATAAGCAGCTTATCACATAAAGAATTCAAATCACTGGTAATAAAAATGCTAATTAGGGAAGAGAAATGATCTGAATACAAGTCATTTTAATAAGGAGCTAGAAAACATAAAGAAGACACAGTAAAACAGATAATTCAATATCTGAGATAAATAATACTCAAGAAGGAATGAAGAACAGAATAAGTGACACAGAAGAACACATAAGTGATCTGGAAGATAGAATAATGGAAATTGCCCAATCAGAACAATAGACAGAAAGACAAAAGCAAAAAACAAATGCTACATATGAGACCTCTGGGGGTAACATCCAACATACCTACATTTGTATCAAAAGGAACTCCAGAAGGAAGAGACAGAAGAGGATCAAAAATGCATTTGTTGAGATTACTGCTGAAAATGTCACAAATCTGAAGAAAGAAACAGATCCAGGTACAGGAAGCACAGGGGGTCCCAAACAAAGTGAACCCAACAGACCCACACCAAGACACACTATAATTAAAACAGCAAAAGTTAAAGAGAAATCTAAAGGTAGCAAGATTAAAAAAAAAAAAAAGAGTCATATAGAAGGGAATCCCCGTAAGGCTATCAGCTGATTTCTCTGCAGAAAGTTTGCAGGCCAGAGGGAGTGACATGATGTATTTAGAGGGCTGAAAGGGGAAACCCACAACCTAGGATACTCTACACAGCAATATTATCATTTAGAATAGAAGGAGAGATACAGAATTTCTCAGACAAGCAAAAACTAAAAGAAGTAAGCAATACTAAATCTACCCTAAAAGAAATGTTGAGATAAAGGAATTCAGGCATGCTACAAAAGAAAGTCATCAAACCACAATGAGAGAAGCAAAAACAAGATGAAATGATCAGAGAAGAACTACAAATACAACTGGCAAAAAAAAGGAGAAAATGGCCATTTATGCAAACTCACATACTCAGTGGCGATAATCTGAGAGCCTGTCCACTAAATTCAGGAACAAACAAGGATGCCTACTCTCACAGCTTCTATTAACATATTCAACATCCTACTAGAAGTCCCAGTCTCAGCAGTTAGGCAAGAAAAAGAAACAAAGCATATCCAATTGGAAGGGAAGAAGTAAAACCATCACTCTTTGCAGATGACACGATACTCTGCACAGAGAACCCTAAAATCTCCACACAAAAACTATCAAAACTAATAAATAATTTCAAGGTTACTCACAAGAGTATAAGCTAAAGAAGGCTCACAGTATTATGCTTTCAGGGAAATAAGCATTTAATGGGATTTCATGAAGACCAAAAACTTCAATGTTCTCAAGGGAATGTATATTTAACGGTGAAGTTTAGGTGGTAGAGGAAATATTTTGGGTTTTGGGAACGCTTTCGTAACTTAGAATCACACTTTCTTAGTTGGTGTGTTACTGTGCATAGAGAATAAGCTTCATAAAGCTTTTACTTTTCAGTGAAAGAAAAACCTATAATAACTGGCTATTTTTTTCTCACTCTAGATCCTAGATGTCTGGAACCCCTACAGCCAGGGAACTGCAGTGAATATGTGGTTCGATGGTATTATGACAAACAGGTCAATTCCTGCGCTCGCTTTTGGTTCAGTGGCTGTAAAGGCTCGGGAAATAGATTCAACAGTGAAAAGGAGTGTGAAGAAATCTGCATTCAAGGATGAGCAAGTAAATCACTCCATACTGAGTCAAATCTGTGTCTCTATCAACAAGCCTAGAAAGAATCTCTGTAATTTCAGTATTCATCCAATGCAAATAAAACACCAAATTTGACTGTATACTGAGCGGTGACAGTTTGTAAACATAGTCAAATCCTACAACCACCCTAGGATGTAGGTATTGGTAACTATTTTTACAGATGAAGATGCTGAGACTCAGAAGTTTAGGAACTCAACTGTCACCCAAATAAAAAGTGGCAGAGCGGGGGGGGGCCTGATCCCAGGCTATGTAACCTCAGTACACATGTTCTATCTTCTTCAAAACATGCAATGTGGTTCTGTTTGCCATTAATTCCTTTGCATTTCTTATGTCACATGAAACTCCAACCCCAGACCACCCTACTCCCCTGGTTCCCCCAGTCCCTTAGCACCTGCTTTAGTCCCCTGAACCCATCAAAACCTTGCCTGCTGCAAAATGTAGCTGGTGGGGAAGAACTTGGGTTTGGGCATTAGAAGGGATAAGAGTATGCTTGTGCAGAGATGGTGGTAAGGTAAGAAAGATACCCTGATTGGGGGAAACCCAGCAAGATGGAGTAGTTCTGGAAGATGAGTGACCCCACGGGTAGAGTAGGTAGTTAGATTTTTGCTTTATTTGCCCTGAAAATGATTAAGAAATCAATCTGAATTAAAATGACTTAAATTTATTAACAACTGTTGTTTCCCACTCCAACATATCGGAAGAAAAGCCTTTGTTGTATGCTTAAGCTATATATTTAACAATTGTAATTAAGATAAAGGAAGTATTTCTACCCTTCTTTAAAATATGTAAAAGCAACTTTCAATTTTAGCAGGGTGGAATGGGAAGGCACTTAGCAGCGAAGGACTGCTTGAAGCCCACATGAACTTGAACAGGGCATTTTAAATACAGAGCAGATGATGAAAAATGAGCCTCCAAACTGAAACATGACCCAACAGAGGAGTGTGTCATTTTACAACATCTGATCTGGGAAGATCCCTAGTTCTAAGCTGAAATCAAACAGCATTTGTATGTCTTATCTCAGAACACACTCTGCTCCTCTTTCAGGCCTGTGACCCTGATTTGAGTTTGAGGGTACACAGAAGAGGACCCAAAGAAGGAAGAGCTGGGAGCACAGCGGCTTCAGCAAAAACGACGTTGTGTAGCTTCAGTTTTTATTATGCAGCATATGATGCTACGAAATAATATATGCGATTCACTTGTAAATCAAAAACATGCCACCAAGACAGACTCCAGTGAACACATCACAGAAAGAATAAGCCAAATATACGCAATTCTGTCCAGACTTCCTGTGCACCCCCTGCTTTCTGCAGGAATAGCGCATCCTGAATTTTGTGCTTACCATTTCAGTTGATCACTGGCTTTAATCTACGTGTCTCTAAATAATACATAGTCTCACTTATTTTCAGTTCATTTCAGTTCAGTTGCTCAGTCATGTCCGACTCTTTGCAACCCCATGAATCACAGCACACCAGGCCTCCCTGTCCATCACCAACTCCCGGAGTTCACCCAAACTCATGTCCATCGAGTCGGTGATGCCATCCAGCCATCTCATTCTCTGTCGTCCCCTTCTCCTCCCGCCTCCAATCCATCCCAGCATCAGAGTCTTTTCCAGTGAGTCAACTCTTCACATGAGGTGGCCAAAGTATTGGAGCTTCAACTTTAGCATCGGTCCTTCCAATGAACACCCTGGACCGATCTCCTTTAGAATGGACTGGTTGGATCTCCTTGCAGTCCAAGGGACTCTCAAGAGTCTTCTCCAGCTTATTTAGAGCTTTATAAAAATGGTGTCATATTCTGGTCTTCTGCAACTCACTACTTTCATTCAATACTGTAATTAACCCCTGTATTACCATATCTAAGTATATTTAGGTTTTTTGAGCTAGAAAAAATTGGTTTCATAATATGTAATTCTTTGTCATTTGGTATGTTATTACATTATAATTCATACATGTTCCCCATCACAGTTTTATAATATTGGTATGACTACATCACAACATATTCAACCATTGCCTTGTCTATGTTAAATTGTTTCTAGTTAATATTTTTCACTATCCCAACAGTATTGCAATGAATGCTCTTACACATGGCTTTGGCTACCTGTGTACCGGTGCTTCTTCAGGCTATATACCCAAAAGGGGAATTGGCTTCCCTGGTGGCTCAGACGGTAAAGAATCTGCCTGCAATGCAGGAGACCTAGGCTGGGAAGATCCCCTGGAGAAGGGAATGGCCACCGACTTCAATATTCTTGCCTGGAGAATCCCATGGACAGAGGAGCCTGGTGGGCTACAGTCCCTGGGGTCACAAAGAGTCAGACATGACTGAGAAACTAATGCTTTCAAGATAAATAAATATTCAAAAATAGTGTGTCATACCAAATTTCCTCCCAAAGTGTTTAAACCAGTTCATTATAAATTTCCACCAGTTGTGTGTAAGTGTTTCCATTGCTTGATATTCTTTTTAACACAATATTGTCAGACTTATTCATTTTGCTAATACTGGATGTAAAATGGTATCTTGTTTTAATATGCCTGTCTCTGGTAACATCTTACCATATTTATTTACCATCTGTGCTGTTGCTTCTGTGAAATGTCTGTTTATAATTGGGGGAGATTTTTCCATTGGATTCTCTGTCTTTGCTTGTTGAATTTCTGGAACCCCTTATATATCCTGAAATTGAATTCTTTGCTCATTATTTGTGTTGCTAATATCTTTGTGACTTGCCTTTATTATACTTTACTCTATTTTTTTTTTATGAACAGAAGTTCTCAATTTTAATGCAGACTGACCCATCTTTTCTTTCATGACTAGCATTTTTCCCCTTGTTTATGCTGCGTAGTCTCTGGGCCACCTATCTTGGGCAGGAAACTCACTGGGGACAAAATCTCTATGGATTCCCATTTTCACACCTAGTAATTCCTTATGAGTCTATTAGCACATTGGTCACTTCCAGGTGGCTGTTTTTAATTTGTCTTTTTTTTAGTTGTCTCAGCGTGAGAGAGGGTCTGAGCTACACAGAAGGCCACTAGTGCATTTTTGGTGCTGTTGTGGGATGGAAGACTTGGTATTTCCTTACTTTCTGGAGGCCCAGCAATGCACTGAAAAGCTCATCTTAGTCACCATATGGTTGTTGGAAAGTAGAAAGACCCTTCAGAGTATCTAGCCTGCCATTTTGCCAAGAGCAGAAGTTACTTATGTTTGTTTTTCCAGCTCCTCCAACTTGCCCTATATAGGAAATTGATATGCAAACATGCTGGAACACTGACTTGGGTGTTCCTCTCCTTGTCTGAAATCTCTTCCTCTTCCTTCGTGTGACTGGCCACATCCTAACACTCTGAGGACAACTTGCAGGCCTCCTCCTGGGTGGTACTCCCTCATCGCTCTCACTCGGGCCACGCTCAACTCTGAGGCCTGAAGCACCTGCCTGCGCCTCCAGTCTACCCTGAGCAGTCTGAGCGCCTTACACCCAGTGGAGAGCACCTGCATGAGTTCTGTTTTGCTGCTGTAACGAATTTACCACAAGTCTGGCAGCTTAAGCAACACAAATGTAGTTTCAGTTCTGGAGGTCAGAAGTCTGATGCAGGTCCCACTGGGCTAAAATCAAGATGTCAGTGGGGCAGCGGTTCTTCTGGAGCATCAAGGGAAGAATCTGTTTCCTTGTGAAAGTGAAAGTATTAGTCGCTCAGTCACGTCTAACTCTTTGTGACCCCATGGGTTGTACCTTTCCCAATTTCTAGAGAGTCCTACATTCATCCTTCAGTGCACGGTCCCTTTCTCTGTCTTCAAAGCCAGCCATAGTTGACTGGCTTCTTCTCATACTACCATCTCCCTGGTGCTCTGAATACAGCTGGGAAAGGCTCTCTGCTTTCAAGGACCAATGTAATCTGATGAGACCCCCCTCCCTGAATAATCCAGACTAATCTCCCCATCTCAAGGTCCTTAACCTTAATTGCATCTACAAAGCCCTTTCGCATGGAAGGTTCTGGGGACCAGAGAATAGATATGGTCACGCCCATTATTCTGTTGATCACAGCATCTGCACCATCTGCCTGTTCTCTGAGCTTAGGAGCAAAGATGAGCCTTGTTTAACTCTGTGTCCCTAGTTCCTGGCACATAGGAAGAACTCAATACATTAAGAAATATTATAACTCACTTTATAAAGTCATACAGAAATAATTAACTCCTTGAAAGAGAGGAATATAAAAAGTTGGGGAAAATCACACCAGTTTATTTATTTATTTTTTTCTCAGTGTCCCATGCTGCCCACACCAGTTTAAAAGAATAAGAGAGAAGTCATACGTCAACAAGTAAAAACTACTATTCTCTCATGCACTTTGAGATTCAGAATATTCCTCCCCTCTCCCCCAACCATGATTAGCAAAATGAAGGAAGAGGTCAGAGGGAATGTTGTCTGGCTAAAGAATCAAAGAGGCTGAACTGAACAACCTGAGAATTAATTGTGGAAAAGAGAAGACGATTCATGTTTTCATTTTAATCTAGTTACAATGCTAATACGGAAATAACCCAAGTGCCCATGAACAGATAAATGGATAAAGATGTAATACACACACACACAGGAATATTTTTAAGCCACAAAAAAGGATGAAATATTGCCATTTGCAGCAACATGGATAGACCTGGAGAATATTATGCTTAGTGAAATAAGTCAGACAGAGAAAGACAAATACTGTATGAAGTTACTTATATGTAGAATATTAAAAATAATACAAGTGAATCTATATATAGACTCACCAACATAGAAAACAAACTTAGGGTTACCAAAGGGGAGAGGGAGGAGGGACAGACAGATTAAGAGTCTGGGATTAACGGATACAAATTACAATACATAAAAGAGATAAACAATAAGGATTTAATGTTTAGCACAGGGAATTATACCTGAATATCTTGTAAAAAACTACAATGGAATATAATCTGAAAAAAAGAAAAAAACGGAATCACTGCTGTACACCTGAAACTAACACAATATTGTAAATCAATTTTACTTCTATTTTTAAAAAGACAATAGAGATGAGGGAGATATATGACATTTTGTTTCTCCATTTTCAAGTAAAAAAAGGACATACTATGTACACAATGTGCTGAAACCAAACTGTGTATCAAAAGAAGTCTCCATTTTAAATTAAGACATTGAGAAATTTTTAGTACTTTATCAAGCAGCAATGACATTCAAGAACTGTAACAATGACAAACCTCCACTGACATGTTAAAATATCTTACACTATCATTTCTATCGTTTTCATTTAGTTGAAATCTCAGTTTCACTGTAAGAATTGATTTCATCAGGTGTCTAAAGACCATGCTAAATTTATAAAATGACAAGTAAAAGTTTGGTGATTTTGGTCTTCATTCTAAACACATGAAAGAATGAGAGAACGTGTATTTGCATGTTTTACATCACTAAGAAACCAAGAGATCCTGTAAATAAAGAATAATAACAATGAAAAAAGTGGGAGAATGAAAAATGGGGCTGGCAAATCAAACAAGATGGAAACACACCTCTGAAGTGACGCTTCCTTAACTGTCAGAGAAATGTGTGCTAAGCAGGTCTGGGATGAGGCTGTGCACCAATGGGTGATTCTGAGGCTCTACCCTGGCTGAGAACCAGCAAGCAAACATCTGAATTATGCCTGTCTCAGGAAAGAACCTACTATTTGATTTGAAATTTTAGATGTTCAATGATTTATGCCCTATTTCTCTGCTAAGATATAATTCAATATCTCTCATGAACAGCAAAGATGGATTAATGCTGTTGAAGTGTCCAAAAGCTTCGTCTGCCTTATAATATCTTTTAGTGAGACACCACTAAAATATGTTTTGAATATGTGTCTGATCGTTAAGAGCCCCAAATATCATATTTCACACATATGAATGGCATTTCTGATTTATATGTATATATAGGACTGACTTGATTTCTAAAAGCATTCATTATTTCATATCATTTTTCATAAATTAGTGTGAAAATCATCCATTTAAGTAAATTCATTACAAGTCACATCAAACTCCAAAAGTTAGGAAATTTTAAGTACTGCTGTAGCCATGCTGAAAAAACATGGGCTCTTAAACTTGCCAAGGATCCTAGGAGGCTTCTAATCCTGTATCTGCTCTGTTCCGTATACCCTTTAGACAAACACTCTTGGTGACTGGGCATTCTTGGGGTGAGCATTTCTGCCAGGACAATGATCTCCTCCCCAGGCAGCCCATTCTTTCAGTTCAGTTCAGTTCAGTTCAGTTCAGTCGCTCAGTCGTGTCTGACTCTCCGCGACCCCATGAATCACAGCACGCCAGGCCTCCCTGTCCATCACCAACTCCCGGAGTTCACTCAAACTCATGTCCACAGAGTCAGTGATGCCATCCAGCCATCTCATTCTCGGTCGTCCCCTTCTCCTCCCGCCCCCAACCTTTCCCAGCATCAGAGTCTTTTCCAGTGAGTCAACTCTTCGCATGAGGTGGCCAAAGTATTGGAGTTTCAGCTTTAGCATCAGTCCCTCCAATGAACAGCCCATTCTTTAGGTAACACCAATTCCCACTGCTCCAGGTGAACTGGATGTCCCCTGTGGCTCTCATACTAACAGACTCCTAACCTGACCTTCTGGAGCCTTTCAGAACGCTGTGTTATTATTTCAGGATAGCCAGTATGACCTCATTCATTTTGAGCTGCTTTAGCAGCTTCTCCTATTTCCGTGGGTCTTCTAGCATCCTACCCTCTTAATTGTGAGCATGCCCTCCAGCCTGCGATGGGTGTTCGGGGTGCCTCAAGGAGGGAGGAGGTGCAAACACGGTAATGCAGCCCTGGTTCTAAGCAGTATCATGTTCCTGTGGAATAAAATAGACCTCGGAGGAGGCAATGGCACCCCACTCCTGTACTCTTGCCTGGAAAATCCCATGGGCAGAGGAGCCTAGTAGGCTGCAGTCCATGGGGTCGCGAAGAGTCGGACACGACTGAGCGACTTCACTTCACTTTCAAGGCAACTGCCACATCAATAGAAGGCCTGGGGAGCTAAGAAAAACAAGAATTACACAGCAGGAATTCTAAATAATAAATCAGGACTTGTGGATTGCAAAGACAGCAAAATAGAGACTTCCTTTCCTCATTCCCTCTGAAATTAACTGAAGCTTATAATTTTATTTTTACTATACTTCAAATTTGCCCTTTAACTCTACACTCACAGTTTCTTGAAATTATTTTTAAGTACTACTGGAATTCTCCAGTTATCTTCTCCTTTGTATATTAGCTGGTGTTACCTTAAATTCATCACTTGGCTGTTATCCCTCTCTTGCATCTTAATGAAGAGTGCTGTGGTTTTGCCAGTTTCTGCAATTTGGGATTTTTCTCAAATTGATTCTGTTATGAATAAATCACTGCTCAGGCTTGATTTCGACTCTTCAAAACAAAATATAACATGTCCCTGATGAGAAAAAAAAAAGAAAAACAAAACCCCAACAATCCTTGTTCTTATGTAATCGTCTCATCTCTAGTGTTC
The DNA here is from genome assembly GCF_049115385.1 of Moschus berezovskii. Lineage (NCBI taxonomy): Eukaryota > Metazoa > Chordata > Mammalia > Artiodactyla > Moschidae > Moschus > Moschus berezovskii. The sequence goes on along the minus strand of NC_142462.1, from coordinate 21,421,984 downwards.
CAAGAAATAAATATTGGAATTTGTGCAGACTTTCTTTGAAGTGTATTACATACTTGGTTGTTAGAAAAATATCGATACAGTAAAATTGAATAAAATTGTGTCTATTAAAATTTTTAAGTGTTCCTTGAGCTTTTCCCACAGTGAACATTGAAGGCCAAGCCTATTACATTTGCTCTGTGCCACCCTCTGCCTTCACCACAAACCAGCAGTCCCTCTGGGTCCCATTTCTCTGAATGGCGTAACCACTTAGCCGGTGACCTGGTTTGGCCTCTGAGAACATCCCAGATTCTCTCCTCGTCCTTACTCCCCATATCCAGTTGCTCAGTGCATCTGGCCCATCGTGTTTCTCCCTGATCTCTCCACCCTGAGTCAGTCATTGCTTCCAAACCTCCATCTGATCCCTCACCTCTGATCTCTATCCCCAGTGCTGCTGAGAGACAGAAAATGTGACCCAACCACTCCCCTCTGTAAAATGCTTCACAGGCTGTCTGTCTTCTCCAAGACGCAGAACAGACCTTTCAGCACAGTATTCCAGGTCCTCACGCCTACTTAAATTGCTCATGTGCCTCCTTCCAGGTCCTATACGTGATCTTCAGGTCAGCTCTACTCAACCAGTTGGTGCTTTTCCAAGGCACCCTTCACTTCCCTTTGGCATTTTCCCTCTTTGGGCTTTCTCTCCCCTTTTCCCCCCTTCCCTCCCTCCTCCTCTCTCTTCCTTATTTCTTCACCCAGCATTATGGAGTTTGCTCCGTGTCAGTAAGTGAAAAGCAGTGTTAGACTTAAGGGCTTCACAGCCATTCATTTCACTTATTCAGTCCGTCTTTGCTGGGCCTTTCAAGGTGGCCAGTCCTTTCGTTAACATGACCAAAGCTTCACTGAACGGTCTCATACACATTAGTCTTTGTGTAGGTATATCGATTCAATACATTCATAAAGTGAAATTTTAAGAACAAAGAGGATGTACTTTTGATAGGTATATCAAAGGCCTTTCCTTAAAGATTGTGCCGATCCCCCATTTATGAGTTTATCTGCTTTTTCTCTTTTTCACCATTATTGAGTCTTAGCAGTTACTTGATGTTTGTGCTCATCTGATAGCTGAAAATGGAATCTCACTTTAGTTTTAATGTTATTTTTTCTTATTTTTTCATTTCCTTATCTTGTGAGATATTTGATATATTCAAAGGAACATATATGTTACATATAAGTAGGTTTTAAAGTAAAATAATTATGTAAAAACCTGTGTATCTACCACCCAGCTGAAGAAATAGATGATTACTAATATCACTGAAGCCACCTCTAAGTTTGTACCCAACTGGACAAACTTAACTTGAAAACAAGTGGTCAATGGTGATTTGAGGAGCCCAAGAACATGCTTTATGAGTCTCCAGAGATTATCATGGCCAACAATGTACCACACCAATCCTGAGACTATTATGACAAGTGATACTCTATGTGGATCCCAGAGGCTACTGTGTCCAAGGACACAGCATGAATCTTCAGAGATCATTCTTGAATGCAGCTTAAGACAGGATAACCTGGGAGAGAGACCAATCCAGTCCTAACCCCAAATACCTGGTACAAATAATCCCAAGGCTGTGTTGGAGCTCTGTGGGAAGCTAACCTGGCCCTTGTGGCTCAGAGGGATGCAACGTTAAGTTCTAAATGCCGCCAGAAACCTGACAGCTTTGATCTTCTCACCTGATATTCTGCTTCCCTGCAGCCTGCCACTCAGTAAGCCAAGTGTTAAAACTGGGTGTAGTTATGGAGGGTATTCATTTGGGATTATGCCAAGAATCCAGAAATGCTTGAGCGTTGCTCCAAACCCCAGCTCCCCACATCCACAAAAATACGTACACAGAACAACAGCAAGGGAAAGCATATCTCCTCGTCAAGTGCCAGGGCTGAGCTTCCTGGCAAGGATGACTGAATCATGTAGCATCTCTTGGTCCTAGGCTCATGCTCATATGCTCAGCCACTTCAGTTGTGTCTCTTTGTGACCCCGTGGACTGTAGCCCGCCAGGCTCCTCTGTCCGTGGGATTCTCCAGGCAAGAATACTGGAGTAGGTTGCCATTCCCTCCTCCAGGGGATCTTCCCAACCCAGGGATCGAACCTGCGTCTCTTATGTCTCCTGCACTGGCAGGCAGGTTCTTTACCACTAGTGGCCACCTGGGAAGCCCTGGTCCTGGGCTGCTGCTGCTGCTAAGTCACTTCAGTCGTGTCCGACTCTGTGTGACCCCATAGACGGAAGCCCACCAGGCTCCCCCGTCCCTGGGATTCTCCAGGCAAGAACACTGGAGTGGGTTGCCATTTCCTTCTCCAATGTGTGAAAGTGGAAAGTGAAAAGTGAAAGTGAAGTCTCTCAGTCGTGTCCGACCCTTAGCGACCCCACAGACTGCAGCCTACCAGGCTCCTCCATCCATGGGATTTTCTAGGCAATAGTACTGGAGTGGCTTGCCATTGCCTTCTCCGGTCCTGGGCTAGTGCATCCTAAATAGTTTTAACCAAATGCCATCTAGCACGTTCTTTAGTACCTTGGGAAAATAAGCAGAGAGAGACATTCACTGCCTCACTCACTCACTCACTCACTCACCCATTAACAGTTACGATCTACTACTACCACTGTATGCCAGGCACTGTCTCTGTGTTTATGAAGCTTATTTTCTGGTAGAGGACAGACAAAAGAGTCATATAAACGTCAAACTGAAATTAATCTGTGAAATATATGATGTGCTAAGTACTGCGAAAAAGGTCCTCTGTGCTGGCAGAGCACGTAGTAGAGAAATACAGGAAGAAAGTGCAAGTCACCAATGCTATGGGAGATCATAATTGTTTATAATTCGCTTTTCTTTCTCTGTCTTCATCATGCTTGCTGTAGGTAGGGTGTGCTTTCCCATACATCTGACTACAGACTTGGTTACTGATTTGCTTTGGCCAGCGGCGTGGGCCCACACATCAGGTATGCCATGACTGAGCGGAAGCTTTAAATGTGCTTGTGTGCTTCGACCTGTGCCTCTCCCTCCGGACCTTCACCGAGAAACTAGCATGCCTTCCGCAACTTTGGTGTCAGAAGAAGATACACAGAGCTGAACTGAGCCCAGGAAAGCCTAGCTGAACCAAGCTAAGCTTGCTGAGTCCAGGAGAGCGGGAGTCAACTACAGCCCTCAAGTCATCCAGGCAAGAAATAAATGTTGACACCAGCAGCTCAGATTTCGGATTGTGCGTTACCACTATAAAAGTTGACAAATAAAAGTTCCTACTCTCAGACCTGCCTTAGCTGTCTATGGGAGACTGTAGCCTCTGGCCTGGCTGACAAGTGAGAAAAGAGAGAGGCTGTGGAAGGCAGCGGGGTCTCTTTCCATGTAGGAAAAAGCTCTGACATATCTACCATTGCAGCTTCTTAGAAGAGCAAAGAGAGAGACGGACAGTTTTCCTTCCAACTAAGATGGAGTAATATGGACCAGATTTAGTCTCATTCCAGAAACAATGAAAAACAGACCACATTTAGGCAATGACAGTTTGTGAAACGAGTAAACCCATCAGGCAAGGACAGTGATCCCTGATAGGTGGAAAGAAAATGAGGTGAGCCCTGCAATTGCCCCGGTCTACTGTTTTGGCAGCATTTCCAGGTCACAGTACAGAGACAGGGACCCACGCCAGAACCTGGCAGATCCCCTGGGGTGGATGAGGACTAAGAGCTGAGAGCCTAGAAAGACCAAGGCGGCTAGAATTCTGAGGATGAGGGCAGAGAGCTGGAAAGAAGTTCATAGGATGCGAACTTGGGAGGTCTGTGGAGGGCTCCCCGTGAGTATTCAGCTGAGTACTGATGAGTAAATGTACATTCGAAACTGCCCAAAGCTAGGATCTGAACCAACTGAGAGATTAGAGGCAACAGTGCCAGGTGCTAACACTGGGCCAGGAGCAATACCTGCCACACCAGCCAACTGGAAAACCTCCAGATTCACCCAGTGTTGGGTAAAGTACAGACCTAGACCATGAAATAAGTGCCAATAAATGTAAAAGAATTTAATCCATATGAACTGTGTTCTCCTTACAATGAAGTTCAATTATAAGTCAATAGCAAAAATATATTTGGGAAAATCTCAATTATTCTCAAACTCTATAAAATACTTCTAGATCCTCAGGTCAATAAGAAACTAAAAGAGGAAAATTAGAAAACATTCTGACCTGAACGAAAATTAAGTATATGATGTATCAAAATTTGTGGGATGCTACTAAAGCAGTATGAGGGGGAAATTTTTTAACACTGAAAGAGAAGAGGGTGTCAGAGGATGAAATGGCTGGATGGCGTCACCGATGCAATGGACATGAACTTGGGCAAACTTCGGGAGATGGTGGCCTGGTGCGCTGCAGTCCATGGGGTCACAAAGAGTCGGACATGACTGGGCAACTGAACGACAGCAATGACTGCCAGAGAAGTCCCAAATCGCTGACTTAAGCAGAGCGGTGGGGCGGGCCTGGGCTGGGAGGGAGGCTCGAGAGGAAGGGGATACATCTACACTTATGGCTGATTCATGTCGCTGTACGGCAGAAACCCACACCACATAGTAAAGCAATTATCCTCCAATTAAAAGTTAAAAAGAAAGAAATTAGAAAGGAATAACAAACCTAAAGTAAGTAGACAAAATAATAATGAGCAGAGTAGAAACTAATGAAATGCAGAAAATAAATGGGTATATCAGTTCAGTTCAGTTCAGTTCAGTCGCTCAGTCGTGTCCGACTCTCCGCGACCCCATGAATCATAGCACGCCAGGCCTCCCTGTCCATCACCAACTCCCGGAGTACACTCAAACTCATGTCCACAGAGTTGGTGATGCCATCCAGCCATCTCATTCTCTGTCGTCCCCGTCTCCTCCTACCCCCAATCCCTCCCAGCATCAGAGTCTTTTCCAGTGAGTCAACTCGTCACATGAGGTGGCCAAAGTATTACAGTTTCAGCTTTAGCACCAGTCCTTCCAATGAACACCCAGGATTGATCTCCTTTAGAATGGACTGGTTGGATCTCCTTGCAGTCCAAGGGACTCTCAAGAGTCTTCTCCAACACCACAGTTCAAAAGCATCGATTCTTCGGCGATCAGCTTTCTTCACAGTCCAACTCTCACATCCATACATGACCACGGGAAAAACCATTGCCTTGACTAGACGGACCTTGGTTGGCAAAGTAATGTCTCTGCTTTTTAATATACTATCAAGGTTGGTCATAACTTTCCTTCCAAGGAGCAAGCGTCTTTTAATTTCATGGCTGCAATCAGCATCTGCAGTGATTTTGGAGCCCAAAAAAACAAAGTCTGACACTGTTTCCACTGTTTTTCCATCTATTTCCCATGAAGTGATGGGACCAGATGCCATGATCTTTGTTTTCTGAATGTTGAGCTTCAAGCCAACCTTTTCACTCTCCTCTTTCACTTTCATCAAGAGGCTTTTGAGTTCCTCTTCACTTTCTGCCATAAGGGTAGTGTCATCTGCATATCTGAGGTTGTTGATATTTCTCCCAGCAATCTTGATTCCAGCTTGTGCTTCTTCCAGCCCAGCGTTCCTCATGATGTACTCTGCATATAAGTTAAATAAGCAAGGTGACAATATACAACCTTGACGTACACCTTTTCCTATTTGGAACCAGTCTGTTGTTCCATGACCAGTTCTAACTGTTGCTTCCTGACCTGCATACAGGTTTCTCAAGAGGCAGGTCAGGTGGTCTGGGATTCCCATCTCTTTCAGAATGTTCCACAGTTTATTGTGATCCACACAGTCAAAGGCTTTGGCATAGTCAATGAAGCAGAAATAGATGTTTTTCTGAAACTCTCTTGCTTTCTCCATGATCCAGCGGATGTTGGCAATTTGATCTCTGGTGCCTCTGCCTTTTCTAAAACCTGCTTGAACATCTGGGAGTTCACGGTTTACATACTGCTGAAGCCTGGCTTGGAGAATTTTGAGCATGACTTTACTAGCGTGTGAGATGAGTGCAATTGTGCGGTAGTTTGAGCATTCTTTGGCATTGCCTTTCTTTGGGATTGGAATGAAGACTGACCTCTTCCAGTCCTGTGGCCACTGCTGAGTTTTCCAAATCTGCTGGCATATTGAGTGCAGCACTTTCACAGCATCATCTTTCAAGACTTGAAATAGCTCAACTGGAATTCCATCACCTCCACTAGCTTTGTTAGTAGTGATGCTTTCTAAGGCCCACTTGACTTCACATTCCAAGATGTCTGGCTCTAGGTCAGTGATCACATTATCGTGACTATCTTGGTCGTGAAGATCTTTTTTTGTACAGTTCTTCTGTGTATTCCTGCCACCTCTTCTTAATATCTTCTGCTTCTGTTAGGTCCATACCATTTCTGTCCTTTATCGAGCCCATCTTTGCATTAAATGTTCCCTTGGAATCTCTAATTTTCTTGAAGAGGTCTCTTGTTTTTCCTATTCTGTTGTTTTCCTCTATTTCTTTGCATTGATCACTGAGGAAGGCTTTCTTATCTCTCCTTGCTATTCTTTGGAACTCTGCATTCAGATGCTTATATCTTTCCTTTTCTCCTTTGCTTTTTGCCTCTCTTCTTTTTACAGCTATTTGTAAGGCCTCCTCAGACAGCCATTTCACTCTTTTGCATTTCTTTTCCATGGGGATGGTCTTGGTCCCTGTCTCCTGTACAATGTCACGAACCTCCGTCCAGAGTTCATCAGGCACTCTATCAATCAGATCTAGTCCCTTAAATCTATTTCTCACTTCCACTGCATAATCATAAGGGATTTGATTGAGGTCATATCTGAATGGTCTAGTGGTTTTCCCTACTTTCTTCAATTTAAGTCTGAACTTCGCAATAAGGAGTTCATGATCTGAGCCACAGTCAGCTCCTGGTCTTGTTTTCGCTAACTGTATACAGCTTCTCCATCTTTGGTTGCAAAGAATATAATCAATCTGATTTCGGTGTTGACCATCTGGTGATGTCCATGTGTAGAGTCTTCTCTTGTGTTGTTGGAAGAGGGTGTTTGCTATGACCAGTGCATTTTCTTGACAAAACTCTATTAGCCTTTGCCCTGCTTCATTCCGTGCTCCAAGGCCAAATTTGCCAGTTACTCCAGGTGTTTCTTGACTTCCTACTTTTGCATTCCAGTCCCCTATAATGAAAAGGACATCTTTTTTGGGTGTTAGTTCTAAAAGGTCTTGTAGGTCTTCATAGAACCGATTAACTTCGGCTTCTTCAGCAGTACTGGTTGGGGCATAGGCCTGGATTACTGTAATATTGAATGGTTTGCCTTGGAAACGAACAGAAATCATCCTGTCATTTTTAAGATTGCATCCAAGTACTGCATTTCGGACTCTTTTGTTGACCATTCAAAATTTAACAAATTGCATACTTCAAATAGATACGGTTTATTCCATGTCAGTGGTGGCTCAGACAGGAAAGAATCTGCCTGCAATGCAGGAGACCTGGGTTCGATCCCTGGGTCAGGAAGATACCCTGGAGGAGGGAATGGCAAACCACTACAGTATTCTTGCCTGGAGAATTCCATGGACAGAGGAACCTGGCAGGCTACAAACTACAGTTTATAGGGTTCACGAAACTACAGTTCAAGAAACATGATAACTAACTGTAACGTGGTTCATGAACTTGTCTCCTACATTAGTTTGGGCTGGAGAAGTCACAGAAATGCCAGTGTAAAGAGGAAGTGGCAGGAAGAGAGAGGGACTGCTTACATCAGAGGTTGCAGTACCACCTTTCTTTGAGCTACTTAAAGACTAAAAACATAAGAACATTAAATTAGAATATTTTCAGAAATATAGCCTCCCCAAAACCACAAAAAACAACTTTTTCTCTTAGAGTAGACATTAGCAGAAAAAAGAGCTGTGTTTTGGGAATTTAGATGTCTGCCATTTAGGAAAGAAATAATTAGCTTACTGATAGAGGGACTTGTGTCATTGCAATGGAGATGATAGCCAAAGCTCATGCCCCAGGGACAAGAACGAAACTGGTCACTTCCTTTCACAGGCCAGCGTAGCCAAAAGCTAATCAAAAGCCCATGTACATTCTTTTTTGTTAGTGTAGACATTACAATTCACTGAAATAAACATCCATCACTGTGGCAGAAGCAACCTGGAATATAAGCCAAAACCAGGAGACAAGTTTCCTAATTCAGCTCCGCTAAAAATATTTGCAACTGATTTATCTGGTTTGTTTGATAAAGACAAACAATTTAAAATATCTTAAAATAATGATGCTTTTAAACTTAACACTATAGATAATATTTATGTTTCCATTATCAAACGGCTCTGGCAAGTAATTTTTAAGTGGAATTTTGGCACAAAGAGGTGGAAAGCTTTCCCATGATATATTTGTCATCTATACTTTCCTAGAACTGTTAGTTTCAAATTAATGAGTATCTCTCTTAAACCTCTTTTCCCAGTACAAATCCTGTCCTTTATCAAGTCATTTGCTTTATATAAAGCTTAAATGAGCTTCTGAAATGAATGAACTTTCTATTACTTTGTTGTGAGAAAAGTCTTACTATAGCATATTGGATAGTGTCATTTGATTTCCTGAAACATCAAATATAAAATAGTTATGAACATGTTAAAAGCCTTGAGTAGGTTTCTGGTTACTTTCTATAAGCTTTCATTAGTTTCCTCTTCCACAATGGAAAATCTTGCTTTCTTTCTAATTAAAAAATTGTACAGCCTTTAAGAGGGAGGATTTTTTGATTCTCATCATTTTAGAAAGAACGTGTACCTTTTTGGAAGAGTTCTTTAGTAAATATATATTCTTATTTTAAAAAATTAAAACTATTTAAAATTAGAGACTACATTAATATAGGCAAGACTACATTAGCTGGACAAACCTCCCTGCTGGAAACAACAAACTTGTTGAAAAAAGTAGAATAAATTTCTTAAAAGCACCAAACTGCCAATGAGATATTGAGGAATAACAAAGCTAAAATCCGGAGAAGGAAATGGCAACCCACTCCAGTATTCTTGCCTGGAGAATTTCATGGACAGAGGAACCTAGAGGGCTACAGTCCCTGGGATCACAGAGTTGGACACAACTGAGTGACTAAGACACAAAGCTAAAACCAAAGGGGACGTGGGAAATTAGAGATGTTAGTGCAATACTGGGTGTGTGTGAGTCTGTGTCTCTGTTGGATGTGAATGGATATATATGTCCACATAGATGCTCTTTAGAAACCATTAACAAGGATTATCTCTTGAATGATAGGATTTGGTGGAGATTTTTAATAACTACAAAGATTAATTAGAAAGATAATATTGACTGCAGTTTGTTGTATACTGTGTTGACATTTGAGTAGGAGAACTAGACTGTGTGGATCACCATAAACTGTGGAAAATTCTGAAAGAAATGGGAATACCAGACCACCTGACCTGCCTCTTGAGAAACCTGTATGCAGGTCAGGAAGCAACAGTTAGAACTGGACATGGAATAACAGACTGGTTCCAAATAGGAAAAGGAGTGCGTCAAGGCTGTATATTGTCACCTTGCTTATTTAACTTATATGCAGAGTACATCATGAGGAACGCTGGGCTGGAAGAAGCACAAGCTGGAATCAAGACTGCTGGGAGAAATATCAACAACCTCAGATATGCAGATGACACCTCCCTTATGGCAGAAAGTGAAGAGGAACTCAAAAGCCTCTTGATGAAAGTGAAAGAGGAGAGTGAAAAGGTTGGCTTGAAGCTCAACATTCAAAAAACAAAGATCATGGCATCTGGTCCCGTCACTTCCTGGGAAATAGATGGGGAAACAGTGGAAACAGTGTCAGACTCTATTTTTGGGGGCTCCAAAATCACTGCAGATGCTGATTGCAGCCATGAAATTAAAAGACGCTTTCTCCTTGGAAGGAAAGTTATGACCAACCTAGATAGCATATTAAAAAGCAGAGACATTACTTTGCCAACAAAGGTCCGTCTAGTCAAGGCTATGGTTTTTCCTGTGGTCATGTATGGATATGAGAGTTGGACTGTGAAGAAGACTGATCGCTGAAGAATTGATGCTTTTGAACTGTGGTGTTGGAGAAGACTCTTGAGAGTCCCTTATACTGCAAGAAGATCCAACCAGTCCATTCTAAACAGATCAATCCTGGGTGTTCATTGGAAGGACTGATGCTAAAGCTGAAACTGCAATACTTTGGCCACCTCATGCAACGAGTTGACTCACTGGAAAAGACTCTGATGCTGGGAAAGGTTGGGGGCGGGAGGAGAAGGGGACGACTGAGGATGAGATGGCTGGATGGCATCACCGACTCTGTGGACATGAGTTTGAGTGAACTCTGGGAGTTGGTGATGGACAGGGAGGCCTGGCGTGCTGTGATTCATGGGGTCGCGCAGAGTCGGACACGACTGAGAGACTGAACTGAACTGAACTAGAATGTGACCGAAAGGTATTAACATGCATATGATTTTTAGGTGATTAAGGCTGCAGAAGACAGTGCATTGCAGTATATGAACTTCATGAATGTCATCTTTGCAGCACAAAAGCAGGTGAATTGAGAGCCTTCTTTTTAAAGAATATTGGTTTCATAATGAAGGAATTAATTTTACTCTTTGAATGGCCTGCTTAAAGAAATAGTCTGACTGAATACTTACTAAGAGATTGGGAATCTGGAATCCATGTTTTGTACTAGTCATTTTTCTATTTTGAGTCCTGGAACCCTGAGAATCTAGTGGATCCCCAGAAAAATATGCAGTCAAACTCAGTTTTGTTTATAGTTACATGGTTTAACTACATATATAGTTACAACCCTGTTTAGCCCATCCTTAGACTTCAGGCTAAGAATCCTGAGTTTTATAACAGTTTGCTGCATATGTTGCCTCAATTTCCTTGTCTTTCTGCTTTAGGGAGGTTTTAGGTGGCTCAGCTGGAGAAGGCAATGGCAAGCCACTCCAGCACTCTTGCCTGGAAAATCCCATCGACGGAGGAGCCTGGTAGGCTGCAGTCCATGGGGTCGCTACGAGTTAGACACGACTGAGCGACTTCACTTTCACCTTTCACTTTCACACATTGGAGAAGGAAATGGCAACCCACTCCAGTGTTCTTGCCTGGAGAATCCCAGGAACAGGGGAGCTGCCGTCTATGGGGTCGCACAGAGTCGGACACGACTGAAGCGACTTAGCAGCAGCAGTAGCAGCAGTGCAATACTGGAGCTGGTTTTGTCATGTAACACTTAGGATTTCAGAGTGTCTTTAGCTTTGGTAGCTTCTGAGGATGAAAGGGACAAAATTTAAAGCTCTGAACTACATGCTATGGGGTGTTTAATGGGAAGGGGATAATGGCTGCAAAAGGAATGAAGTAGTTTTAAGGGTGATGAAAATATTCTATATTTGAAGATGTAGTGGTAATCTCAAATTAACTGAAAAAGAAATTAACTCACAGATGTAAGAAGCTTAGGGATTCCAACCAGGATGAATAATAATAAAAAAAAAACCCACCCAGCCACAATACAGTCAAATAACTAAAAGCCAAAAATGAAAGGAAAATCTTGAAAGTAACAAAGAAAAATGTGACATTACACACAAGGGAACAATATGATTAACGACCAACTTCTCAATACAAACAATGTAGATCAGCAGATTTTGTCACATTTTCAATGTACTAAAAGAAAACATCTGTGAATATACATATGATAGAAACAACCTACAAGGTTAAAAATATACCTAACGTCAACAAACCAAGAAAATTTCATTTTTCTAATGTTTTCTTATACAATATGAGCTGCTTCTTAATCACCTATAAAGTGGCTAAATTTGGTCAACAAAATAGCACAGTAATTCTCATGTGGTAATTAAATAATGTCCCTTTTTCCTTTTTTAACAGAAATCAAATTATAAAAGAAATAGTAGTTTTATGAAAGAAAACAAGTGCATGAAATTTCCCAGGAAGGATTATCAGCTGGGAAGAGTAGAGCTCTAGGACATGTTTTCCAAATAATAGCAATGTTGCTGCTGCTGCTGCTGCTAAGTCACTTCAGTCGTGTCCGACTCTGTGTGACCCCATAGATGGAAGTCCACCAGGCTCCCCTGTCCCTGGGATTCTCCAGGCAAGAACACTGGAGTGGGTAATAGCAATGTTAGAGGGTTGGAAATTAAAAAGAAGGCTGCCCAGGATCTCCACAGGGAGAGGCCTCTGGTATCTAAGCCCAAAAACCCAAAAGGAGGGGGATTCCCTAGTGGCCCAATAGTGAGGAAGCTGCCTTGCCACACAAGGGATGCCAGCTTGATCCCTGGTCTGGAGGGATCCCACATGCTCCAAGGCAACTAAGCCTGTGGGCCCCAACTACTGAGCCTGTGCTCTAGCGCCTGGGAGCCGCATCTACTGAGTCAGCCCACGCACCGCAGCCGTTCAAGCCTGCGAGCCTCGAGCCTGCACTCAGCAGCGAGAGAAGCCACTGCAATGAGAAGCCCAGACACCCCAACGGGAGAGCAGCCCCCGCTCGCCACAACGAGAGAAAGCCTGTGTGTGGCAACCACCACAGCCAAAAAACTGAATAAATAACATTTTTTAAAAGCCAAAGCAGGAGAGTCAATGGTGATAAACGCCATTGAGAAGTTCGGCAAGATTTACACCAGAGTAAATGAATTTAACAGGATAGTTGTGGAGATCTTGGCAAAAACACTCCTAGAAGAGTGAACGTTAGCACTGGAGCAAGACTGAGATGCCTGAAGGAGAGAATGGGAAGTAAGGATGCAAAGACAAGAAATGTAGTGTGGTCTCTCGAGCAACACAGCGGGAATTAAGAAGAAAAGGCTAGACGATAGCTGAAAGGAATATGGGGTGTATCAGTCGGTCATTGCTGTTTAACAAACAACCCTAAAACTCAGTGTCTTAAAATAAGAAATGTCCCCAAAATAAACCCACACACCTATGGCCAATTAGTTTTTGACAAAGGAGGTAAGAACATGCAATGGAGAAAACGTCTCTTTTAGCAAGTGGTGTTGGGAAAGCTGTATAGCTGCATGTAAATCAACAAAATTAAAACACACTCTCACACCACACACAAAAGCACACTCAAAATGGCTTAAAGACTTAAATGGAAGACATGACACCATAAAACTCCTAAAAGAGAACTTAAGAAAAGTATTCTCTGACATAAACTATACCAATGTTTTCTCAGGTCAGTCTCCCAAGGTAATACCATAAAAACAAAAATAAACAAATGGAACTTAGGCAAACTTACAAGCTCTGGCACAGCATAGGAAACCACAAACAAAATGAAAAGACAACTGACATACTGGGAGAAAATATTTGCAAGTGATGTGACCAACAAGGGTTTAATTTTCAAAATTTATTGATACAAACAGCTCATACAACTCAACAACAACAACAAAAAGAAACAACTCAATCAAAAAATGAGCGGAAACCTAAATAGACATTTCTTCAAAGAAGACATACAGATGGCCAATCAGTTGAGCTCAGTTCAGTCGCTCAGTCGTGTCGACTCTCCATGACTCCATGAATCACAGCACGCCAGGCCTCCCTGTCCATCACCAACTCCCGGAGTTCACTCAAACTCATGTCCATCGAGTCGGTGATGCCATCCAGCCATCTCATTCTCTGTCGTCCCCTTCTCTTCCTACCCCCAATCCCTCCCAGCATCAGAGTCTTTTCCAGTGAGTCAACTCGTTGCATGAGGTGGCCAAAGTATTGCAGTTTCAGCTTCAGCATCAGTCCTTCCAATGAACACCCAGGATTGATCTCCTTTAGGATGGACTGGTTGGATCTCCTTGCAGTCCAAGGGACTCTCAAGAGTCTTCTCCAACACCACAGTTCAAAAGCATCAATTCTTCGGCGATCAGCTTTCTTCACAGCCCAACTCTCACATCCATACATGACCACGGGAAAAAACATAGCCTTGACTAGACGAACCTTGTTTGGCAAAGTAATGTCTCTGCTTTTTAATATGCTGTCTAGGTTGGTCATAACTTTCCTTCCAAGGAGTAAGCATCTTTCAATTTGATGGCCAATAGGTACATGAAAAGGTGCTCATTAATTATTAGAGAAATGCAAATAAAGAAAATCAATGAGGTATCACCTCATACCAGTCACAATGGCCATCATTAAAAAGTCTATAAATAACAAATGCTGAGAGTATGTGGAGAAAAGGGAACTCTCCTACACCATTGGTAGGAAAGTAAATTAGTGCAGCCATTATGGAAGACAGTTTGGAGTGTCCTTAAAAAGCTAAAAATAGAGTTTCCATATGATCTAACAATCCCATTCCTGGGCATATATCCAGAAAAGACAAAAATTCTAATTTGAAAAGTACATGCACCCCAATGCTCACACCTGCACTATTTAAAACAGCAAAGACATGGAAGCAAACTAAATGTCCATTGACAGAAGAATAAAGAATATGTGGTATACATATACAATGGAATATTACTGTCATAAAAAAGAATGAAATAATGACATTTGCAGCAAAAGGGATGGTCCTAGAAATTATCATACGAAGTGAAATAAGTCAAAAAGAGAAAAACAAATACCACATGATATCACTTATATGTGGAATCTAAAATATGACACAAACATTTTCAAAACAGAACCAGACTCATGGGCATAGAAAACAAACTTACGGTTACCAAAGGGGAAAAGTTGGGGGTGATAAATTAGGAGTTTGGGATTAGCAGATACAAAGTACTACATAGAAAATAAATAACAAAATCCTACTAGCACAGGGAATTATAGTCAATATCATGTAATAAACCATAATGGGAGAGACTATAAAAAATAATATGTGTGTATACACACACACACACACACACACACACACATAACATTTTGGGCTCCAAAATCAATGCAGACAGTGACTGCAGCCATGAAATTAAAAGACACTTGCTCCTTGGAAGAATAGCTATGTCAAACCTGGTGCTGCTGCTGCTAAGTCGCTTCAGTCGTGTCCAACTCTGGGCGACTCCATAGACGGCAGCCCACCAGGCTCCGCCATCCCTGGGATTCTCCAGGCAAGAACACTGGAGTGGGTTGCCATTTCCTTCTCCAATGCATGAAAGTGAAAAGTGAAAGTGAAGTCGCTCAGTCGTGTCCGACTCTTAGCCACCCCATGGACTGCAGCCCACCAGGCTCCTCTGTCCATGAGATTTTCCAGGCAAGAGTACTGGAGTGGGTTGCTATTGCCTTCTCCGATGTCAAACCTAGACAGTGTTTTAAAAAGTAGAGACATCACTTTGCCAACAAAAGTCCATATGGTCAAAGCTATGGCTTTTCCAGTAGTCACGTATGGATGTGAAAGATGTACCATAAAGAAGGCTGAGTGCCAAAGAATTGACACTTTCAAACTGTGGTGCTTAGAGAAGACTCTTGCAAGTCCCTTGGACGGCAAGGAGATCAAACCAGTCAATCCTAAAGGAAACCAACCTGAATATTCATTGCAAGGACTGATGCTGAAGCTCCAATATTTTGGCCACCTGATACGAAGAGCTGACTCCTTAGAAAAGACCCTGATGTTGGGAAAAATTGAGGGCAGGAGGAGAAGGGGACAACAGAGGATGAAATGGTTGGAGGGCATCACTGACTCAAGACTCAGTGGATATGAGTTTGAGGAAATTCAGGAGACAGTGATGGACAGGGTAGCCGGGCAGCCTGCCGTGCTGCAGTTCATGGGGTCACAAAGACTGGGACACAACTTCGTGACTGAACAACAATAAGAACATATATATATATATATATATATATAAACTGAATCACTTTGCTGTACACCAGAAACTAACATAACACTCTAAATCAACTATACTCCAATAATAAAAAAAGATGCATTTATTTATCACTCCTGTGTCTAAGGGTGAGTTGCATTCTTCTCCTAATCTGGGAGCTGGCTGATCCAGGATGGGCTTACGGTTTTAAAATTTGTTTTTTTCTAGACCAGGGTGATGGAGATGACTGGGCCACGGTTCTCTCATTCAGCATGCTAGCTCACGTAGTGCAGCAGGATTCTAAGAGAGAGCAAAAATGTGCGAGATTTCTTGAGGTCGAGTTATGAGTTGGCATGCCATTCTGCCACATCCTACTGCCCAAAGTGAGTGACAAAGTCAGTCAAGACTCAAGGTATAGGGAGAGACATGTACCTCTTAGTTGGAGGAGGGACAGTCTTATTGTAAAGCAGGCTGATAAGGATGAAGAATTTTTGCAACCAGATGAAGGCTGGTTTTTATATATACATTGTTATTAGCATTGACTCAGGTGATGAAGAACCTGCCTGCAATGCAGAAGACCTCGATTTGATCACTGGGTCAGGAAGATCCCCTGGAAAAGCGCATGGCAACCCACTCCAGTATTCTTGCTTGGGAAATCCATGGATAGAGGAGCCTAGTGGGGTTACAGTCCATGGGGTCGCAAAGAGTCAGACACGACTGAGCAACTAACACTTCGTTTTTAATGAAACAGACTTGATTATATTTAAATGATGTTGGAAAGGAGTTACAAGGAGGGAGAGGTTTTAAAATGTGAGATGAGATCACTGAAAAAATGAAGTTCCTGGGGCTGAGGGAGAGCATACGATCCAGCACAAGTGAAAGGATCAGCCAAGATCAAAGTTCCATTATGACAGGAGGGAGGGAGGAAAAGATTAGTGCAGACAGAGCACGGTGTTGACTTGGTGGTAGGAAGCAGAGTGAATCGGTTGTCTGATGGCTCCTTTTCTCTGAGTAAAAGGAGGCAAAAATAATTTGTCAAGAGAGGAGAGGTGGAAAGCTTGCATGTCTATGGAAAAAGGCCCAACTAGGGTGGTCCACTGGAGAAGGGAATGCAAACCACTTCAGTATACTTGCCTTAGAACCCCATGAACAGTATCAAAAGGCAAAATGATAGGACACTGAATGAGGAATTCCCCAGGTCGGTAGGTGCCCAGTATGCTACTGGAGCTCAGTGGAGAAATAACTCCAGAAAGAACGAAGGGATGGAGCCAAAGCAAAACAAATACCCAGTTGTGGATGTGACTGGTGATAGAAGCAAGGTCCGATGCTGTAAAGAGCAATATTGCATAGGAACCTGGAATGTTAGGTCCATGAATCAAGGCAAATTGGAAGTGGTCAAACAGGAGATGGCAAGAGTGAACGTCGACATTCTAGGAATCAGTGAACTAAAATGGACTGGAATGGGTGAATTTAACTCAGATGACCATTATATCTACTAATGTGGGCAGGAATCCCTTAGGAGAAATGGAGTAGCCATCATGGTCAACAAAAGAGTCCGAAATGCAGTACTTGGATGCAATCTCAAAAACGACAGAATGATTTCTGTTCGTTTCCAAGGCAAACCATTCAATATTACAGTAATCCAAGTCTATGCCCCAACCAAAATGCTGAAGAAGCCGAAGTTGAACAGTTCTATGAAGACCTACAAGACCTTTTAGAACTAACACCCAAAAAAGATGTCCTTTTCATTATAGGGGACTGGAATGCAAAAGTAGGAAGTCAAGAAACACCTGGAGTAACAGGCACATTTGGCCTTGGAGCACGAAATGAAGCAGGGCAAAGGTTAATAGAGTTTTGCCAAGAGAATGCACTGGTCATAGCAAACACCCTCTTCCAACAACACAAGAGAAGACTCTACACATGGACATCACCAGATGGTCAACACCAAAATCAGATTGATTATATTCTTTGCAGCCAAAGATGGAGAAATTGTATACAGTTAGCAAAAACAAGACCAGGAGCTGACTGTGGCTCAGATCATGAACTCCTTATTGCCAAATTCAGACTTAAATTGAAGAAAGTAGGGAAAACCACTAGACCATTCAGATATGACCTAAATCAAATCCCTTATGATTATACAGTGGAAGTGAGGAATAGATTTAAGGGTCTAGATCTGATAGGTAGAGTGCCTGATGAACTCTGGACGGAGGTTCATGACATTGTACAGGAGACAGGGACCAAGAACATCCCCATGGAAAAGAAATGCAAAAAAGCAAAATGGCTGTCTGAGGAGGCCTTACAAATAGCTGTGAAAAGAAGAGAAGCGAAAAACAAAGGAGGAAAGGAAAGATATAAGCATCTGAATGCAGAGTTCCAAAGAATAGCAAGGAGAGATAAGAAAGCCTTCCTCAGCGATCAATGCAAAGAAATAGAGGAAAACAACAGAATAGGAAAAACAAGAGATCTCTTCAAGAAAATTAGAGATATCAAGGGAACATTTCATGCAAAGATGGGCTCGATAAAGGACAGAAATGGTATGGACCTAATAGAAGCAGAAGATATTAAGAAGAGGTGGCAAGAATACACAGAAGAACTGTACAAAAAAGATCTTCACAACGAAGATAATCACGATGGCGTGATCACTCACCTGGAACCAGACATCTTGGAATGTGAAGTCAAGTGGGCCTTAGAGAGCATCACGACGAACAAAGCTAGTGGAGGTGATGGAATTCCAATTGAGCTATTTCAAATCCTGAAAGATGATGCTGTGAAAGTGCTGCACTCAATATGCCAGCAAATTTGGAAAACTCAGCAGTGGCCACAGGACTGGAAAAGGTCAGTCTTCATTCCAATCCCAAAGAAAGGCAATGCCAAAGAATGCTCAAACTACCGCACAATTGCACTCATCTCACACGCTAGTAAAGTCATGCTCAAAATTCTCCAAGCTAATCAGCAATATGTGAATCGTGAACTTCCAGATGTCCAAGTAGTTTTTAGAAAAGGCAGAGGAACCAGAGATCAAATGGCCAACATCCGCTGGATCATGGAGAAAGCAAGAAGTTCCAGAAAAACATCTATTTCTGCTTCATTGACTATGCCAAAGCCTTTGACTGTGTGGATCACAATAAACTGTGGAAAATTCTGAAAGAGATGGGAATCCCAGACCACCTGACCTGCCTCTTGAGAAACCTGTATGCAGGTCGGGAAGTAACAGTTAGAACTGGACATGGAACAACAGACTGGTTCCAAATAGAAAAAGGAGTACGTCAAGGTTGTATATTGTCACCCTGCTTATTTAACTTATATGCAGAGCACATCATGAGGAACGCTGGGCTGGAAGAAGCACAAGCTGGAATCAAGATTGCTGGGAGTAATATCAATAACCTCAGATATGCAGATGACACCACCCTATGGCAGAAAGTGAAGAGGAACTCAAAAGCATCTTGATGAAAGTGAAAGAGGAGAGTG
Source organism: Moschus berezovskii (assembly GCF_049115385.1). Lineage (NCBI taxonomy): Eukaryota > Metazoa > Chordata > Mammalia > Artiodactyla > Moschidae > Moschus > Moschus berezovskii. Next base: position 21,402,851 of record NC_142462.1, on the reverse strand, counting down.
AAAAGGTTGGCTTGAAGTTCAACATTCAGAAAACAAAGATCATGGCATCTGGTCCCATCACTTCATTGGCAATAGATGGGGAAACAGTGGAAACAGTGTCAGACTTTATTTTTGGGGGCTCCAAAATCACTGCAGATGCTGATTGCAGCCAGGAAATTAAAAGACGCTTACTCCTTGAAAGGAAAGTTATGCCCAACTTAGATAGCATATTAAAAAGCAGAGACATTACTTTGCCAACCAAGGTCCGTCTAGTCAAGGCTATGGTTTTTCCCGTGGTCATGTATGGATGTGAGAGTTGGACTGTGAAGAAAGCTGATCACTGAAGAATTGATGCTTTTGAACTATGGTGCTGGAGAAGACTCTTGAGAGTCCCTTGGACTGCAAGGAGATCCAACCAGTCCATTCTAAAGGAGATCAATCCTGGGTGTTCATTGGAAGGACTGGTGCTAAAGCTGAAACTGTAATACTTTGGCCACCTCATGCGACGAGTTGACTCACTGGAAAAGACTCTGATGCTGGGAGGGATTGGGGGTAGGAGGAGACGGGGACGACAGAGAATGAGATGGCTGGATGGCATCACCGACTCGATGGACATGAGTTTGAGTGAACTCCAGGAGTTGGTGATGGACAGGGAGGCCTGGCGTGTTGTGGTTCATGGGGTCGCAAAGAGTCGGACACGACTGAGCGACTGAACTGAACTGAACTGAAGGGTTAATAGTAGGTCAGGTTGAGATTTGAGACCATGACTGAAAAGTTTCACCCAGTTAGCATGGTGCTGTGGTCTTTCTCCAACCACATCAAGGTGGCTAGATGCAGGCAGGGAGAACACAGACTGTTAAGCTCATTCAGGGTTTCGACTTGGCTAGACCAATGACTGGAAGGACAGTGGAGCAGGAACGTGGGCAGAGAGTGGTAGATGGCTCAGGGAATACAAATCAGATAGAAGCAGATATGGAAGGTAGCCAGATTTGTTTGCTAATGCTGCCATAACAATACCACAGTCTGGGTGGTGTAAACAGCAGAAATTATTTTCTCACAGTTCTGGAAGCTAGAAGTCCATGATCAAAGTGTCAGCAGATTTGTTTTCTTCTGAGGTCTGTCACTTTGGCTTGCAGCTGGCTGCCTTCTCCCTGTGTCCTCATGTGGTCTTCCCTCCAGGCACACACAAATCTGCATCCCAGGCCCCTCTGCTTATAAGAGCACCAGTCATGTGGGGCTAGAGTCCACCCAGATGACCTTCAGTTCAGTTTTCAGTTCAGTCGCTCAGTCGTGTCCGACTCTCCGTGACCCCATGAATCACAGCACGCCAGGCCTCCCTGTCCATCACCAACTCCCGGAGTTCACTCAAACTCATGTCCATCGAGTCGGTGATGCCATCCAGACATCTCACTCTCTGTCATCCCCTTCTCCTCCTGCCCCCAATCCCTCCCAGCATCAGAGTCTTTTCCAGTGAGTCAACTCGTTTCATGAGGTGGCCAAAGTATTGCAGTTTCAGCTTTAGCATCAGTCCTTCCAATGAACACCGAGGACTGATCTCCTTTAGAATGGACTGGTTGGATCTCCTTGAAGTCCAAGGGACTCTCAAGAGTCTTCTCCAACACCACAGTTCAAAAGCATCAATTCTTTGGCGATCAGCTTTCTTCACAGTCCAACTCTCACATCCATACATGACCACTGGAAAAACCATAGCCTTGACTAGACAGACCATGGTTGGCGAAATAATGTCTCTGCTTTTTAATATGCTATCTAGGTTGGTCATAACTTTCCTTCCAAGGAGTAAGCATCTTTTAATTTCATGGCTGCAATCACCATCCGCAGTGATTTTGGAGCCCCCAAAATAAAGTCTGACACTGTTTCCACTGTTTCCCCATCTACTGCCAATGAAGTGATGGGACCAGATGCCATGATCTTAGTTTTCTGAATGTTGAGCTTCAAGCCAACTTTTTCACTCTCCTTTTTCACTTTCATCAATAGGCTCTTTAGTTCCGCTTCACTTTCTGCCATAAGGGTGGTATCATCTGCATATCTGAGGTTATTGATATTTCTCCCGGCAATCTTGATTCCAGCTTGTGCTTCTTCCAGCCCAGTGTTCCTCATGATGTACTCTGCATATATATTATCACCCTGCTTATTTAACTTATATGCAGATGACCTTACTTTACCTTAATGTATCTGTTTAAAGGCCCTGTCCCCAAACACAGTTACATTCTAAGATACTGGAGATTAGGACTTCAACGTATGAATTTCGGAGGAACATAACTCAGCTGAAAACAGTGATGATAACTGGGAAGTAAAGGGATTCAGTGACCAGTGGCTTTGCTGATGTCAAAGAACAAATGGAAGAACACAATTTTGTGATTAAAGAGTGAAATGCCTGGGGGAGAGGAGGGATAAACTGGGAGACTGGGATTGACATGTACACACTGCTGCTGCTGCTAAGTCACTTCAGTCGTGTCCAACTCTGTGTGACCCCATAGACGGCAGCCCACCAGGCTCCCCCGTCCCTGGGATTCTCCAGGCAAGAACACTGGAGTGGGTTGCCATTTCCTTCTCCAATGTGTGAAAGTGAAAAGTGAAAGTGAAGTCTCTCAGTCGTGTCCGACCCTTAGCGACCCCACGGACTGCAGCCTACCAGGCTCCTCCATCCATGGGATTTTCTAGGCAAGAGTACTGGAGTGGCTTGCCATTGCCTTCTCCGATGTACACACAATATATAAAATAGGTAACTACCAAGAACCTGCTGTATAGCACAGGGAACTCTACTCAATACTCTGTAATGGCCTACATGGGGAAAGAATTTTAGAAAGAATGAATTTGTGTATATGTGTAATTGATTCACTCTGCTGTACACCTGAAACTAACACAGCACTGTAAATCAACTATACTCCAGTAAACATCTTTTTAAGGGTTGGAATACCTGAATTTATTACTTCAGAGATATCGTGTTCAGTTCAGTCGCTCAGTCGTGTCCGACTCTTTGCGATCCCATGAACCGCAGCACGCCAGGCCTCCCTGTCCATCACCAACTCCAAGAGTCCACCCAAACCCATGTCCATTGAGTCGGTGATGCCATCCAGCCATCTCATCCTCTCTCGTCCCCCTTTCCTCCCGCCCTCAATCTTTCCCAGCATCAGGACAAGATTAAAGACAAGGCCATGAGGGTGGGTAGCTGAAGAGCAAACAGTGGTCATGAACTCAGGAGGCCAGGATTCTGGAGGGTTTTACACATGAACATGGAAGTCAGTTAGGGTGACACAGGCTTGCGGTGGAGGGCACTGTTAACTGGGGTACAAGTTAGGGGGACCATAAGACTGTGGGAAATTCGTCCTTGAGCCCTTTGGTGGGTGTAGGGACACCAAGGCCCTCCTTCCAGAGAGTAAGATACAGAGTGGACAAGGAGACCCTGGTCCCTCTGCAACTTCAGACCGACTGGCTCAAGTATGAGGACTCCGGGCAGAAGCCCTGAACTTGGGACTCCTGGATGGAGGGGAGGTATTCCAGCACGAGGAGTCTGTGAGACAGTGTGATGGCTGGAAGGGATGGTGGAATAGGCATGAGGTCCTCATGCTTTGCTCCTTGAGCTGAATTTATTTTTTTTTAATTTTTATTTAATAAATGGTACAAAGCACAATGTCAAAAAACATTAACAGTTAAAATTTCACCAAATGAAAAATTACTATAGAATACACAGTTGTAAAAAGCTACATTAGGTTATTTTACAACTGCCTCAAGCTGCAAAAAGAAAAAAAAACCCAATGCCATACCTAAGTATCCCTCTCTCAAAATAATGCCATTTATGTTATAAACCATGAGCACCCCATCAAAAGACGGGAACTGCTTTTGTTAATTCATATATATATATATGACTGTATCAGTTTGCTATACACCTGAAACAAACACAACACTGTAAATGAAATATAGCACAATATAAAATAAAAATAAGTAACAGAACTTTGGGGCTTTACACAGAGTTAGAGTTCCTATCAGAGGGATAACAGCACCACAGCCATACTGGATCCTCATGAAGGAGGCACACGAGTGACTGAAGACATACAGTTGAGCTGAATTTAGAGTGTAACATCACTCCTGGCTTTCCTATCAGCACACAGCAGCAGAAAACATGAATAAATACTGAAATATTGGGAGAATGAATGCTACTCTCCATGTTGTTGCATCATGTATTTTGAATCTTATTCCATGGATTTAACCTTTCTAGCACCTATTATTATGGTTAGTGTGCTTTCCAAACCAAAACCTGACATGCAGGCTGGCTATAGAACGGAAATTCAAAATGGGAGAATTCTTGACCTGTTCTGATTATGATAATAGCATATATGAAGGGAATGCATAGTATATGTCAAATCCTATTCTAAAACTGTATTATTTAATATTCATAACAACCTGCCTTTTAAAATTGACTCTTGGACACTCTACATTTTGTATTTGAGTAAGCCCTCAAAGCTCAGTTGGTAAAGAATCTGCCTGCAATGCAGGAGACCCCGGTTTGATTCCTGGGTTGGGAAGATCCGCTGGAGAAGGGATAGGCTACCCACTCTAGTATTCTTGGGCTTTCCTTGTAGCTCAGCTGGTAAAGAATCTGCCTGCAATGCGAGAGACCTGGGTTTGATCCTTGGGTTGGGAAGATCCCCTGGAGAAGGGAAAGGCTCCCTACTCCAGTATTCTGGCCTGGAGAATTCCATGGACTTCTAGTCCATGGGGTCACAAAGAGTCGGACATGACTGAGTGACTTTCACTTCAAGCCATATATATTGTAAAATATTGCTTCTATTCTGTGGACTTCCTGTTCACTCTCTTAATAGTGGCTTTCGTATTCTCAATCTGACAGTCCTATTCATTAGGACTATAATGAATCGTTCTCCCCTTGTTTGTAACAGCCTTCCTGTTTTGCTTAAGAAATTTTTGCTTATTCTGAGGTAAGGAAGATGTTCTATAATTATTCTAAAAGTGTTATTGCTTAACATTTCATACTTAACTCTCTAATCCATTTTGAACTGACTTTGAGTCAATGGTGTAAGGTAGATATCAAAAATTTTTCCCAATACTTCTATCCAGTTAACTAAGTCCCCTGTATTGAAGTGACCATCCTTTCCCCACTGCCCTGCAGAGTCATCTTTGTCATAAATTAGGCAAGCACACATGGGTGACATGTTTCTGGATTCTCTATTCTGTTCTATTGCTGTTTTTATTGTTGTCTTGTTACCATTATTAACAATTTTACACAGGAGGAAACTTAAGCACAGGAAGGTTAAGAAAATTTGGGCCCTAGTTCACATAACTTATGAGTCCACCCTGTTAATCATATGTGTATCTTAAGAGCAAGTTTGACTTGTTCTGTGATGGCAACGAGATGGACTGTATTACTTCCTCTTGCTTTTCCCATAAATCTCAGGGCTACAAGCATATCGGGAGACACACGAGCACGAGCAGTGCAAGGCGCCTGAGGCTCACAGTAGTAAAACATCTGCCTTTCTCTCTAATTCCCGTCACCCCAAGCCATAGCCCACAGCCAAGATGCCAAGGTCTGGAATCTTGACATGAATCCTTCCTTTCTTTATCCTCACATTCATCACTCACTGCCTACAAGGGTGGTGGTGTGGCTCCTTCACCGTGCGAAAATTTATGACATATGGACTGGATGCTGATTCTGAGTCTCAGAAATTTTACTATCTAAAATAAAAGGAAAATTACCCTGGAAATAACCTGTCAATATTTCAAACCTTTCTTTTAGTTGAAAAAAAATGAAGTGTATTTTTCTTTCCTCGTCTGGTCGCAGTCAGATCATATACAGAATAAATATAGCAAAGGAAGAAAAGAAAAAAAGAAAAAAGAAAGTTTACCAGAAGTTACTATGTCTTTCCAAGGAGGTCTCTGAACTGATTTTTTCAAAGAATATTCCCCCACATTGGGAACTGGTATTAGGAATTGAGAAACATGGATTTGAATCGTCATTCCAATGTTCATTAGCAGTAACTGCTGTGTTTTGCTCTTTAGTCATGTCTATGTCTGACTCTTTGTGACCCCATGGACTGTAGACAGCCAGCCTCCTCTGTCCATGGAATTCTCCAGGCAAGAATACTGGAGTGGGTTGCCATACCCTCCTCCAGGGGATCTTCCCAACCCAGGGATTGAACCCCCATCTCCTGCTTGGCAGGTGGATTCTTTACCTGAGAAGACCCCACTAGCAGTAAGAATATAGACAATTAAGCTCTCTGCAGTGTTTATTATCTGTAAAATGAGAAGAGTAATACCTCTCTAGCAAGTTTGGACAAAACACAATAAGTACCATGTGTATATCATCTAACACATAGTGCTGAATAATGTTATTTTATCTCCTAACCCCTTGACAAAAATGCTTAGACCCGAAGAAATATACAGCTGAGTTTTCTGGCATACTATGTTCTGAGCAATGGAGGTGTGTTTAGTGTGTTATTACTTGGTTGTTTGGGAGGTGTCTCTCATCTGAGTCTCGCTAAGGAAAGAAAACAGATGAATGTTAGTACCTAAGGGCAGAGGAAAAGGAGAAAGAAGGTTAGAGCTGAGAACAAAACAACTGGGAGTTCTGGCTGATTCCCATCATGGCCAGTCATGCTCTGTCTTTATTTTCATTCTACTTTGCAAATATTAGTTGTCTAGTGATTTTGGATGAGAAAGACACAGAAAGGTAGCTACTTGCCAAGGGCATTATTGTTAGATCAATCAAGGATTAGGAACGGCCCATTCCTCAGCTCAGACACTCATGCATCCCGCTGCCGAGGAAAACCTCTGATCATTGAAGCGGTTTCTGGAAGCAATTTATACCTCCAACAAAACAGGTCCTCTTAAAAAGCATTTTTCTTCCCTTTCCTGTGTCTCTCTTACTTCTTCTAACTCTGTTTCCCATGTCAATTTTTCCCACTTCAGTTTTGTCTTCCTACGGTTTAGGCCCACCTGTACCTCCCAGCCTATGGAAATACTGCCTCTCTCATCTGTATCAAGTGGCACTTAGGAAACGAACTGATCTGGGACCAGTGAGAAGTACTTGTACGGCAACCATTAATCCTACTTGCTGTATCTCTGTGAAATTATCTCGATTTGAGAGACAGTTCAAAATTCTCAACATATCTACAAAACAAAATTATTTTAAATGTATCTTAAAACTGCATGTGGCTGGCACACAGCCTGTCCCTGCAGCGGAAGAGGGGGCATACCAGTTCAGAGCCCTGCCTGGTGCCCAAATTTGTTCCTGCTGTGGACAGATGCATTCAACTGGCACGGACTGATGCTAGCAGACATGTGCCTCATCCCACCAAGGCCCCCTGCTCTGATTCCAGGCTCCTGAAGCATCTTATGATTCCCATGAGATACACCTTTGTGGAGAGACAGTACTATAGTCGTGCATTTCTTACTTGCCAAGTACAGAAAAGGAGAGACTGAAATTTAATTTCAGTAATATTTTTAAAAGATTCAAGCTAGTGTCATTTCTCTGAAGAACTAGAAGAACAAAACATAGGGAAAGAAGCACCAAGGATTTGCCCCGAAGTCACATTTCAAACTGACGGTTAGTGGGCAGGAGTCATCTAAATGGAATGAAATACTAAATTTCAGAATATATAAAGAATGTGTGAAGACTTACTTAAAAAGCTAGGGTATAAGTCTTATACTAATGATCTTCTCCTGCTGGCAGAATCTGAGGTTGCTTTGTAGCTCTATTAAATGGTGTATGCCTCGGGCTCTGTTCTTTACTAATTCCATTTTCCCTGGAATTCTCACTCTTCAGAGACCATTCTAGGATCTAATGATACACCAGAATTTGAAGAATGTGATGAGGATGACTGAGAAACTTCAGAAAGCAATCCCATGAGTGGCACCATGTAAAATGCAGGATTTGTCAACCTACGTGTCCTGGCCAGAGACAACGAACTGGGCTTTTCCCTTGGAGCAAAGAAAAACAAATAAAAAGAGAGATGATGGGAGGCTTTTGAGTTGGAACAGGGCAGAACCTTCCCAGCTCTAGAAGGGGTGACACTGATGCCTCTATTCCCTTGACAGGGTCTGGAACTCAGGATGAGAGAATAAAAGGTGCCTTCTGGGGTCTAGAAGCCAGACATCTCTGAAAGTCCCTGGTCTCTGTTGATAAGCCCATCTGTCCCTTCCCTGCCTCTAAAATCAATTAGGGGACCCTCACTGGTCACTGACAGAGCCATGGTCAAACGCTCATTAACTCCAGGAGGTATGCTTGCTGGCAACGCCAGTTCCTCGAATTCACTTCCTCTTGGCAGGGATTTCTTAGCAGTGCCTGGAGGATAAAGGCTCGGATGAATGTTTGGGCTTGTTTAACAATTTGCTGGCTCTGGGGAGCCAGTGCCAGAGTGGCATGACCAATCCCAGCATCCCTGTAAGAAGGAGGTTTGCCTTGGCCTTGGTGATACGGGCTGGCATGTTGTCCACTCCATCTCCAGACAAAGTGCCATCAGCGATGCTTGTAGCTATGAAATCTATTTAGAAATCTGGAGCTAACTCCAGTCACAGAAAGACAAATACGGTAAGAGCCCACTTATCTGATCCACTTAAGAGTGGTGGAAACCAGAAAGACAGAAAGCACAATGGCAGCTGCCAGGGCTGGGAGCGGGTGAGGCAGGGTTTCCAGGGCAGAGTGTCAGATTTTTACAAGAGGAAAAGAGTTACGGGGACGGATGGTGGTGGGAGCTGCACAACATGAAAATACTATCACCGGGTCGTACACTTCAAAATGGTTAAGATGGTAAATTCTACGTTATGTGCATTTTAACACAATAAAAAAAAGGAAAAAAGTCCCTGAAGTTTAATTAACACACATTTGAAAGTGAGATGTAAATTTGCAAGAGGAAGTTAAGAGAAACTGCCCTCAAGGTGGTTTCATCTTCTCAGGCAGCAAGTTTTACTGAGATACTACATTTATTTAGCTGAGTGAGTGCTGGGGAGGTAGGGGTGGATGATGAGTTTACAAATCTTTTTAGCTCATGCACCCGCAGACTCAGCTCCAGGGGACATCGAATTTCTAACCATTTTACCAAGAGGACGTGGGTAGCACGGAGACTTGTGTATGCAAGTGCCACCAATAAGCTGAGTTATTTTATTAACTGTTTACTTCCTGTTGTATTTGTACAACTTAGAAAAACAAGCATGGAGCCTGGTAATAGTCTGCACACTCTTCCCTTCCCACACTGTAGCCCCTTGAGGGTTGAAGCCATGCTTCTGGTGGCTCAGATGATAAAGAATCTGCCTGCAGTGTGGGAGACCTGGGTTCGATCCCTGGGTTGGGAAGATCCCCTAGAGAAGGGAATGGCAACTCACTCCAATATTCATGCCTGGAGAATTCCATGGACAGAGGAGTCTGGTGGGCTACACTCCATGGGGTCACAAAGAGTTGGACACAGCTGAGCCACTTACGCCTCACTTCATCCTGAGTATAGAGATATACCCTAATAGTTATACAGGGAATGAACTCCAATAGAAGCAGGGTTCAATGGAAGGGGCCAGTGAAAGACCAGAAAAATGTTTTTCTCTCTGAAATTAGAAAAACCATCAATATAAGAATTATTTCCTGTCTGCAAAATATTTTAAAATATTTTGGTGAAATAACTTACAGAACTTTTAGAAGATAACTTTATTGAGTCAAAATCCTTTTTTCTGCTTTGATATGTGTGATGACTAATTTTATATATTAACTTGGCTGGGCTTTGGTGCCCAGATGTATGGTCAAACACCATATGCTACTGTGAAGGTATTTTCTAAGATGTGATTAATATTTACATTAATAGACTTTGAGTAAAGAAGACTACTCTCCAGAGGGTGGGTGGGCCTCATCCAATCAGCTGAAGACCTTAAAACACTGAGGATCCCTGAAGAGGAAGGAATTTGCCTCTAGATGTGACCTGCAACAGCAACTCTTCCCTGGGTTGGCTGGTCTGCCCTGCATATTTTGAACTTACCAGCAACCCCCGAGTCAGTGAGTCAGTCCCGGACATAAATTTTTATATATATCTCCTGTTGGTTCTGTCTCTCTGGAGGACCCTGACTGATGTAACAGTTACCTTTGGAGTTCATAACTGCAAATTAAAAAGAGTGTGTTAGAACTGCTTTTGAAAGGCTGAGACTCTTGAGAACAAGTTCTGAGGGGAACTGTGGGTGGTACTTGGACATTATTCTCCCTCAGGGACTATACATGAGAACCCTTCTAATGTGATCAAGTTGGATCTCATTTTCCGCCACAGACCTTCTTTTAGGTCAAATGTGCACCATGGTTAGTTTACTGACTGATTAGCTAGAAAGGCAAAAGTGGCATTTAATCAGAGGAGCACGTCCAAACAAGAATCAATGTCCCTTTTCTCCTGGCAGCCTCAATTCAGTTAATGATTAAATTTTTGTTGAATGCTGACTATATTTAGAGTACTGAACTAGATCCTGTTGAGAGTGAAAAAGAAGTTAAAAAACTGTACCTGTCTTGAGCCTACACATTGACGGAGCGCATTTAAGTCCACGTGTTGACAGCAAATCAAGTACAATAATATTTCAGAAAACCGTCTTGTTAGGGAATGACAGGTGCTATCCAAAGAATTTTCTTCTAACCAAAGAAAAATTCATTTCCATGAATTTTTTCATTCCATACCAAAAATGTATTCCAACTTAAAGAGAAAAACAACACTGGAGATTTCTATAAAGTGTACACATTATCCATTAGTAAGGAAATCCAAAAACGCTGCTATACTAGTTGAGAACCTTTATTTATAACTCCAAGGTTGACTTAACTGAATCATTTGGGAAATAGCTTAGGGAGTTCTGGACAAACCAAATCTATACTTTTCCTCTTAAAACATCCTAACTGACACAGTTCATGTTTCTTGTCATAAATCTGAGTAGATCTTAGTTTATCTTTTGCTACTCATTACTGAGTCTAAGACTTTCATTTTACAAATGCCAGCCTCAGTTCCTGGAGTTGGAGTGATCTGCTCTATCCCTTAACTAGTTACTTTAACTAGTTCACCTGGTTAGTCCTACAGCTAGTTATATAGCAATGTCACTACTCCAAACCAGTTCTTCTAACTCCAAGGAATGTGTTGCTGTTGCTTTTCCTGTCCCCAGCTGTTAATTTACCTGTTCCCAGCTGTCTAGAAACAGGGTAAATGGTCTGTGGGGAGCCTGTCACACATGGCCCACTCCCAAAGACTAGGCCAGTTCTGGTCCAGACTCAGGCCACTGTCCAGCCTGTGGCTGGTTAAGGCCTCAGAGTCAGATACTGAAGAAATGGTCATTTCCAGCCTTCCTGGCTCCAGGTCATTTCTGGTTTACGTGTATCTAGGAGGGGGATGAGTTATGAGTTAGACATGTGGGTTTGGTTGAAACTGGGCAGCCCAGCTTCTGTCACAGAAACTCAGCTTTTATTCTTTTCTGCACAAGGAACTGCTTTAGAAACATGATTCAGAGAGCAGCAGCTCTTGCCAAACTGCTATGGACTATTCATAGAGTATCTCTTCAAGCTGAGCTGAAATTGAAGAGCTGTTCAAGGAATTCAAAACCCACAGCTCTTTAATTTTACATCTACACTTAATCAAAATCCTACCTCCCTTCTTCACAGTAACAGGACCGAAGAGGCCCTGTTTAGTCCTCTGTCTCTGGAAGCAGACTATAATTTAAGGGGGATCCAATTTCATTGAGATTAATACTCAATTCCATACATGATGCTGTGGTGGCGGTGATTCACTTGCTAAGTTATGTCTGACTCTGTGACCCCTGGCTCCTCTGTCCATGGGATTTCCCAGGCAAGAATACTGGAGTGGGTTGCCATTTCCTTCTCCAGGGGATCTTCCTGACCCAGAGATCAAACCTGCATCTCCTGCCTGGCAGGTAGATTCTTTATCACTGAGCTTCCTGGGAAGCCCGCATGAAGCTGTAAGTATTGTTTTACCATTACCACTATCATTTGTAAAACACCGATTCCTCTTCACATTGATACCAAATTTCTTCTGCAGTTTTTCACAGTACAATGTCTTCTATTCAGCTGTCACTCTAGACCCCTTAACAATCACTCCAACGCTAGGAAGGGAAACTGACACATCTCAGATGGGATCCCAAGGGTCTCAATAGACATGAATACAGTTGGTGAGGGTGGGCATGGGTGGTCCAGTAAGCATTTCATAGCTCCTACCATACTACAGAATGAGGGGCCAAGAGCTTGCTTTGTGCAGGGGTAGGGTGGATGTCTCCAAGAAGACATGTCCTATAAGAGGCAAGGGGTTACATACAACAGACCAGGTTTAGTTCCCTGCGCACCAAATTCATGACCAGTGCTCATCTCTACTGGGAGTGCAGCTTGGTCTTTAAGGGATTCCAGCCCTAACTGCACTCATTAACTCACTGCTCAGGGCCTGACCAGCCCCTTGGTCTTTATCACACAGAGAACAATGCTGGCCTTCTGTTCTCACATGATACAGAATCCAGTTTTCCTTGTTCTCAGCTTAGTGCCCTGTCCACACTGCCTCGCTGTACCACGCTGCCATGCACAGCTACTTCAGTGACTGCCACGAGAAAAGAATGACTCCTAACAGATATCAGAAAGTCTATTCAACATCATGTACAGGCAATACACTGAAACACTTATTATATCCACCTTCTCATGGGAAAAGGACATTTATGTTTCTAGAATGGATTCTGATTTAAAAAAATTTTATCCATGTGCCTTTCAATTGATTCCCTCACATCCCCTTCAATTATATACAAGAACATAAACTTAAGCATTCTTCAACCTTTCTCAGACAACCAGAAAACCACCAACCTGGAATCCCTGCTTCCTCTTCCATCTTCTGTTGTTGTTTAGTCGCTAAGTCATGTCCGACTCTTTTGTGACCCCCTGGACTATAGCCTGCTAGGCTCCTCTGTCCATGGGATTCTCCAGGCAAGAATACTGGAGTGGGTTGTCACTTCCTCCTTCAGGGGATCTTCCTAATCCAGGGTTCAAACCTGCATCTCTTGCGTCTCCTGCTTGGCAGGTGGATTCTTTACCACTGAGCCGTCTGGGAAGCCCCTTGTATGTTTTAGGAGAGAATTAACCTCTTTGAGTCCTACTTTTCTTCCTCTCTCCATATACATGGAAATGATTGATCAGCAATCGGGTGGCTTGGTTCCTAGCCTCCTAAAGAGCAACACAGTCATGCTTGTTTCTGCTGAAATCTGTTTCCTTTTAATCATGCTAGTAGTGAGACTCTTTCAGAGAGCAAGGAAGAAGCTCATCAATGTTATTTAGTAGATGGCATCCACAGGGAGGGCAGCTGCTGAGAAAGCCACCTCCCCGTGCAGAGTTTGCTCCCATTTCAGGGCTTCTGAGACAAGGATGTCCAGAGAGCCAGAGGGAGAACAGAAATCCTGCCAATCAAGATTCAGAAGCAGCACTGGTGATTCAGATGTGTGGCACCATCTACTCATCTGTTTCAGTGGCTGTCTGAGTAATGTTCTTTCTTCAAGTTCAAGAAAGCATAAAGCAATTAGTGGTTTGGGGGAAATGATTATGAAGAAAGGAGGCTGCTTTCACAATCCACAGGTACTCACACATTCTTTTGTACAAATGACATGTAGGTCCCAACTTAGTCCAATTTTCATGCACGCCTTGGAAATCTTGGATTATCAGGGCCAACTGTGAGTCCAATTTGCACAGGGACATATTCATACTCCTGGGAAAAAAGGCAAAAGCTATCTCAGATCTGCGGAGAAGGCAATGGCAAGCCACTCCAGTACTATTGCCTAGAAAATCCCATGGATGGAGGAGCCTGGTAGGCTGCAGTCCGTGGGGTTGCTAAGGGTCGGACACGACTGAGCGACTTCACTTTCACACATTGGAGAAGGAAATGGCAACCCACTCCAGTGTTCTTGCCTGGAGAATCCCAGGGATGGGGGAGCCTAGTGGGCTTCCATCTATGGGGTCACACAGAGTCGGACACGACTGAAGTGACTTAGCATTAGCATCTCAGATCTGACAGTTGGATTCCTCAGATGGGATAACTTGACTGAGCAAAAGATGTGTCCAAAGAGGCCCAAGCCTTCCTCACCTGGTGGCTCAGGCAGTAAAGAATCCGCTTGCAATGTAGAAGACCCAGTTTCGATCTCTGGGTCGGGAAGATCCCCTAGAGAAGGGAATAGCAACCCACTTCGGTATTCTTGCCTGGAGAATTCCATGGACAGAGGAGCCTGGTGGGCTATAGTCCACGGGGTCCCAAAGAGTTGGACACACCTGAGCAACTAACACTTTGACCTCTAGCAACTGGGGCTGCCTGTGGTTCTGCAGTGGTGAAGATGGGGAAGAACAAACCTACTCTGAGGTCGTTAGGAAAAGCTGAGGGTCGAAAGCTGGAAATACCATCCATGATGGTCATTATGAAGCATAATAGATCCACAGAGTCTAGGGTTAGAATCACACTAGGTCAGATTGAGACCAGGACAGGAATAAGTGAGGGAAACAAGATAGATGCTGAATCTAGGTGTTGGTTGGTAGCTGAGAATGGGGCTTGTTAGAGCCACTCAAGGGATTCTTGCCCACAGTAGTAGAAACGGAGCAATCATCAGAGTCAATAAGAGTCCCAAATGCAGTACTTGGGTGCAATCTCAAAAATGATAGAATGATCGCTGTTCGTTTCCAAGGCAAACCATCAACGTCACAGTATTCCAAGTCTATGCCCCAACCAGTAATGCTGAAGAAGCTGAAGCTGAATGATTCTATGAAGACCTACAAGACCTTCTAGAACTAACACCCAAAAAAGATGTCCTTTTCATTATAGGGGACTGGAATGCAAAAGTAGGAATTCAAGAGCTACCTGGAGTAACAGGCAAATTTGGCCTTGGAGTACAAAGTGAAGCAGGGGAAAGGCTAAGAGTTTTGCCAGGAGAACACACTGGTCATAGCAAACACCCTCTTCCACCAACACAAGAGAAGACTCTACACATGAACATCACCAGATGGTCAACACTGAAATCAGATTGACTATATTCTTTGCAGACAAAGATGGAGAAGCTGTATACAGTTAGCAAAAAGACTGGGAGCTGACTGTGGCTCAGATCATGAACTTATGGCCAAATTCAGACTTAAATTGAAGAAAGTAGGGAAAACCGCTACAGCATTCAGGTATGACCTAAATCAACTCTCTTACAATTATACAGTGGAAGTGAAAAATAGATTTAAGGGATTCGATCTGATAGAGTGCCTGAAGAACTATGGATGGAGGTTCATGACACTGTACAGGAGGCAGTGATCAAGACCATCCCCAAGAAAAAGAAATGCAAAAAGGCAAAATGGTTGTCTGACGAGGCCTTACAAATAACTGAGAAGAGAAGCTAAAGGCAAAGGAGAAAAGGAAAGATATATCCACTTGAATGCAGAGTTCCAAAGAATAGCAAGGAGAGATACGAAAGCCTTCCTTAGTGATCAACACAAAGAAATAGAGGGAAAAAATAGAATGGGAAAGACGTGAGGTCTCTTCAAGAAAATTAGAGATACCAAGGGAAAATTTCACGCAAAGACGGGCTCAATAAAGGACAGAAATGGTATGGACCTAATAAAGTCAGAAAATATTAATAAGAGGTGGCCAGAATACAAAAAAGAACTATACAAAAAAGATCTTCATGAAACAGATAACCACGATGGTGTAATCACTCACCTGGAGCCAGATATCCTGGGATGCAAAGTCACGTGGGCCTTAGAAAGCATCACTATGAACAAAGCTAGTGGAGGTGATGGAATTCCAGTTGAGCTATTTCAAATCCTAAAAGATGATGCTGTGAAAGTGTTGCACTCAATATGCCAACAAATTTGGAAAACTCAGCAGTGGCCACAGGACTGGAAAAGGTCAGTTTTCATTCCAATCCCAAAGAAAGGCAATGCCACAGAATGCTCAAACTACTGCACAATTGCACTCATCTCACACGCTAGTAAAGTCATGCTCAAAATTCTCCAAGTCAGGCTTCAGCAATATGTGAACCGTGAACTTCCTGATGTTCAAGCAGGTTTTAGAAAAGGCAGAGGCACCAGAGATCAAATTGCCAACATCCACTGGATCACTGAAAAAGCAAGAGAGTTCCAGAAAAACATCTATGTTTGCTTTATCGGCTATGCCAAAGCCTTTGACTGTGTGGATCACAATAAACTGTGGAAAATTCTGAAAGAGATGGGAATACCAGAACACCTGACCTGCCTCTTGAGAGATCTGTGTATAGGTCAAGAAGCAACAGTTAGAACGGACATGGAACAACAGACTGGTTCCAAATCAGGAAAGGAGTACGTCAAGGCTGTATATTGTCACCCTGCTTATTTAACTTATATGCAGAGTCATCATGAGAAATGCCGGGCTGGATGAAGCACAAGCTGGAATCAAGGTTGCCGGGAGAAATATCAGTAATCTCAGATATGTAGATGACACCACCCTTATGGCAGAAAGTGAAGAAGAACTAAAGATCCTCTTGATGAAAGTTAAAGAGGAGAATGAAAAATTTTGCTTAAAACTCAAAATTCAGAAAACTAAGATCCGGTACCATCGCTTCATGGCAAATAGATGGGAAACAGAGGAAACAGTGGTAGACTTTATTTTTGGGGGCTCCAAAATTACTGCAGATGGTGACTGAAGCCATAAAATTAAAAGATGCTTGCTCCTTGGAAGAAAAGCTATGACCAACCTAGACAGCATATTAAAAAACAGAGACATTACTTTGCCAACAAAGGTCCATCTAGTCAAGGATATGGTTTTTCCAGTAGTCATGTATGGATGTGAGAGCTGGACTGTAAAGAAAGCTGAGCATGAAGAATTGATGCTTTTGAACTGTGGTGGTGGAGAAGACTCTTGAGAGTCCCTTGGACAGCAAGGAGATCCAACCAGTCAATCCTAAAGGAAATCAGTCCTGAATATCCATTGGAAGGACTGATGCTGAAGCTGAAACTCCAATACTTTGGCCACCTGATGTGGAAAAGTCCCTGATGCTGGGAAAGGTTGAAGGTGAGAGGAGAAGGGGACAACAGAGGATGAGATGGTTGGATGGCATAACCGACATAATGGACATGCGTTTGAGTAGGCTCCAGGAGTTGGTGATGGACAGGGAAGCCTGGCATGTTGCAGTTCATGGGGTTGCAAAGAGTCGGACACAACTGAGAGACTGAACTGAACTGAACTAGAGCCACTCGAAGAACCAGAGGCTGACAGCCCCATAGCACCAACACTGAAATGTCTGTTCTATGCTGCACTGGTAATAACCTTTAAATGTCCTCTGGCCTAATTTCTAGGACATTCTTGCCAAGTGGCATGTGTCTAATCATGAGGCAAAGTCCCTAGCACTCCCAGTGCCTAGATAGTCTTTGGAGCAACCGGACAGAAGTGGCAGCCACAGAGGAGAGACTATATGAGTATATGGATGGCAGTGGGTATTGGGAGGTGGTCAACAAACAGACAGGAATGTGGCTACCTGCCACCTGATACAATAGCTCCTAAAACTGTAAGTGACTCTTTGCCAGAAGCTGCTCTCAGTAGGCCGAGAAGGCAATGGCAACCCACTCCAGTACTCTTGTCTGGAAAATCCCATGGGCGGAGGAGCCTGGTAGGCTGCAGTCCATGGGGTCGCTAGGAGTCGGACTCAGCTGAGTGACTTCACTTTCACTTTTCACTTTCACGCATTGGAGAAGGAAATGGCAACCCACTCCAGTGTTCTTGCCTGGAGAATCCCAGGAACGGGGAGCCTGGTGGGCTGCCGTCTATGGGGTCGAACAGAGTCGGACAAAACTGAAGCGACTTAGCAGCAGCAGCTCTCAGTAGGATGCCCCTTTGCTCAACTCTGTAGCAAAGCTCTATTTTAAGTAACTTCTAATGAGTCACCCCCATGCTCTACTCATCTCCTGCTCAAGCACACCTTTCAAGTCTTTTAATCACACAACAACTTGCCTAACTTGGTAGTTCTTTCATAGATCAAAGAAGTAGGAATGAAGAATAGGTAATTAACAGATGAACAGATCTCTTCCCTAGCTTCAGTAATCTCCCAAACAGTGTGAACAAGACAGCACTGTCAACCACAAATTGGCACTTGCCATGGACACCTGCCATCTACTTCTACAAGGATTAAACCATGTCCTGCTGCAGCTGCTGACCTCCAGCATCTCCTGAAGGAGCTCAGGATGGAGAGCAGAAATGAGACACTCTGTGCACTGGGAAAACTGGCAAGGCAGGTCTTCAGATAGTTAGATATTCTTAGGAGTTGATCTTATGAGTCCAATTCTTATATCTATTTTAAATCTATAAAATCACTAAAATCCTTCATGGTGATGACTGTTTCTCACGACTAGCAGAAGTTTCACGAGAACAGCAGAAACTTTCTTAAAAAAAAAAAAAATTAGCAAGCAGTGGGACAGATTTAGCAACAAGATGACACGTTGGGGAGCAGGATGGGATAAAGGCAATACCTGCTTCCCCAGGCGCAGTCCCATAGCGGAGGCTGGGGAAGAATCCCTCTGTCTCCACAGTCATTCTCCACTCTCTCCCTTCCAGCTCCAACATGCAATACATTCTCGCACGGCGGTCTCTGTGGCCCTAGTTCATATAAATTCTGCCAAGCCACTCTCCTGCAAGGAATCACTCAGTGGGTTCTCACAACTCACACCACAGTGTCCAGCCTTCACCGGCTCCTGCCTGCCTGGCGGAGTCATTCACATTTCTTCCTGCTCACTTCTCTTGCCCCGCAGCCACACTGGCAACCTTTCTGTCCCTCCATGGACAGAGTTCTTTCCCATCCCAGAGGAACTTTCCTTTCTGTTCCCTCAATCGGGAAGGTTCTTCCTCCAGCCCTTTCCGTGGCTAGCTGTGCCTCCATCTCCCAGGGCTCAGCTCACGTGACCTCCCTACATAGCCGACCTCTCCTCAGTGCCTTTTCATTACTTTCATCCACCTCCTCACAAGGTTCATTCTGTTTTTAACTCTTCTAAGGGCAAGGATCTTGCGTGTCTTGCTTATTATATCTCAGTGAATACATAATGGGCACTCTGATAAGTTTGTTTCATTCTAAGTTCAATGAATGAAAGAATTCTCACTTAGGAGGTGGGGCTAGCACAGGAGGAGAGGAACGAGCAGGACAATGCTGTGTTGAAGGCATTCTGAACCATTACCCCGTCACTCTTCATCCCTGGGATGGGGGCCTTCCCTCTGTCTCTCCGGTTGGCTCCAGGCCCTTTTCCAGTTATCTTATGCACCTGAGGGACCGGAAGAGGTGGCAGCAGCCAGTGCAGGCTTCAAGCATAGATGGAGCAGGTTCCAAGGTGCCATGGTATGAAGAGATTGGCAAGAGCTCTCTGACTCTAACATATCCATCCCACCTATTTGCCATGCCGTCTTTTGTTTTTTTAATTTACATGTAGTTGACATCATGTCTGAAATTCTTCTGTTAGCATTACAAGTTTGCCTATCTGCTAAGACATTGACTCTTGGGTCCTCTTTTTTTTTTTTTCCAAATGTAAACTGGGCAGAGTAACACAAAAAGTTGTCCCAGATCGCTGCCATTAGACACATAGAGGCGGATCCTCCCTGGGTCTTAAGCAGAACCAGGTGGCTCCCCTTTGCCAGATATAGAAAGTCCCAGGAGGCCACCACTCCTACCCTGACAAGGTACAAAATCATCTTTAAAAAATAATAATATTTATTTTATTAAACACATTCATTAATATATTATTATAATATAATTCCCTTTCCAAGTAATTTATAGCAATTAGCTCTTGTTTATAGAACGCTTTTCTTTATTTTGGCAGCACCAGGGTCAGGTGGAATCTAGTTCCCCGACCAGAGTTCCAACCAGTGCTCCCTGCAGTGGGGGCATGGAGTCCTTCCCACTGGACCGCCAAGTAAGTGCCACAAACTCAGCTTTACAAACAAAACATCTGGAGCAAGTGGTGAAGAGAAACCAAGTGAAGCCCAACGAAGCGCAGGGCCCTCTCAGCTTCCCTTGAGACTGGCCAGGCACACCATTCCGCTCCCCTCACACACCAGCCCGCCACAGGCTTGGAGGGTTTAGCCTCATCTAACTTCTACCAGGACATGACTGAGTGACTGAACTGAACTTCTACCGGAGGCCTCCTCCTCCACAAACTCAAGAATAACAGGATTGGATCAGATACTAGCCCTGAACCTGTCCAACTTGCCTCACAGGGCAGTTATGGAGATGGAATGTGATGAACGCTGTAATCTGCTCTGAGTTGGGCAAATATAAGCACTGACAAGGACTTGGGTAGTTCAGCCCCGGGCGGTTCTTCTCCCTACCTCTCAAATTATTCAGAAGTTTTCAACAAGAGAAAAACTCAGACCCTGGCGGACACCGCTCAGAACCAGCACAACGTATGCTGACGTTTTAGGTCTAACTGCCAGGGCTTGTAGATGACGTTCTGAAAATCATTCTCTTTGAGTGGGAACACGATTCCCCGGCCTGCTCTTGGGATTCTCCTTGCCCCAACCCCACTCCCACACAGCCACAACACATACGCTCTCTCTTCCTCTGAGAAACAGGGTCCAAAATCAGTCCTACTGACCTGAAGAAGCAACCGTCTTGAGCAGGAAGCCAGTGTCCTTCGAGGTCGACCTGCGACCCTGGGGAACACGCAGGTTCGGGGGCATCTCTAGCAGGCACTGCGGAAGTCTTCCTGAAACTGCGTTGGCCCTTGAGCACATCACCCAGCTCGCTAACACTGGTGTTTTGACTTGGTAATGAAAATCCAGACTGTTAAACTCAAGTGTTTTCACTTAAACCTTAAATTTTTGCTACGGCTTTTCTTGCTTTCCTGGGCTTGGCTTTCAAGCCCCTAAAAGACTAAGGGGGCTGCCTAGATGGCTCAGTGGTAAAGAATCCGTCAGCAATACAGGAGACACGAATTCGATCCCTGGGTGGGGAAGACCCCTTGGTGAAGGAAATGGCAACCCACTCCAGTATCCTTGCTGGGAAATCATGGACAGAGGAGTCTGGCTACAGTCCACCAGGTCGCAAAGAGTCAGACATGACTGAGCAACTGAGCATGCACACACACAGAAGACATGAAGCTTTCTATTTATTAGCTACAGCTCTGTAAGAGTTGGTTTTTATTGTGGCCCATGAATTCTCTCCTGCAGCCTTGACCTAATCCAGGTCCCAGAGGTTTTGTACTGCATTCACATTTACTACAAGCAGCATAGACAAAGCAGCTCACTGATCACCAAGAAAAAATTAATGCTGAAGAAAAAATATCAGGTCATAAAAGAAGGACAGGAGTAGGCCCTTTTTACAGATGAAAAAAGCAGTTTAAAGAAAGCTCCAGAGATTTGGCCAAAAACCCACCACTATATATAAAACTAGCAGAGAACCTGTGCCTAGAACCTGTGCCTCCCAGCGCCACATTATTCTTATTTTCATACAGGGTGAGAAGGACTGCTTTGGCAAGATGACCCAAGGTGAAGACTGCACAGCTAGTGTATCACTAGCTACTGTATCACTTAGGATTAGGTTCAGTTGTCAAATAACAGAAAAAAAATTATATATATATATATAAATGTATTATATGGGTTTCCCTGGTGGCTCAACTAGTAAAGAGTTTGCCGGTGATGCAGGAGACCTGGGTTCGATACCCAGGTTGCGAAGATCCCCTGGAGAAGGGAATGGCAACCCACTCCAGTATTCCTGCCTGGAGAACCCCATGGACAGAAAAGCCTGGTGGGCTACATTCCATGGGGTTGCAAAGAGTTGGACATGACTGCGTAACTAACACACACACACACACACACACACACACACACACACACACATTTCTACAAAAAAAGGAATAAAAAGTCCAAGCCTGGCATGGAGACTCATAATATCACTGGGCCATCCAAGCTCCTTCCAGCTTCCCTGCCCACCTTCCATAGGGAGTGTCCCCTGTCCTCTTGTTGTCAGGATGACTTCTAGATTTTCAGCCATTATATCTATGTGTCAGGCAAGAAGGGATGAATTAAAAGAAATAGGCACTCAGGCCAGCTTAGTTCAGTTCAGTTCAGTTGCTCAGTTGTGTCCAGTTCTTTGCGACCCCATGAACTGCAGCACACCAGGCCTCCTGTCCATCGTCAACTCCCGGAGTCCACCCAAACCCATGTCCATTGTGTCAGTGATGCCATCCAACCATCTCATCCTCTGTCGTCCCCTTCTCCTCCTGCCCTCAATCTTTCCCAGCATCAGGGTCTTTTCCAATGAGTCAACTCTTCGCATGAAGTGGCCAAAGTATTGGAGTTTCAGCTTCAATATCAGTCCCTCCAATGAACACCCAGGACTAATCTCCTTTAGGATGGGGAAACAGTGGAAACAGTGGCTGACTTTATTTTTTTGGGTTCCAAAATAAGTGCAGACGGTGATTTCAGCCATGAAATTAAAAGTCGCTTGCTCCTTGGAAGAAAAGTTATGACCAACCTAGACAGCATATGAAAAAGCAGAGACAGTACTTTGCCAACAAAGGTCTGTCTAGTCAAGGCTATGGTTTTTCCAGTAGTCATGTATGGATTTGAGAGTTGGAGTATAAAGAAAGCTGAGCACCAAAGAATTGATGCTTTTGAACTGTGATGTTGGAGAAGACTCTTGAGGGTCCCTTGGACTGCAAGGAGATCCAACCAGTCCATCCTAAAGGAGATTAGTCCTGGGTGTTCATTGGAGGGACTGATGTTGAAGCTGAGTTAGTCCACTCTAAAGAACTTTCCCCAAAATTCCCATTCCATGCCTTCTGTTTGCCGTTAATTGACTAGAACTGGGCTATAATTATGTCTAGCTTCAGAGGAGATAGATACATTACTGCCCTGGATAAAACTTCCGTTCCATGAGTAAGCAAGAAGAAAACATTTTCATCAGTCAACTAGCAGTCTCCCTGATGGGAAGGGTGGGCTCTGGGTGCCACCAGGGGCCAATCCTATTCTATCACATGGGGAAAAATACAGAGGAAGCAGTCAAATTCCGTGGAACACCCTCAGGCCTCATTTTACTTAATCACTTTCAGGCTTTCAAACTCTGATCCCTCGCTCCTTGCTGAGCCCCTGCTTTTCCTTTGGCTTCAGGAAACCACATCCCAATTTCTTCTCAGTGTCCTTGGCTAGGTCTTTCCCTCCTGACCTCTCACACTGCGCAAGCCAGGGCTTAGGCTTTGGTTGGCTTCTCAATCTAGTGCTCTCCGTGGAGGTCTCATCCAGCCCCTGACTTTATATAACCTTTATATAATAAAGGAGAAGGCAATGGCACCCCACTCCCGTACTCTTGCCTGGAAAATCCCATGGGCGGAGGAGCCTGGTAGGCTGCAGTCCATGCGGTTGCTAAGAGTTGGACATGACTGAGCGATTTCACTTTCACACATTGGCAACCCACTCCAGTGTTCTTGCCTGGAGAACCCCAGGGACAGGGGAGCCTGGTGGGCTTCCGTCTATGGGGTCTCACAGAGTCGGACATGGCTGAAGCGACTTAGCAGCAGCAGCAGTATATAATAAAGACTCCCCAGTTTTTATCTCTAGTTCTGCCCTTTATCTTCTAGTCTCTCTATCTGTGCCTGAAATCTCCCCTTAGGTTTCACAGGCCTCTCTAACTAACTAACAGGTCAAAAGCCAAAGACTGTATGCAGGCCCCTAAACTGATTTCTCCCCAATGTTCTCCACCTGCAGAATCACACCACCATTCACATGCTCAAGCCCAAAGCCTCAGTGTCATTCTCAACTTCTCCCACCCCAGTGCCAGACCTTCAAAGTGCATCTAGCAACCTCTCACAAAGTTCAGAGCCACATTCCTGGTCCAAGCCACCATCACACCATCTCTCAGCAGGTGTATGCAACTGCCTCTTAACTGGGTTCCCCTGTGTTAGTCAATTTTTTGTGTCCACTTGACTAGGTCATGGGGTGTCCACATCTTTGGTTACACAAGTTTCTGGGTGTGACTGTGAGGTTATTTCTGGTTGAGATTAACATTCAACTCAGTAGACTGAACACAGCAGATCTCCCTCCTCATTGTGAGTGGGCCTCATACAATTCACTGGAGACCTGAATAGAAGGAAAAAACCTGAGCAGGAGAGAATCTGCTCTCTCAGCCTGTTTTCAGCCTGGGTCTTTGGTCTTCTCTCAACTTTGGACTTGGACTTGGGATCTCCAGCTTGTGACTACAGATCACGGGACTTCTCATCTTCCATAACAACGTGACCCAGTTCCAAGCAAACAGACAAATAAATTCACTCATTCATTCACTCCTTCTATTGGTTCTTTTCCCCTGGAGAACCCAGACTCCTTCACTTTAATTCATTCCTTCTCTCCTATAGTCAAATTTTCACACTGCAGCCAGAGTGAGATTTTAAAATGTAAATCAGGTTCTGCCCTTTGGCTCAAAAGTAGCCAGTGGCTTATGGGAGGTTCATTATCTTCTCTAGCTGCATCTCTGTTCTTTCCCTCACTCATGCTCCTACAGCTGCACTGATCTGCTTGCTGTTTCTTACACACACCAAGCATATTCCTGCCACAAAGCCTTTGTCCCTGCTGTTCGCCATTCCTACAGGGCTCTGCCCTCAGATCTCCGCATTGCTGGTCCCCCCAGGTGACTCAGGTCTCTGCTCCTAAGCTGTCTCTTCCAGGAAGTCTTTCCTGCTGGCTGATATTATCATTCTTCATCCTCTTACTCTGCCTTATTTTATTTTCATAACATATCACTGCATAATATGATGGTATATATCAATTTACTTATTTGTCTTCTCCATGAGAATGTTTACTCCATGAAAGCAGGGATTTTGTTTTGTTCAGCACTACTTTCTCCCCAGTGCCTGGTTATGTAGTCAGTTGCAATGGATTGAATATTGATGTCTCCCCTGCCAGATTCACATGGGAAAGCGCTAATGCCCAATGTAATGCTATTAGGAGGTGAGGCCTTTCAGAAGTAGAGGGGAGCAAAACTTGCTACCCTAAAATAACTCTTTGGTATGTGGATTATTTTGAGCTAAAAACAATCAAAGCCCAAAACACTTAGGAAGAAACTTTGACCTACCTAATGCCATCACCTGTAGATAGAGGAGTTGTTCTAGGGAAGGAGCTACCACCATAGGTAACTGTAGTATTAACTAGGTGTGTAGACAGGGAAGAACCTAGCAAAGTCTGGGTGTCAAAATTCCTCTCTGGGTCCTATTGTCTCTGCTACTGCTGCTGCTGCTAAGTCGCTTCAGTCATGTCCGACTCTGTGCAACCCCACAGACTCCCCTGTCCCTGGGATTCTCCAGGCAAGAACACTGGAGTGGGTTGCCTTTTCCTGCTCCAATGCATGAAAGTGAAAAGTGAAAGTGAAGTCGCTCAGTCGAGCCCAACTCTTAGCGACCCCATGGACTGCAGCCTACCAGGCTCCTCCGTCCATGGGATTTTCCAGGCAAGAGTACTGGAGTGGGTTGCCATTGCCTTAGGGCTCAGCAAATACCTGTTTACCAAACAGTTGCTTTTCCATCTCCATGTGAATTGCTTCCCTCTTCTTTGAGGTCCCAGACACCCACAACACCTTCTTTTGTCTTTAGCTGAAGACAGTACTTAAGGTGAGGGCTTCAACTATATTGGCAAATGCCTTAGTTTTCCTGGACCTCACCTGTGTATACATGTTATTAAACTTTGTTTTCCTCCTGTTAATCTGTTTCATGTCATTTAATTCTAAGACCAGCCAGAAGACCCTAGAAGGGTAGGAGAAACTTTCTTCTGCTCTGACAGAATTAGGTCATGAGGCGGAAGGTCTCGTGAATGACATTGGTGCCCTTAATGAAGGGACCCCAGAAAGCTCTCTCACCCTCTTTCTGCCAGGCAAGGATATAACAAGAACTGTGAACCAGAAGCAGGCTTTCACTAGAACCTCATCACATTCATACCTTGATCTCAGACTACTAGCCTCCAAAGCTGTGAGAAATAAATGTTTGTTGTTTAAATACCCAGTCAATGCTAATTTGTTATAGAATCCCAAACTAAGTCATAGCACTCAATAAAAATTTGTTGATTGAGAGAGTGAATTCATAAGAGGAAAAAAAAAAAACCACTTTAGGAGACACTAACCATGATAGGACTGTAAGTTTTTCCTAGGGAGGCTTATATAGGGCTTCAGAGCTTTATTCTTTAGCCGACACAGAAATCCCAAGAGACAGGTGTATCAAGCTGGTCATAATCTAAAAGGAATCCTCTGATGAAAGACATAATGTGCTCTACTTATGTTAAGACTAATTCCTTCCATCTTACAATAAGCCCTGCTAACTTTCAGCAATAATATAATCCCTATCTAGCAGGTGATGGAAATTCTAGAAAGTGGGATGGAAAGGTTTTGCCTTCTCTTCTAAATGGCATTGAAAATATAACCCAAGAATAAGCCCGAGAAACATGAGACAAAGTGTTATGTTCTAATCTATGTAGGCCGTTGCTAACCTTGAATTTTAGGAACTGACTGGGTTCCTGACATCAAACTCTCTATGGCAGGAGGGGTAAGGAAAGCATGGACTTTCTGACCAAGTTGTGCTTTTTGAACAGAGATTCAAGGTATGTGTCAGAAGGGTACAAATGTAGATTAGGAATCAGTACGCATGTGGCAGAGTGAGAAGTAAGAGCAATTAGGATGATGGTAATGGTTCTAGAAAAGTCAGTGACCATAGCAAGTCAGGACCTCAATGATAATGAAAAAAATACCCTATCAGGAGTGGAAAAGTGCTGGAAGAGAAAGTTACAAGAGATTCATTGCTGTTAAGGCAATAGCAGATACTTTTTCTTAAATGCTAGTTCACATTTCTTGAGATCGTGTGTATAAACATGAAAAAAGCACTAGAAAACACTATGAACAAGTTTTTTTACTATTTTTTACAGTGAGGAATGTATCTTAGTAGACACTAACCCCAGAATCAACAAAAGAAAATGACTAATTATGTAAAAAATGCTACAGAAAAAACTTATTAAAAATTAGAACACAGGTAACAAACTAGAAAAAAATATTTGTCTAATGTATGACCAAGTGTGAATTTCCTTGGTATATAAAAACCCACAATTAATCAATAGTTAAAACAAATAGCCCAATGACAAAAAAGTAATTAGACTGCTTATAAGCATAATTATTTTGAATAAGCAAGCTCAACTCACTGGGGCATAAGCAAAAATATAACTTTTATTTTTCCAAAAGCTGCTGTGAACTGTACTGTCTTTTTTTTAAATTGAAGTGTCGTTGATTTACAGTATTGTGTTAGTTTCAGGTATACAGCAAAGTGATTCAGTTTTATATAGATAGATAGGGCTTCCCTGGTGGCTTAATCAGTAAAGAATCTGCCTGCGATGAGATCACCTGCAATGCAGGAGGTACAGGTTCAATTCCTTGGTCAGGAAGATCCCCTGGAGAAGGAAATGGGAACCCACTCCATTATTCTTGCTTGGAGAATCCCATGGACAGAGGAGCCTGGCAGGCCACAGACCTTGAGGTCACAAAAGAGTAGGACATAACTTAATGACTAAACAAAAGCATATATAAATATACACTTTTTTTTTTCAGATTCTTTTCCTGAACTGTATGGTCTTGAGTCACATCCCCTGCTTCCCTTCTCCCCTATCCACACTGTTAATAGAAAAACTTAACATCTCAACCTAACTCTGAAAGTTTTCAGTCATTCAAACAATCTCATTCCAGTTCTTTTATTCTAGTTCTCATTCTCGTTCTTTCATTCTAGTTCTTTTATTCTTAGTCATGTTCACTTGTAAAGTTTCAGCCTCCTAAGCAATGGAAATCTTAATTTGTAAAACTTCAATATCATATGCAGTCCACCCAGCTCCCTCCAGCACAGGCGGAATGGTAACTGGAAATGGAGGGGGTGATCGGCTCTCTCACACACCCTTGCTCCCTGACCTCTGCTCCCTGACTGCTAAGGAGGTAGGAAGGAATGTTTCTGCTCAGGCCAAGCTTGTGCCTTTCTGTTGGTTGTTGCCACCTCCTTCTCTAATGCTGGTTGGCCTTGGTTTTCATAAACAGGGTGAAGACCAGAGTCAGCTCTCCAGGGGATATGTGTCATTCGATTTTTCTACCGAGACCTGTGTCTGGGGCTTCATCTAGAGAGCCACCACTCTGCGAGGCCTAGGTAAGGCCTGACCTCTTCCTTAATGCCCCCATCACCACCACATCAGCTTCAGGGGCAGGAGGTCCACCTCTGAACCCTTCTGGATGAAGCTTCCTACCTTTGCACCTTATCCTCCCTTTCCAAGGAAACCCCCTCTCAGTGAAACAGGAGGTTGGAAAATCCTACCCACTATGGTGAAGATCTTTTAAGTGATTTTTATTTTGAAACTTAGATCTTAAAAAGTTAAAATTAGGGGGTGGGATGAATTGGGAGAACGGGAGTGGCTTATATACACTCCTATGTATAAACTAGATAACCATTGAGAACCTGATGTACAGCACAAGGAACTCTACTCAGGGCTCTGTGCTGACCTAAATGGGAAGGAAATGCCCCAAAGAGGGGATATATGTATACATATAGTGGATTCACCTTGCCGTATAGCAGAAACTAACACAACATTATAAAGCAGCCATACCGCAAGAAAAATAAAAACTAAACAACCAGACCAAAAAAAAAAAAAAAGAATGAAAGGTATAAACTACTTACTAGCAGACAGGAGGTGGTAGAGATATGCTCCCACCCTCACAGGGAAGGCTCCCTGCACGTTTCTTTCCAGTCCCAGCTGTAGGGCTGCTACCTACCTTACAATGACATTCCTCGGTTGTTCAGTCCCATCTGACTCTTTGTGACCCCGTGGACTGTAGCCGGCCAGGCTCCTCTGTCCACGGAATTCTCTAGGCAAGAATACTGGAGTGGGTTGCCATCTCTTCCTCCAGGGGATCTTCCCGACCCAGGGATCAAATCTGTGTGCCCCATGTCTCCTGTATTAGCATGCGGATTCTTTATCACTGAGCCACCAGGGAACCCCGCCGCCACTCCCACCCCCGCGCACTTATAATTAAACTGCTCCTTTAAAAGACTGGTCAGTAGCCTCAAAAGTAATACTCTGATTGTAATCTGCTTCCTCTTCCTTGCCTCGATCAAAAACTGTTCTAGTCAGAAACTCACTATGCTCTCAAAGCCTCAAGCTTTCAGTTTGCATTTAAAGTATATACCTGTACACTGATATCAACCTCTGTTCCCAAAGGCAAGTATATGAGAAATCTCATCTCTGTTTTCAAATGTGTTAAAATATGTTAGCTCGGTTTTTTTGTACCTTCTCTCTACTTCCGTGCTGCTTTTAGGTCACAGGAATCTCTCGGAGCCGAGGCCTAAATCACAAGGACTATGACTTCTTTGACCAGGACCTGGCAACAGACACATCCTTGCACCCCGAGCACCTCCTAAGCACACAGCCCTGAAGCAGAACCATGGCCCTGCTCCTTCAAAACCACAGCTCTATCCTCTCCTCAAGCCAAGGGGCAGAATCTGTCATCACCTGGTCCTGACCCTTCTCCTCAAGCCCTAATCTCCTCAGTTGATAAAAATATCTAGGAAAAGTACAAATCAGAGACGTCTCCAGTCTTCCACAGGCCTCGGCTGTTCACCCTTCTTCGTGACCCTCAGAGGCAGTGGGGCACATAGCCTGTTACAAGCAAGCATGGGGGTGGAGAAGGGAAATTATGGTGAGAATAAGAATTATACAATTAATTCACCAAAATATTCCCAACCAGGTCCTGTCCTTGTACTCTGCTTTCTCACTGCTCAAATCACCTGAACTTTAAGGTGCTCCCTCACAATGTGACATCAGGGCACATTTCCGAGGAAGTAAGATATGCTGGCGTGTGATTTCATAAAAGGGGTCTTAGATGTCAATCTCTATGAATCAGGCTCCAAGAAGGGTGATGAAAAGTGGGGAGACTCCACTTTACATAATCTATCTTTACTCCTGAAAAAAAGGCAATGCCAAAGAATGCTCAAACTACCGCACAGTTGCACTCATCTCACACGCTAGTAAAGCAATGCTCAAAATTCTCCAAGCCAGGCTTCAGCAATACGTGAACCGTGAACTTCCAGATGTTCAAGCTGGTTTTATTTTCAAGGCAGAGGAACCAGAGATCAAATTGCCAGCATCCACTGGATCATCGAAAAAGCAAGAGAGTGCCAGAAAAACATCTATTTCTGCTTTACTGACTATGGCAAAGCCTTTGACTGTGTGGATCACAATAAACTGTGGAAAATTCTGAAAGAGATGGGAATCCCAGACCACCTGACCTGCCTCTTGAGAAACCTGTATGCAGGTCGGGAAGCAACAGTTAGAACTGGACATGGAAAAACAGACTGGTTCCAAATAGGAAAAGGAGTATGTCAAGGTTGTATATGTCACCCTGCTTATTTAACTTATATATGCAGAGTACATCATGAGAAACACTGGGCTGGATGAAGCACAAGCCAGAATCAAGATTGCTGGGAGAAATATCAATAACCTCAGATATGCAGATGACACCACCCTGATGGCAGAAAGTGAAGAAGAACTTAGAGCCTCTTGATCAAAGTGAAAGAGAAGAGTGAAAAAGTTGGCTTAAAGCTCAACATTCATGGCATCCAGTCCAATCACTTCATGGCACATAGATGGGGAAACAGTGGAAACAGTGGCTGACTTTATTTTTGGGGGCTCCAAAATCACTACAGATGGTGGTTGCAGCCATGAAATCAAAAGACGCTTACTCCTTGGAAGGAAAGTTATGACCAACCTAGACAGCATATTAAAAAGCAGAGACATTACTTTGTCAACAAAGGTCCATCTAGTCAAGGCTATGATTTTCCCAGTGATCATGTATGGATGTGAGAGTTGGATTATAAAGAAGGCTGAGTACCGAAGAATTGATGCCTTTGAACTGTGGTGTTGGAGGAGACTCTTGAGAGTCCCTTGGACTGCAAAGAGATCCAAACTGTCCATCCTAAAGGAGATCAGTCCTGGGTGTTCATTGGAAGGACTGATGTTGGAGCTGAAACTCCACTACTTTGGCCTCCAAACTGTCCATCCTAAAGGAGATCAGTCCTGGGTATTCATTGGAAGGGCTGATGTTGGAGCTGAAACTCCACTACTTTGGCCACCAGATGCGAAGAGCTGACTCATTTGAAAAGACCCTGATGCTGGGAAAGATTGAGGGCAGGAGGAGAAGGGGAGACGACAGAGGAGGAGATGGTGGGATGGCATCACTGACTCAATGGACATGAGTTTGGGTAAATTTCGGGAGCTGGTGATGGACAGGGAGGCCTGATGTGCTGCAGTTCATGGGGTCACAAAGAGACAGACATGACTGAGCGACTGAACTCAACGGAACTTATTCCTGAAGTCTGTGAAATAATCTACTAATTTGTCTGCTTTGAAGCTTTCACTTGGGTTGAATTCATAGACATTTAGTAGTAAGATAATTGGACAAGAGTAGATGGTTCAAATGCATAGCTGATGGGGTTTCAATCCTCTTTCTATATCTTCTTTTTGGCTCACCTGACTAGCTGCCATTCCTGGTTCAGGATAGGACTTCTACTATTTATGAATAGGCAAGTTATACCATCATCTGCTTGTGTAATCTAAGGGGTTCAAAAGTTTCTCCCCATGAACAGAGCCATCTCTATCAACCTGTTATTGCTGTCTGAAATTTTACTCATAAACCATTTATTTCTTTGTAATAAGTAATGTCTCTAGGATAGCTAAGGTGTCCTTTTAAAAATGCAATTATTAACCTTGGGAAAAAGAACAGTTTTATGTGATGTGAATGTATCTGATTGCTTTTAATTTGAAAGGAGCAACAAATACCTTGACTCCACTGATGCTCTTGGGAATATAGACCATGATTACTGGGGAAATGGGGTGTAACTAATATGTCCCCAGCCTTGACATGACTGCTACAATCAATAAGGCCACCTTTTAAAAAGTATCCATAATTCAAAGACACAGAATCTTCATCCTTTAGATTCTAGGGACTCTACATTTTTTTCAACCTTAACCCAGAGGGAGGGTGACTTGAGTGAGAGCCCTCCCACCAACTCACAGTGAAAATGTACTGTAAGTCAAAAATTATCTCTGTGGCCTTAAGCCACTGAAAGTGTTGGATTTATTTGTTACTGACATAGTCTAACCTTTTCCTTTGTTTCCTGCACCCCCCAACCCCCAAGTTTTTACCTCCCTAATGCAATCTCCGGAAATCAATGAGGAATGTTGGCATGGTCCCCAGATCCCCTCTGGCTGTTGCTTGTCCCTTCTGCTGTACTTTGATCTGTTGCTGCTACCGCTTTGGACTCAGAACTTACTCCTGACATTTTGTAGGTTCTGCTGTTCTGCTTCTATGGGCTGCTCTCCTCCTCTGACTTCTCTTCTTCCTTCTCCTTTCCTCCTCCTTCTCCCCCTTCCTCTTTCTTCCTTGCCCCTTTGCCAACTCACCAAAGTTATATTAATTATATTAATAGAAGAAATGAGAAAAATTATGATCATCCCAATGAAACAGAAAAAAGCATTGAACAAATTCCAATACTCATTTATGATTAAAAACTTTTAACACCCTAGAAGGAAATTTCCTAAATCTGTAAAAGGGTTTCTATAAAAACTCTACAGCTAACATCATCCTTAATTTGAAAGACTGAGTTCCTTTCCTCTGAGATCAGGAATGAGACAGAGATTTCCACTCCAACCAGTTTTCATGGTTAATTGTATATGTCAACACACACACACACACACATAAATCTGTTTCTCTGGAGAACCCTGGCTAATACATCACTCTTTTCACCGTGTACTAGAGATCCTAGCCAGTGCAACAAGGCAATCAAAATAATGTAAAGGCATATACATTGGAATGTAAAAGCATGCTGCTGCTGCTGCGTCACTTCAGTCGTGTCCAACTCTGTGTGACCCCATAGACGGAAGCCCACTAGGCTCCCCCATCCCTGGGATTCTCCAGGCAAGAACACTGGAGTGGGCTGCCATTTCACAGATTGTCAAAAAAAAAAAAGAGGTACAGCTGTATGTATTTACAGATGATACAATCTTCTGTGTAGAAAAATCCCAAGGAACCTATAAAATCGATTAGAATCACTGAGTTTAGCAGTACTACAGGATGAAAAATTAGTGTACACAAATCAACTGTATTTCTGTACATTAGCAACCAACAACCTGAAAAGGAAGAAAACAAATATAGTCATAATAGCATCAAAAGGAATAAAATACTTAGGAATAAATTTAACACAAGAAATGTAAGACCTATACAATGAAAACAATATCAGTTCAGTTCAGTTCAGTCGCTCAGTCGTCTCCGACTCTCCGCGACCCCATGAATCACAGCACGCCAGGCCTCCCTGTCCATCACCAACTCCTGGAGTTCACTCAAACTCATGTCCACAGAGTCGGTGATGCCATCCAGCCATCTCATTCTCGGTCGTCCCCTTCTCCTCCCGCCCCCAACCTTTCCCAGCATCAGAGTCTTTTCCAGTGAGTCACCTCATCGCATGAGGTGGCCAAAGTATTGCAGTTTCAGCTTTAGCATCAGTCCTTCCAATGAACACCCAGGATTGATCTCCTTTAGAATGGACTGGTTGGATCTCCTTGCAGTATAAGGAACTCTCAAGAGTCTTCTCCAACACCACAGTTCAAAAGCATCGATTCTTCGGCGATCAGCTTTCTTCACAGTCCAACTCACACATCCATACATGACCACAGAAAAAACCATAGCCTTGACTAGACGGACCTTGGTTGGCAAAGTAATGTCTCTGCTTTTTAATATACTATCAAGGTTGGTCATAACTTTCCTTCCAAGGAGCAAGCGTCTTTTAATTTCATGGCTGCAATCAGCATCTGCAGTGATTTTGGAGCCCAAAAAAATAAACTCTGACACTGTTTCCACTGTTTTTCCATCTATTTCCCATGAAGTGATGGGACCAGATGCCATGATCTTTGTTTTCTGAATGTTGAGCTTCAAGCCAGCCTTTTCACTCTCCTCTTTCACTTTCATCAAGAGGCTTTTCAGTTCCTCTTCACTTTCTGCCATAAGGGTAGTGTCATCTGCATATCTGAGGTTATTGATATTTCTCCCAGCAATCTTGATTCCAGCTTGTGCTTCTTCCAGCCCAGTGTTCCTCATGATGTACTCTGCATATAAGTTAAATAAGCAAGGTGACAATATACAACCTTGACGTACACCTTCCTATTTGGAACCAGTCTGTTGTTCCATGTACAGTTCTGACTGTTGCTTCCTGACCTGCATACAGGTTTCTCAAGAGGCAGGTCAGGTGCTCTGGGATTCCCATCTCTTTCAGAATGTTCCACAGTTTATTGTGATCCACACAGTCAAAGGCTTTGGCATAGTCAATGAAGCAGAAATAGATGTTTTTCTGGAACTCTCTTGCTTTCTCCATGATCCAGCGGATGTTGGAAATTTGATCTCTGGTGCCTCTGCCTTTTCTAAAACCTGCTTGAACATCTGGGAGTTCACGGTTCACATACTGCTGAAGCCTGGCTTGGAGAATTTTGAGCATGACTTTACTAGCGTGTGAGATGAATGCAATTGTGAGGTAGTTTGAGCATTCTTTGGCATTTCCTTTCTTTGGGATTGGAATGAAGACTGACCTCTTGCAGTCCTGTGGCCACTGCTGAGTTTTCCAAATCTGCTGGCAATATAGCATTGCTGAAAAAAATGTAAAAGATCTAAAATTTAAAAGATCTACATAAATGGAAAGATATAGTACACTCAAGGAATAGCAGACGTCATATGGTTAAGATTGCAGTTCTTCCCAAACTGGTCTATAGATTCAACACAACCCCAGCTGAAATCCCATTTTTTTGAGAAATTGACAATGTAACCCTAAAATATATAATGCAAAGGATCTAGATTAACCAAAATATTTTTTAAAAGGAACAAGTTTCAAACTTACTGTCAAGCTGCAGTAATAAGACAGTGTGATATTGGCATAAAGACAGACAATAGAGACTGTGTAGGCAATTAGATAGACTAAAGACATATAATAGAGCTCAGAAATAATCCTGCACATTTACGGTAAATTGATAATTGACAATGGTGCTAGGCAATTCAGTGTTGAAAGGGTAATAAAGCTCTCTGTGCTATACAATTGGATACACATATGCAGAGAAACCAAACCTTAGATCCTTATGACACACCACTCACAAAAATCAACTCACCATGCATCATAGATCTAAATTTTGAGAGCTAAAAATTTCTAGAAAATTTCTAAATGATAACAGAGAAAAACCTTTATGATTTTTTGATCTTGGCATAGGCAAAGATTTCTTAGATACTGAAAACAGGATCTGTAAAAGATAAAAACTGATGAATTGGATTACATTAAAGTGGAAAACGTTTGCTTTTTAAATGAGAACATTAAGAGAATGAAATGATAGCCACAGACTGGGAGAAGTATATATAAGCCATATATAATAAGGCAATTTCTGATAAAGGACTTGTTTCTACTATAAAGAATGTTATAGCTCAATAATAGGAAGACAATCTAATTTTTTAAATTAGCAAAACACTGGAAAAGACATTTCACCAAAGAAAACACACATAAGGACAATAAGCACTGTTAGTCATTAGCTAAGACAAATTAAAATCAGGAGATGCCACTTCACACCTACTAGATCTGCTATAGCAAAAAAGGCTTTCAATACCAAATGTAGCTGAAGATGTGGGGAAAGTGTAACTGGCTGGAATATACAACAGTATAGTCACTTTAGGAAATAGTCTAACAGCTTCTTAAAAAGTTAAACATAGACATACCTGATGACTCTGCAGTTCCATTCTTAGCCTTGACTCAAGGGAAATGAAAATATATGCTTACACAAAAACTTGTACATGAAGGTTGATAATACCATTTTTCATAGTAGCCTCAAATTGGAAGCAACCAAATGTCCTAGCACCTGATGAATAAATAAAGAAAGAAACTATGGCCTATCCTTACATGGAACACAACCCTCTCCAGTATTCTTGCCTGGAAAATTCCCTGGATAGGGGAGCCTGGTGTGCTACAGTCCATAGGGCCACAAAAGAGTCAAGACAAGACTGAGCACTCATACACACTTAGAGTAACGTGCGTGAAGCTTAAAAACATTATGCTAAGGACAAGCAGCCAGCCACAAGCAACTGCATATTGTGAATGATTCCATTTACCTGAAATTGAAGGTGAGAAAGGAACTTGATCAGAGGACCCATCAGTATCGTGGGCAGTGGTCTCAGAGGACTTCAGAGCAGACCACTGCAGAAATCCCTAGGGCTGACTGACATCAGGTGCTGAGCCTGTGGAGGCTATGGGGTGAATTCCCTGGGTGTAGTGGTGGAAGACACCCAGGAAAATAACACCTACACTGACTCCCAGCCTTGGATATTATAGGTTGGAGGCAGAATTACAGTAAGAACACTGATGCACAGGAACCTGGCTGTGGGCTCCCACAAGTGGCTCAAGGCCAAGGGCCAGCGATGGATTTTCATGAACCCAAGAGCCACACTTGTCCTGCCCCAGCCATACCTCTGTGGGTGTAAACAAGTGACCACCAATATCGACATGGGAGGTAAAAGTTGGAGCAAAAAAAAGCTGCAGCCTTTCCTATCACCAGGGTTGTGTTAAGACAAATCTCACATGAGGCGCTGTAGACAGATTTCCCTGTTCTTAAAATGAAAATATTCGGTTCAGTTCAGTTCAGTTCAGTTGCTCAGTCGCGTCCAACTCTCCGTGACCCCATGAAAATATTAAAAGGAAGCAAATATCATCTCTAATGAAGAGGGACTTTGGACAGGATATTTGCAGCCATGGCATGTCCTGTGTTTTGTAGCAATGCAGATGTCCATGACGGGCTGCATTGATCTCTCCGTACCTTGCTTACCAAACACAGACAACAATCAGAGTCAGCTGATGCCGTCTACTTCCCAGAAAAAAAGGAAGCCCTGCTGATAGTGGGAGGAGAAGGCAATGGCAACCCACTCCAGTACTCTTGCCTGGAAACTCCCATGGACGGAGGAGCATGGTAGGCTGCAGTCCATGTGGTCGCCAAGAGTCGGATACGACTGAGCGACTTTACTTTCACTTTTCCCTTTCTTGCGTTGGAGAAGGAAATGGCACCCCACTCCAGTGTTCTTGCCTGGAGAATCCCAGGGACGGGGGAGCCTGGTGGGCTGCCGTCTATCGGGTCGCACAGAGTCAGACATGACTGAAGTGACTTAGCAGCAGCAGCTGCTGACAGTGGGAGTCAAGGAGTCTCCAGCTCCACATAAGGATCTGACCCAAGGTTTTTCCTAAGAGTGCACCTGCAGGTAATGTCAGATATTCCTATAAGTTGACACACTGTACACACAGTTGTCTAAATAGGGGAATCAGGCAGAGTGAAAACAATGCTTCCCTGGAAAGGTGACAATTATAAGGTTAGAACAAAGTTAGAGTTTCAGGGACTGGAAAGAAAGAAATGGACTAAGGGGGACAGACCTTAAGCACAGATCTGATTGAAAGACCATTTACAAAACTAATATTCGTGGTTGTTGCTGTTTAGTAGCTAAGTCATGTCTGATTCTCTGTGACCCCACGGACTACAGCCATTGGTATCAGACCTAAAAAAATTTTAAAACAAGTTTCTTTCTTAAACCTCTACAGTGAACAGACATAACTTTTATATTCATGAAAACAAATTTAAAACATACAGGAAAGCTGATTATGTCTAGAGAAGTGGCAAAGCTAAACCCTTACCAAGTCAAGCCTGCCAGTAACTTATAGTCTCTGATTTTTGTTCCTAAATTAAGAATCAGATTTTGAACAAATGTTCAGGGCTGTCATCATAAATACCAAGTGCTAATATATCAAAGTGGTTTGTTCATTAAGACACAGTTAATCCCTGCCTCCCCCTCCAACACACACAAAAGCCTGGGTTTGGAACAGGGAGTCCCTAGACTGTCTGCCCTGTACTGATGCCACCACCACCCTAGAAGCCCACACAATTTGGACAGGAAAGAGAAGATCCTATACACTCATTATTCACGGTCTCAGTTTTAAACTGTTCTCTTCCTAACATTCTCATCGCCTTGGTCCATCATGCTTTCAAGCACTTTGGCCATGAACATTGCTTCTTTTTCCCCTTTATCTTACTTGATATCACTGTTAACTCTGTTCATTTCCTGCATGAGATCATTCTTAGTTCTCCTTAAGAGGATGCTGGGTTAACATGCCTTCAAGGTTGGCCCGAAGCTGGTCTACCTCAGCCTGGCCAGTGTGGATGGTGCCACCACAGGGCTCATCCATGAACAAGAGCTGGTCTGGACAGCAACCAACATACCTTTCATTTGAAGAAACTGTTCTTCAGGAATGGCAGATAGGAAAATAACTTATAATAAAAAAATACTGCTTTGGCAAATAAAAACAGTAACAAAAATCTTCCTTGGGTGGGAATACAGCCAAAGATGGCCTGCAATCCTGGGCAATATATGTCTTTAGAAAGTTTATTTAAAAGCCCACTAGTTAGTAATGGTAGTTTTGACAAACCTAGACAGCATATTAACAAGCAGAGACATCACTTTGCCAACAAAGGTCCGCAGAGTCAAACCTATGGTTTTTCCATTAGTCATGTACGGATGTGAGAGTAAGACCATAAAGAAGGCTGAGTGCTGAAGAATTGATGCTTTCAAACTGTGGTGCTGGAGAAGACTCTTGAGAGTCCCTTGGACAGCAAGGAGATCAAACAAGTCAATCGTCTAAAGGAATTCAACCCTGAATATTCATTGGAAGGACAGTGGTTGAAGCTCCAATACTTTAACCACCTGAGCCAAAAAGTCAACTCATTGGGAAAGATGCTGGGAAAGATTGAAGGCAAAAGGAGAAGGGGCGACAGAGGATGAGATGGTTAGATAACATCACTGACTCAGTGGACATGAATTTGAGCAAATTTCAGGCTTTCCTGGTGGCTCAAATAGTAAAGAATCTGCATGCAATGCAAGAAACCCCTCTTTGATCCCTGGGTCGGAAAGATGCCCTGGAGAAGGGAATGGCTACCTACTTCAGTATTCTTGCCTGGAGAATTCCATGGACATAGGAGTCTGGCAGGCTATAGTCTAAGGGGCTGCAAAGAATCAGATACAACTTAGCAACTGAACAACAACAAAATCAGTAATGGAGAGGTCACACTGAAAACCCCTTTCCACGCTCATGCCTCCTTCTACAGAAAATTGCTCTGCCTCCTGCCTTGATGCCTAAGTGGCCACAGTTGGATGACACTGCCCTGACACTCTTGGCCTCAGCAGACTAGGAAAGAAATGAATATCCCACCCAAAGTTGCCACATTCCAAGGTTGGCCCAGCACCAAAAGATAAGCTGAGCGTATTTGTTTCCTAGGCTGCTGTAACAAATGACCCACACATTGGGTGGCTTAAAACAGCAGGGATGTATTATCTTACTGTTCTAAGGCTGGAGGTCTGCAATCAAGCTCCAGAGTGTCTAGGGAAGATGCCTTCTTGCAGTTACTGGTGGTTGCCAACAATCCTGGTTGTCCTTTGGTGTCTACATGCATCTGTCTCTGTTGTCACATGCTGTTTTCTCTGTGAATCTTTTTTTTTTTTTTTTCTGTGTTCTAAGTTGACCTCTTCTTTTAAGGACACCCATCATATTGGACTCAGGACCTACTCAAGTACAGGATGATTTCATCTGAACTTGATTACATCTGGAAAGATGTTATTTCCAAATAAGGTCACATTCGCAGGTCCTGGGGCTGGAGATGGGGGTGGGTAGGACTTGGACTTGAATATGTCCTTTTGGGGGATCCACTTCAGCCTTCAAATATTGGATCATTCAAAGATTTTCTCTTCGGAATGTGAACTAAGAGAGACACAGAACGAATGAGTTGAGAGTGAAGTTCAAAGAGGAATGATGTGGTGAGCTTGAATCAGGGCCATGGCAGCTGAAAGTCACGTGCAAGGAGAAGAGCCTTGGGGCAGAAGCCAGGGAGCTGAAGGCAGAGGGAGGAGACAGGAAGAGCCACAGAGGGGCCCTAGGATGCTCAGAATGGCTCTGAAACTGCCCAGCACGCTTGACTCTCACTCCAAGCCCCCTCTAACACTATATTCACTGGAAGAACTGATGCTGAAGCTAAAGCTCCAATACTTTGGACATGTGATGCGAAGAGCCAACTCATTGGAACAGACCCCAATGATTTGAAAGCTGAAGGGCAGGAGGAGAAGGGGGCAACAGAGGATGAAATGCTTGGAGGGCAACAGAGACTCAATGGGCATGAGTTTAAGCAAACTCCAGGAGATAGTGAAGGACAGGGAAGCCTGGTGTGCTGTGGTCCATGGGGTCACAAAGAGTCATAC
This sequence comes from Moschus berezovskii, assembly GCF_049115385.1. Classification (NCBI taxonomy): domain Eukaryota; kingdom Metazoa; phylum Chordata; class Mammalia; order Artiodactyla; family Moschidae; genus Moschus; species Moschus berezovskii. The sequence goes on along the minus strand of NC_142462.1, from coordinate 21,362,519 downwards.
ACAATTGAGTGACTGAACAACGGTGTTGTATTAATCCTCTCCACTTAAGACAACCACTTTAACAATTTGTTCCTCACAACTGCAGGAGCTAAGATGAAAGTGTCCCAGGAGATCTTCCTTTTAGAGGTGAGAGGAGAGAGGCTGGAGAGCTGTGGTGACTCCAGTTCAGGGTTCGGCCTCCCAGTATCTGTCCCTCTGGATGCGCTGGACTCTCAAGTGGAATACAGCCTCGGGCAATGGGAAGAGTCTCCTTCTGTACCTCTCTGAAAGAATGATAATTACCCACAGGAGGCCAGGAACAAGTCAGCTGTCTTCTAAGGTGACCCAGGCCTGGCTATCCTGGAGTCCTGAATACAAAACCAGTCCCTGGATGGACATGCAGCTAGGCTCAGAAACAGTGATTGCTGGTTATCTATTCCATCCATCTCACAAAGGCATGAAAGGGAAGCTGGCACAGGGCCTGGAATAGGCCAGAATGACTTGGTCAAGGACTGTACTTTTCACTTTCAACCTGGGTCTCCCCTACCCCGTCTCTCCCACAGCTGCCACAGAACAGGCCACTCCAAACTTTCCTGCCACTAGTGTGTGTATGTGTTAGTCGCTTCAGTCCAATCTGTCTCTTTGTGACTCCATGGACTATAGCCCGCCAGGCTCCTCTGTCCATGGGATTCTCCCAGCAAGAATACTGGAGTGAGTTGCCATGCCCTCCTCCAGGGGATCTTCCTGACTCAGATATTGAACCACGTGTCTTAGGTCTCCTGCATTGGCAGGCAGGTTCTTTACCACTAGTGCCACCTGGGAAGCCCATTTTATGGATGGCAAACTCATTTGCCAAGGGAAAAATTGGGAAGTAAGCAAAGAGGGTTCTGGTGCCGTGGCTCTCCTAAGCCCTGGAGCTCTGAACAGGGCTTTGACTGGACAGGTGAGAATGTGGGCCTAAGTGATCTTGGGGTGGGGGGGTCCCTCATTTAACCACTGACCTACGACTCCTTGAGACTACCTGGCTCTTGGTCTTAAGTACAGAGGTTCTAAAGAAGGGGGGAAACCTACCGAATTTGAGACCAACTGTCTGCATAAATACATACGAATTTACTACAGATTATTTTGTTTAATCCTTAAAACCATGTTAAGAAATAGATTTTACAGTTTAGGAATGAGAGGATCAGAAACATGATGGAGACTTCCAGTATTTGAATTTCTAGTTGAGCAGGAAATACTGGGAGATCAATATCATTTGGAACTTTTTATTTTCATCAGCTTTTTTCCTTTAGAAGAGAACAGGAAGTTACAGGAAAAAAAAGGTAGCATAGTCTTGGGATCAGTCAGTCAGATCAGTCACTCGGTTGTGTCCGACTCTTTGCGACCCCATGGACTGCAGCATACCAGGCCTCCCTGTCCATCACCAACTCCCGGAGTTCACTCAAACTCATGTCCATTGAGTCGGTGATGCCATCCAACCATCTTATCCTCTGTTATCTCCTTCTCCTCCCTCCTTCAGTCTTTCCCAGCATCAGGGTCTTTTCCAATGAGTCAGTTCTTCGCATCAGGTGGCCAAAATATTGGAGTTTCAACTTCAGCATCAATCCTTCCAATGAATATTCAGGACTGATTTCCTATAGGATGAACTGATTGAATTTCCTTGCAGTCCAAGGGACTCACAAGAGTCTTCTCCAACACCACAGTTCAAGACCATCAATTCTTTGGTGCTCAGCTTTCTTTATAGTCCAACTCTCACATCCATACATGACTACTGGAAAAATCATAGCCTTGACCAGACGGACCTTTGCTGACAAAGTAATGTCTCTGCTTTTTAATATGCTGTCTAGGTTGGTCATAGCTTTCCTTCCTAGGAGTAAGCGTCTTTTATTTTCATGGCTGCAATCACTGTCTGCAGTGATTTTGGAGACCAAAAAAATAAAGTCTCTCACTGTTTCCATTGTTTCCCCATCTATTTGCCATGAAGTGATGGGACCAGATGCCATGATCTTAGTTTTCTGAATGTTGAGCTTTAAGACAACTTTTTCACTCTCCTTTTTCACTTTCATCAGAGGATCTTTAGTTCTTCTTCTCTTTCTGCCATAAGGGTGCTGTCATCTGCATAACTGAGATTATTGATACTTCTCCCAGCAATCTTGATTCCAGCTTGTACTTTATCCAGCCTGGCATTTCACATGATGTACTCTGCATATAAGTTAAATAAGCAGGGTGACAATATACAGCCTTGACATACTCCTTTCCCAATTTGGAACCAGTCTGTTGTTCCATGTCCAGTTCTAACTGTTGCTTCCTGACCTGCATACAGATCTCTCAGGAGGCAGGTCAGGTGGTCTGGTATTCCCATCTCTTTCAGAATTATCCACAGTTTATTGAGATCCACATAGTCAAAGGCTTTGGCATAGTCAATAAAGCAGAAATAGATGTTTTTCTGGAATTCTCTTGCTTTTTCAATGATCCAGCAGATTTGATCTCTGGTTCCTCTGCCTTTTCTAAATCCAGCTTGAACATCTGGAAGTTTACGGTTCACGTATTGTTGAAGCCTGACTTGGAGAATTTTGAGCATTACTTTACTAGTGTGTGAGATGAGTGCAACTGTGCAGTAGTTTGAACATTCTTTGGCATTGCTTTTCTTTGGGACTGGAATGAAAACTGACCTTTTCCAGTCCTGTGGCTACTGCTGAGTTTTCCAAATTTGCTGGTATATTGAGTGCAGCACTTTCACAGCATCATCTTTTAGGATTTGAAATAGCTCAACTGGAATTCCATCACCTCCACTAGCTTTGTTCCTAATGATGCTTCCTAAGGCCCACTTGACTTCACATTCCAGGATGTCTGGCTCTAGGTGAGTGATCACACCATTATGGTTATCTGGGTCGTGAAGATCTTTGTCGTATAGTTCTTTGTATTCTTGCCACTTTGTCTTAATATCTTCTCCTTCTGTTAAGTCCATACCATTTTTGCCCTTTATTGAGCTCATCTTTGCATGAAATGTTCCCTTGGTATCTCTAATTTTCTTGAAAATATCTCCAGTCTTTCCCATTCTATTATTTCCCTCTATTTCTTTGCACTGATCACTGAGAAAGTCTTTCTTATCTCTCCTTGCTATTCTTTGGAATTCTGCATTCAAATGTGTACATCTTTCTTTTTCTCCTTTGCCTTTAGCTTCTCTTCTTTTCTCAGCTATTTGTAAGGCCTTGTCAGACAACCATTTTGCCTTTTTGCATTTCTTTTTCTTGGGGATGGTCTTGATCACTGCCTCTTATACAATGTCACGAACATCCGTCCATAGTTCTTCAGGCACTCTGTCTATTAGATCGAATCCCTTGAATCTATTTGTCACTTCCACTGTATAATTGTAAAGGATTTGATTTAGGTCATACCTGAATGGTCTGGAGAAATATCAATAACCTCAGATATGCAGATGACACCACCTTTATGGCAGAAAGTGAAGAACTAAAGAGCCTCTTGATGAAAGTAAAAGAGAAGAGTGAAAAAGTTGTCTTAAAGCTCAACATTCAGAAAACTAAGATCATGGCATCTGGTCCCATCACTTCATGGCAGATAGATGGGGAAACAGTGGAAACAGTGGCTGACTTTATCTTTTTGGGCTCCAAAATCACTGCAGATGGTGATTGAAGCCATGAAATTAAAAGACGCTTACTCCTTGGAAGGAAAGTTATGACCAACCTAGACAGCATATTAAAAAGCAGAGACATTACTTTGTCAGCAAAGGTCCGTCTGGTCAAGGCTATTGTTTTTCCAGTAGTCATGTATGGATGTGAGAGTTGGACTATAAAAAAAGCTGAGCATAAAAGAAGTGATGCTTTTGAACTGTGGTGCTGGAGAAGACTCTTGAGAGTCCCTTGGACTGTAAGGAGATCCAACCAGTCCATCCTAAAGGAGATCAGTCCTGGGTGTTCACTGGAAGGACTGATGTCGAAGCTGTAGCTCCAATACTTTGGCCACCTGATGCAAAGAACTGACTCATTGGAAAAGACCCTGATGCTGGGAAAGATTGAGGGCAGGAGGAGAAGGGGAAGACAGAGGATGAGATGGCTGGATGGCATCATTGACTCGATGGACATGGGTTTGGGTGGACTCCGGGAGTTGGTGATGGACAGGGAGGCCTGGCGTGCTGCGGTTCATGGGGTCACAAAGAGTAGGATACGACTGAGCGACTGAATTGAACTAAACTGAACTGAATGGTCTAGTGGTTTTCCCTACTTTCTTCGATTTAAGTTTGAATTTGGCAGTAAGTATACAGAAATTTAAATATCAACCCCTAAATGTTTACCAAGAGTTTATATACATGCAGGAAAAATGTTTAAGTTAAGATGTTATATATATAAAAAAAAAAGATGCAAAATTATAAACATAGTATCATCTTTGTTTTACTGGTCCTCCCTAAAGTAGCAAGACTAAGCAAACAGAAATAGGATTTCCTTTCCAAGTCTGGAGATAAATACACCAAAATATTAAACAGTGGTGAGGCTATGAGTAGTCTTTCCAACTTTTGTATGTTTTGTGAATTTTCTGTGATAAACAATTATTATCTCTATAATGAAAAAGACCATCACAATTATCTTAAGGGAAGAAATCACCCAGAGTCGCGGGTTTAGACAGCGGTGTCTTGGCTTGGATCAAGGCCCCAGGAGGTTGGTATGCTGACTCGCTCTCCATGGTCGGACATCAGGGAACTAGGGGCACAGGGACCATCCTCAATTCTCTTTCCTATGCGCACCCTCTCTCCACTTCCATAGGGCCTGTGGTGGTGAATATGGAAGCAGCTGGGAGGTGACCTTTCCCTTTCCAGGCATCCACCATAAGAAACACTGACTCTGGGAACTTCCCTGGTGGTCCAGTGGCTAAGCCTCTGAGCTACCAATGCAGGTGACCTGGGTTCGATTCCTGGTCAGGCAACTAGATCCTGTACGCTGCAACCAAGAGCCAATGTAGCCAAGTAAATAAATATATTTTAAAAAAGAAAACAAACACTGACTCTGTCCTAGGCACTGCGATTACAATGGCAAATTACGTCCAGGTCGTGGCCCTCAAGGAGGAGCCACAGCCTCGAGGCGGAGACAGTTAATTTCAGAATGGTGTGACGAGGGCTGGAAGCAATGTGCACGGGGTGTCATGCTCACGCGCGCACACGGCAGCTGCAAGAAAAGCAGCCCGAAGGGTGAGAAGGCTTCCTGGAACATGTACCATCTGGCCTGGCAGACTGCACCTCACTACACGGAGATGTTCTGTCTGCCTAGGCTCGGCTGCTCACCCGATTTGTCCATCTCTCTCAACACCTGCAGGGCAAAGCTGCTCAGGATGGGTAGATATGGGCACAGGGCTGGTGAGAGGGGGAGAAAACGAGAGCAGCCCCAAGGCTGAAGCAGCAACACGTGCAGGGGCATGGTGGCAAAGGAGGTTGTTCAGGGGAACTGAAAGTCGATGTGTGGTTAGAGGTTGGGAGGGTGGGCTCTCCTCTGAAGATCTCTAGGAAGCCACCTGGGCGTTTAAACCAGAGTGACGTTTAGGTCAGGTCTGATTTAGAGGGAAGTCACTGCGGGATGATGAGTGGAGGCAGGAGGTGGCTTTGTGGCAGTTGTCAAGGCACACGGGGGTGAATTTCACCTTAGCCATGGGTGTGTGGTATGTATGGATGGGCAAGGTGTGGTCAGCGTTTATGTGTGTGCGTGCTGGGCAGGGTCTCCAGGGGATGGACGAGCATCAGCCCCAAGGCTCCTTCCTCAGGGAAGAGTCACCTGTGGGTGGCTTTCAGCTCTTGGGGAGTCTGCCTCTGTGTGGCTCCTCCTTCCAGGGTTGGCATTCCTTTCCTCCAAGCTCCAGTTCTCATTCTAATTGCCCTAGTCTGTACAAAAAAAACCAGTCTGGCAGCTTATATCACAGTTTCTCAGAAGCATTCTTGGCCTTCCGGTTTGGCGCTCAGATGGGGAGCATTGAGCAGAGGGAGGCAGCGGCATGGGAAGAGCCCTTGCGATGCCAGAGGCTGAATGTGCCCCCCCGAGATGCGTCCAAGTCCTCACCCTCTGTCCCTGTGACTGTGACTTTCCTTGGAAACAGGGTCTCTGCAGACATAATTATGAGGATCTTGAAATGAGACTGATTGGATTTAGGGTGGATCCAATTCCAATGAGTGGCGCCCTTAAAGAAAAAAGAGGAAGGAGGTTTGAGAGACAGAGATGCACAGGGGAGAAGGCCATGTGAAGGTGGAGACAGAGGTTGGAATGATGCGTCCACAAGCTGAGGAACGCCGAGGACTGCTGGATACCAGGAGCTGGAAGAAAGGCCCAGGACATTCCCCTCAGAGCCGCCAGAAAGAACCGAGCTGCCAACACCTTGATTCTTGGATGTCTGGCCTCTAGGACTGTGAGACTATGAAGCTCTATTGTGGTAAGCCACTGAGTGTGTGGTCATTTGCTGTAACCCTAGGAAATGAATACAGTGATGTATCAGAGAGAATTTTAGGAGAGCAGTGGAAGGACTAACCATCAAGTCACCGTGATCACTAATTAGATGACCTCACACATGGGCAAGAGACAGTGAGGTCTAAATACAGCTCGGGCTGTAAGGATGGAAAGAGGTAGAGATGTCAGCGACCTGTGTTACCTGTGTTCAAAGGCAGATTATTCCCTTTCAGACTCTGCTGCTCTGGAGTGGAGGCACATTGCCATGTCAATCATGCTCCTTTCTACCCACGTAAAAACTCCTACTGCACAGATGGTGAAATAAAGGCGGCACCTGAGAACTGAGCCTATAATGTGTGTTGTTGTTTAGTCCCTAAGTTCTGTCCAGCTCTTTGCGACCCCACGGAGTGTGGCACACCAGGCTTCTCTGTGCATAGGATTCTCTAGGCAAGAAAACTGGATTGAGTTGCCATTTCCTTCTCCAGGGATCTTCCCAACCCAGGGATACAACCATCGTCCCCTATATTGGCAGGTGGATCCTTTACCACTGAGTCACCAGGGAAGTTCCCTATAACATCTAACAGGGTGCTAAAATGGACTCTTCTTTCAGTCTGGAAACTTCAGCAGAGGCTCCAAGATTCAAGGACAAAACAGTAAGTGCCAAGCACTCCCTTGTGCTAATGCAAGGCAGTGCCTTGCCTACACAGAGCGTGTGAAGAGATTGTGAAATGCTTTTGCCGGCATCAGTCCATAAGCCACCTCCAGACTGTAGAAGAGAAGACGAAGGATCATTGTGGGGCTGAAGAGCCTCCTGTGAGGGGTCCTTTGCAGAGAGGTGTCTGTGTGTTCCTGGAACAGGGTGGTGGAGGTAGGGAGTGTTTCCAACACACTTGAAGCCAATGAGAGGAGCTTAGAGAAAACCACATCTGGAGAGCTCAAACTTGTTGCCTCGACATTTGAGAGTCATTGTGGAGCGAAAGCCAACAGGCAGTGGTAGGAGCTGGGTTTGCCTGGCAGCAGCTGCAGGAGGAGAGACGGTTGCTTAGGAATGGCCTGTGCTCTTACAGATGGCAGAGCAAAAATGACTCAGTGGGCTGGGGACCATGGGGAGGCAGCTGGATAGGGCCTTTTGGAGAGGAACCCCCCATCCAAATAGGCAAACTGCTAGGAGGCTGGGATGGGGGCAGTGATTCTAACAACTAAACAAGCACACAACAGATCCCTAGAAGAGGTAGCACTGGGGATTTCCCTGGTGGTCCAGGGGTTGAGAATCCACCTGCCAATGCAGGGTACAGGGGTTTATTCCATCCCTGGTCTGAGCAGATTGCACCTGCAGCAGGGCAACTAAACCCTTGCACCACAGCTCCTGAAACCTGCACGTCTAGAGCCGTGCTTCATGATAAGAGAAGCCACTGCAGCGAGAAACCTGTGTGCAGCAACTGGAGAAAGCCCACGTGCGGCAACGAAGACCCAGTGCGGCCAAATGTAAATTAATTTTTAAAAACAAGAAGAAAGGAAAGGTAGCACTTTAACCCCAAAAGCCAACATGAGAGAGACTCATCCTTGCTAGGGGTGACAGGGGCTCTCCCAACATCCCCCCAGAACACCAATGAGACTCAGAGTTGGCTCTGACTTTCATCCGGCTCCAGGGATGCTGACGAAGATCACAGCTGTCAAGTTAAATAGTCTGCGCCTATTCCCTCTCATCACCAGCCTTCTGGTACTCTATCCCTGTGAAGCGAGTAAAAGTCCCTCAGTTGTGTCCGACTCTTTGTGACCCCATGGGCTGAATGGAATTCTCCAGGCCAGAATACTGGAGTGGGTAGCCTTTCTCCTCTCCAGGGGATCTTCCCAACCCAGGGATCAAACCCAGGTCTCCCGCATTGCAGGCAGATTCTTTACTAGCTGAGCCACAAGGGAAGCCCTATCCCCAGAGGGGTCCAAAACAGTATCCAAAACATGAAAAAAAGGTAAACACCAGAGAAGACTCATAAAACTAAATTATCCTCCTTATGGCACATTTCTCAACCTGACTCAGGCAAGGGAAGAGGCTTTAAACTGGAAGGGTCTTTTCAGTTTCACTACTACCCTGGGCTGGACTTTTATCCTTTTTTGGACAGATTTTAGTTGTGCCTTCTTTCACCTTAGTTCACTGAAAGTGTTTTAAAGATCCTGTACCTAAAGTAACCACTTGCTAATGTGGAGTACACGTCACCCTTCTTGGCATGGTTTTATTTATTAAGCAGTATTTCCCAGATGACGCAGTGGTAAAGAATCTGCCTGCCAATGCAGAAGACGCGAGAGATGCAGGTTCCATTGCTGGGTTGGGAAGATTCCCCTGGAGGAGGGTATGGCAACCCACTCCGGTATTCTTACCTGGAGAAACGCATGGATAGAGGAGTCTGGTGGGCTACAGTCGATGGGGTCACAGAGAGTCGGACACAACTGAGCACGCAGCACAGATGCAGGTATTCTACATACACAGGGTGAGTTTTGATCCAGTATGTACACAGTCTAAGGTAACGTTACTGTGAATTTTCTGTGATACTCTCACGAAAATAGTCAAGAGTAAACCCCATGCAAGAAGCAGGGAAGCATCAAGTTGTTTCTTGTAAATTAAAACTTAGAAGACATCTAACTCTTGACATTAATATTTGTAAAGAGCACACGTCTCCTTTTATTACACTGATTTCATTGTCACACACTCAGTATAAGGGAGTTTGGATGGTGGTTTCATCTAACGGTGATAACCGAAGTACTCTTAGAAATGTGAGAAGCTAGACCAAATTTATACATTTTAAAATTTTTAAGGTTTATATTAATTCATGGGGTCTTTCTGTGTGTAATCGTCCAAACAAAATAAGAATTTGCTAATGCTGCCAGAGAGTTAGCTTATGGTGTACTTCCTATAAGGAAACCCTGAACAGCCATTCAGAGTCAGAGGTTTTTTTTTCATACATCCCTATGTATCCTGCTTTTTGCCCACTTGCTATGGCAAATGGGTTTAAGGAGGGTGGTTATGTTTGATGACTTACATTTAAAGATCCTCTGTGCAGAAAATGGGCTTCCTTGTGACTCAACTGGTAAAGAATCTGCCTGCAATGTGGTAGACCTTGGTTTGGTCCCTGGGTTGGGAAGATCCCCTGGAGAAGGGAAAGGCTACCCACTCCAGTATTCTGGCCTGGAGAATTCCATGGACTGTACAGTCCATGGGGTAGCAAAGAGTCAGACACAACTGAACAACTTTCACACACATTATGGAGAAAATATCTGCAAATGATACGACTGACAAGGACTTAATTTCTAAATTATACACACAGCTCAATATCGAAAAAACAAAACAAAACACAAACAACTTGAACAAAACGGGCAGAAGACCTAAATAGACATTTCTCCAAAGAAGACATATGGATGGCCAAAAGGCATGTGAAAAGATGCTCAGCCTCACTAATCATTAGAGAAATGCAAAGCAAAACTACAAGGAGGTACCACCTGACATCAGTCAGAACGGCCATCATCAAAAGTCTACAAATAATAAATGCTAGAGAGGGAACCCTTCTGCATTGTTGGTAGGAGTGTCAATTAGTGTAGCAACTACAGAGAACAGGATGGAGTTTCCTTAAAAAATTCAAAATAGAGTTACCATATGAATCAGCAATCCCAGTCTTGGGCATATATCTGGAAAGGATGAAAATTCTGATTGGAAAAGATACATGCACTCCAGTGTTCATAGCACTACTTACAATAGCCAAGACATGGAAGTGACCTAAATGTCCACTGACAGATAACGAAGATGTGGTACATATATACAATGGAATATTGCTCAGCTATAAAAAACTGAAATAACATCATTTGCAGCAACATGGGCAGACCTAGAAATTATCATACTATGATAATGTCTATATGACAGAAATAAACTTATTTTTGAAACAGAGACAGATTCACAAGCATAGAAAACAAACTATAGTTACCCAATGCAAAGCAGTTGGAGGAGAGATTTTTAAAAGTCCTCTACAGAGATTTCTCTAGTTGAATAGAAAATCTTCTATTAAAAGTCAGCAGTTTTGTGAACCTAAAGGCAGTATATCTGTGCCTTTAAGTTACTGCTCGAATTGCAAGTTCCTTTTGGGCATTAAAGTAACTCCAACATCTATCTCATTAGCAACCTACTTTTAAACTGCTAAAATTTGAAAACAAGAGAGCCCAGGTTAAATAATGTAGTTTTTCCAAAGCATGAATGGGCTCATTTGGAGCTCAGGTTTTCTACTTGAAAAACAAAAGCGACTTCTTAAAACTCCTCAGTGGGAACACTCCTCTTTGATGACCTGTGACTGGTGAATTGATCAGTCATGGTTGGTAACATCCTGCTCATCTTTGGTAAGGGTTTAAAGCACTCTAGAATAGATGCCTTTTATGAGCCTTGCACTAGCGTTTTCATTCTAAGTGCCTCCTGAGAGGCATATATCACATACAGAAGTTCATCTCCATCCTTCTCACCTCCTCTTGCTTTACAAATTGCCATGGAAACACCCTCCATTTGTGTCCCTTCAGCAACAGGAAGAAGGCTTGATTAGCATTCAGCTGTATGCCCTTGGAATTATTCTGATGAATTACTCATGTTAACATGATCCGGTCTGAGGAACCTGGCTTCATCCAGTACAGGAAGCTTCCCACCCTTGTATCTTTCTATTATTCTTGGGATTTTGGTAGGATGCTGCAGTGAGATGAGTCACAGCTTGGGAGGGACTGTTGGGGGTGGGGAGGGGGCTTCCATTACGTCCCCCTTGCCCTGAGGCCAGGTCAGCAGCACTGGACTTTTTATTACATGACAGGGACCAGAAAGGTGACAAAACTTGCCTGAGATTTCTTCCAGAGCAGCCCTAGAATGGGTCTACAGTGCAGGTTACAGGAGGAGAGATGAGAAGGAAAAACACTGTACTTTGCTTGTACCTAGCAAGCCCAGCACATTCACTAAGCCAGCTATCATGAGAGGATTTGGAGGATCTGGGTTCTCATCAGTGACCTGTCATGCAAGACAGATTTTTGGCCTGGATAGCTGGACATCTAAAGGACGTGGAGGAAGGGAGGGGCAGAAAGAGGATGGAGAGGAAGAGGGAAGCTTCAGGAAAAGATTTAAAAGTATTTATGTTAAATGGTGGTTTAGTCGCTCAGTCATGTAGGACTCTGCGACCCAGTGGACTGTAGCCCGCTAGGTTCCTCTGTCCATGGGATTCTTCAGGCAAGAATACTGGAGTGGGTTGCCATTTCCTCCTCCAGGAGGTCTTCCTACTTAGGGATCGAACTTGTGTCTCCTGCTTTGCAGGCAGATTCTTCATTACTGAGCCACTAGGGAAGCCCATTTATATTAAAAGGCACCCACTATTTCCTTAGGACACAAATGAGAATGTGTTGAATACCAAAATTAACAGTCCTGCCAAGCTTCAATCATTTCGTCAGCTGTTTTTCTTTCTTTCCTTTTTTGGCTGTGCTGTGCGGCTTGCAGGATCTTCGTTCTCCATCCAGGGCTCAAACCCCCACCCTAGGCAGTGAACGTGCTGAGTGCTAACCGTGACCGCCAGGGAATTCTGCATCAGCTATTTTCTGATACAGCAAGTTAGAAAATAAACATCTGTGAATTTAACAGAATTCTTTTTTAGAGAAACGAACTCTGCCCTTCTGTTGTCGTCCCACTCTTAGGGTAACAGAAAGGAAGCCCATAGGTTCAGTGCCCCTCACAGAGTCACTGAGTAGTTGGGTCTATAATGCCCTCGGTGGCCCTTCATCACACCGGGGCCATGGGCTGGGCTATAGTGCCGAGAACCTGTACCTACAGGCGACATGTTTACATGGCTATTCATCACAGCATTTTGTTGAAATAAAAAAAGGATTGAAAATAACTAAAATGACCTCCAATGGATGTTCGTTACATGTCATGTTACACAACTCACTGGAATATCATGCAACTATAAAAACAGTACTTTTTAATGTACTTTAATGACATCCACACTTCACTGTTAGGTTAAAAAACAAACAACAACAACAAAAACCCCAAAAATGTGTGCGATTCTGTGCTATCATTTGTGTTAAAATATGGTGACACTGAGTATACATGTATACACACACATATATGGCCTTGTACAATTTTAGAGTTATTTCTGGAAAGACATGCAAGAACCTAGCAATGTTGGGAAGGGCACTAGGCAGCTGGGAGCAGAGGTGAGAGAGAGAGAGAGATTTCAGTGAAATACGTTCATATCTTTTGAGCCATGTGAATGTATTGTACATTCTGAAAAAAAAATATGGTTTAAAAACAGCATTTAATGGGATAAGAAGGGAGGTGGGAGGGAGGTTCAAGAGAGAGGGGACACATGCATACCTATGGCTGATTCACATTGATGTTTGGCAGAAACCAACCCAATTCTATAAAGCAATTATCCTTCAATTAAAAAATAAATAAATTTAAAATAAAAAAAAACAGCATTTAAAACCTTAGGTTTACTATCTATCTCATACAAAGTCTTTCTGCATTTGCTCCTGGCCTATTGTCAAATTTCCTATCATTTTATTTTTCTGGATTCTTTTTCACAAGGCAGTAGAGCATAATTTTGCTCTTTTAAGAGTGTGGGTTTGCAGTGAGGCAGATACAGATTGAGAGCCAGCTCTACCACCAGCTGGCTGTGGGAATTTCAGCAAGTTGCTTTACCTGAATCTCACGTTCCTTCTTTTACAAAATGTTCACTACAGTATAGCAGCTAGCTTCCCCCAGAGTAAGTGACCCAAGGGCAACAGGTACTAAGTGCCTTTTGTGGCCGCCACCGGTAACACACCATCATGTCTGCCTTACTCTATTTCTTTAAAGCCAGTCACTAATCCAGTCCATGGTCAAGGACTGGAAAAATAGACTCTACCTCTTGATGGGAGGAACTACAAAGAATCTGTAGACATATTTTAAAACCACCTGCAAAAGAGTGACCATATAATTTATCATTCAAACTCAGACATTTTTAACAGTGAAAAGTGGTGCTATTAATAATCCGGATTGGACAGCAAGTGTAAACTGGGACTCTTCTGGCCAAACCCAGATGTCTGGTCACTGAGCTACTGGTCTTCTCATAACCGCTCATGAAGATACATCTCAAACCAAGACACATGTGCAAACATCTATTACAGCTGCTAAGTCACTTCAGTCGTGTCCGACTCTGTGTGACCCCATAGACTGAAGCCCACCAGGCTCCCCCATCCCTGGGATTCTCCAGGCAAGAACACTGGAGTGGGTTGCCATTTCCTTCTCCAATGTGTCAAAGTGAAAAGTGAAAGTGAAGTCGCTCAGTCATGTCTGACTCATAGCGACCCCATGGACTGCAGCCTACCAGGCTCCTCCGTCCATGGGATTTTCTAGGCAAGAGTACTGGAGTGGCTTGCCATTGCCTTCTCCGATCTATTACAGATTGACTCCCAAACATACATACTTGCTTTGTAAGCTCCATGAAATTCTAGCTTCTTGATTGCCTCGGAACAGCAGCAAACACCTTGCAGGAAAGGTTAATTCCCAGGCAAATTGAGAAAACATTCTGACGAAGACCAGCTAGCTTCCCAATCAGATCAGACAAGAGAAACCTCCGTTAAGAGAAGGAAGGCAGGATGGAGTTCTGAATCTGGGAATTTTCCCCAAGGCTTTAGGCTGCCAGGCTCCTCATCATTCATTTCACTGCTACACTATCCCTTTAAATTCCCTTAAGTGCAGATTCAGGGAGAAATTTTTGAAGTTCTTGCAGAAATGTCATCCAGGGTATAGCGTCTTTCATGGGTAACCCACTTTTCAAGTGTGAATTTATGATTACAATGCTTTATGATTAAAACTAATTTAAACATACACCTACATATCGCATATGCTGAAGCACTTAAATTTCAGTCTGTATATAAAACATGCAATAACTGTGTTACTAAGCAAACTTCAGTTTCTAACAATTTCATTAAAAAACTATCCTTTCAAGGATAAGATGGAAGTTACAGGCTGGAGAAACTCAGACTAGTAGTAATAGCTATTTTTCCTACAAAAATGTCAATAATAAAATATTTTCTTTAATAGCAGATCACTATCAAATCTAAAGTGAGAAAATGCAATCCTAGATCATCTCAAGTTTTTCTTGAGTTATTGCCTTTTTTTTTTCTTACCACAGAAACACTATCATTAGTGCCTCTGTAATTTATTTTGATTAGGAATAAAATCCCAACCACCCACTCAAACAAGCAAACACAGCAGCTGTTTTCCAGCCGTTTTCAAAACCCTGGTCCCAGTTCTCAATTATAACATTACCACAACAGTAGCATATGCTCTCCCTTCTAGATGGTGTCATATCCACCTCCCATTGCCAAAAGACAATGCCAAGAAGTGCCTTTCTAACACTTTGATACTCAAAATGTGCCATAATCTGACCCAGCACTGTCCTGTAGAAAATCATATTAGCCACAAATATAACTTAAGCTTTTTAGTAGTCACATTTAAAAAGTTTTTTTTAGAAAAAGTGGAGGGACTTCCCTGGTGATCCAGTGGTTAAGACGTCACTTTCCAATACAGGGGATACTGGTTTAATCTCTGGACAGGGAGCTAAAATCCCACATGCTTTGCAGCACCCCCACCACCAAAAAAACCCCCACAAAATTGTAACAAATTCAATAAAGACTTTTAAAATGGTCCACATCAAAAAAAACATTTTAAAAAAGTGAAGCTAATTTTAATAATACATTTTATCTAATCCAATGTATCTTGAAGGGGTTCAGAGAGTATGCCATCCTCAAATATGCCACTCTGGTCTAAGGATTATTTTGACTGAGGGCATTTGGAAAAAAGCAGATGCAAGAAAAACTCTCCTTCCTCTCCCCACAATTCTCCTAGAAAGAATAGAACAATTCTTCATCCCTTTCCCTAGAAAACTCTAGGATTTTATGAACCCAGAGATGGCACTAGAGAAATCTACACAAACATCACTAGAACAATTCTTATCTTCCATTAGTTTCTCCATACTTTTGTCTTCCCACAATTTGCCACCCCTAGAAGCTCAACCCAGGGCTTCCCAGGTGGCACTAATGGTAAAGAACCCACCTGCCAATGAAGGAGACATAAAAGACCTGGGTTCGATCCCTGGGTCAGGAAGATCCCCTGGAGGAGGAAATGGCAACTCACTCCAATATTCTTGCCTGGAGAATCCCATGGACAGAGGAGCCTGGTAGGCTACAGTCCATAGGGTAGTAAGGAGTTGGACACGACTGAAGCAACTTAGCACACACACAGAAGCTCAAAGCTCCTTTCCTTTGTCTTGTCACTTCTCTACAAACTGTTCTTTGTTAAGACGTGATATAAGCCCATGTTCTAACCACCCCTTTGATTTACTCGTCACTGAGTACTCCTATGTACCTGAGGGGTGCACAAGTTAATAAAATTCCATTTTTCTCTTGTTAATATGTCTTTTATCTAATTTGCAGGGCCCAAGCTAGTGAACTTAAGGTGACTAGAGGAAAAAGGAAATATATAAATATTATTTCAACATATAAACAATTGTAAAGAAAAACATGTTGCCTTCCATTCCAATCCTAGAGGGATCAAGCCATTAGCCACTGTAGTTACCTATAGACAGTGTGCCCTGAGGGAGTTAAGGATGGAGAAAAATAGGAACCACTTCATGCTCTGGATATGTTGTTGTTGTTTAATCTCTAAGTCATGTCCAACTCTTTGCAACCCTATGGACTGTAGCCCTCCAGGCTCCTCTGTTCATGGAATTTTCCAGGCAAGAATACTGGAGTGGGTAGCTATTCCCTTCTACAGGGGATCTTCCTGACCTAGGGATTGAACTAGAGTCTCCTGTGTTGGAAAGCAGTTTCTTTACCACTGAGCTCCCTGGGAAGCCCTCATGCTTTGGATATACTGGCCCTTAGATGGTTAAGATACGTACCTAAGAAAAATTTCCAAAGACTCCAGATTCCTGCATCTTTGCAAACACAGAAAAGCAATAAAACTTGAGATGCCTGTTCTTTGTGATTAGCAGTAACCTTTTGATACTTGACTACATAATTTTCCCAGCAACAAATTCACATAGATCCTGGCTCCTCCCTTATCACTTCAGAGCAGTTCCTCAGAGTGATCTGAGAGGCGGTCTCTGACTCTGGTCCTCAGTAAGTTCCCTGAATAAAACTTGACTCAAAACTTCTACATATCTTTCAGTTGACGCAGTGTAAAAATATTCATGAGATTTTTTTAAAATTAAGTATTCAAAATCTGGTGTATATATTACATATATAGCACATATCTGTTTGGACTAGTCAAGAGCTCAGAGCTCAGGAGCCACATGAGGCTAGTGGCAGCTATTTTGGAAAGACTAGCCCTACCAGTTCCTGATCCCTTAAATTTCTGTCAACCATATTCATTCTTCCCTGACTGTTCCCTTTTCTTGGAAATTCCTTCTCCTGTCTTTTGAATCTTGCCTACCTTCCAGTGTCATCTCCAATGCAAGTCAAAGCTTTCCACTTGGCTCATCTATCTTTTCTACCATAGATTATCTGAATGTGTGCACGAATATCATTTCTCTTTATTGTCTTGTTGAAAGTCTTGAGACTTACTTTTGTTTCTCTCCTCAGGCCTAACAGATTGCTTTGCACAAAGTAAGTGCTCAATAAATCACTCGTCGTTTTAAAGTATATTGCATTGCATTCACTGCAGAGGAAACAAACTAGCGTATTGAGAATCAAATCACCAATAGCTAGGGAAACAGCTGTCTGGCAACATGTTTTCAACCTACAGGGAAACCAGAAGCCTGCTGACTTCGACACTCTCTATCCAAAGCAACCATTAGTTATATGGAAATTGTTCACATAATGTAACGTGGTGATTCCAGAGAGTCCTCATCATTAAGTTGATGATTATATTTTATTTCGCTGTTACCACTTTAAGACTGTGCAGGGCTCCCTTTTGGTGGAATGCCTTGTTAACTTAGCTAGAATAGTCTCTGTCATTTCTCAAAAAACTGCCAGTTAGTCTGTTTCAGGCACTGAGGATTGTTGAAAGGGATGGAAAGAAACGGTAATTGCTTTGACTAAATAAAGTTCTCGCAGCTTCCTGGTGCTGCTGCTGCTGCTGCTAAGTCGCTTCAGTTGGTTCCAACTCTGTGTGACCCCATAGATGGCAGCCCACCAGGCTTCCCTGTCCCTGGGATTCTCCAGGCAAGAACACTGGAGTGGGTTGCCATTTCCTTCTCCAATGCATGAAAGTGAAGAGTGAAAGTGAAGTCGCTTCAGTCGTGTCTGACTCTGTGCGACCCCATGGACGGCAGCCCACCAGGCTCCTCCATCCATAGGATTTTCCAGGCAAGAGTACTGGAGTGGGGTGCCATTGCCTTCTCCGTCCTGGTGCTACTCTATCTGAAAAGAGAATTCTGCTGCTGCTGCTACTTCTAAGTCACTTCAGTCGTGTCCGACTCTGCTAGGAAAAGCAGTGAAGGAGCACTGCAGCACCAGATTTCCCCTCTCTGAGCTCTGTCTTTGCACCTCTGCTTGTTTCTGTCTGCCATGAGGCTGCAAAAAGCATCAGACTGCCTTCCTTACACAAGTCCCAGAGTCGAGGTAACTTAAATTTCTTCTCCAGAGAATATGAAAAATTACCTCATACCAAAGACTAGTTGGGATTCCCTGGTGGCTCAGATGGTAAAGAATCTGCCTGCAATGTGGGAGACCCAGGTTCGATCCCTGGGTCAGGAAGATCCCCTGGAGAAGGAAATGGCAACCCACTCCAGTATTCTTGCCTGGAGAATTCTGTGGACAGAGGAGCCTGGCGGGTTACAGTCCATGGGGTCACCAAAGAGTTGGACACAACTGAGTGACTAACACTTTCAAAGACTAGTTACTAACAGTTTCTAAAGTGTTAACTTCACACAAGTGTTTGCACTGTATTTATTTGACAATAGAAATGAGACCGTGTGGGTCTCTGACTTACCAGAGTCACACCTTTAGACTGTCCTGTAGGTCTGAAGACCACCTCCTCACTCACATGAGTACTAGACCTTGCAGAATATGGAGGCTCTCAAGCAAGAGGAGATTACTCCACATTAGGAACTCGGGCTCTGACAAGAAAACTCCTGGGTTAACAACCATTCACTAACTATGAGATACTGAACAAATTCATAAACTGAGCTTTGTTTCTTTCCATATAATACTATTTAGCTCATAAAACCATGGACAAAAAATGTCGCCTGTCATTTCAGTAAGCACGGAACATTGCCGGACACCAAGCCATCAACCACTGCAGCCACCCTGAGGGGAGTTCAGGCTGGAGAGCAGCAGGATACTGGCCCTAGATAGATAAGATGCCTATCAAAGGAATAAGTTCAATGAGCCCAGACTCTTGTGTCTTCTCATATTTAGAAAAGCACTAAAATCATTAACTTGAGAGGTCTGTTTTTTTGTGATTAACAGTAATTTTTAGATGTTCGACTACACTTTTTTTCCTGATGAAAATTTCTATATATTTTGGTTCCAACCTTACCCCTTTGAAACAGTTCCTCAGAACTGATAGCCTGTATCCAGGGTACAGTCCTCAGTAAGGTCACCGAATAAACCACTATTCTCAACTTTAGGTTATGCCTTTTTTTGTTTTGTTTTGTCGATAAAATCATTGTTAGGTTTACAGGAGATAAGGTGCCAAGGTACATAAATTGCCTGATGCACAGTGGATGCCTGATAAATGTGAGATATTATCATCTTCCTTTGAGAAAAAGACATCCACTTGCAAAACAGTAGGTAAAATACTTCTTAATGTCTCCTGTAGACCAGACCCTGTGCTGGCTTTCTGTATGTGTGTGCTCAGTTGCTCAGTCATGTCCAACTGTTTGGGACCCTATGGACTGTAGCCCATCAGTCTCCTCTGTCCATGGAATTTTTCAGGCAGGAGTACTGGAACGGGTCGCCATTTCCTGCTCAGGGGATCTTCCGGACCCATGGATTGAATTTGCATCCCTTGCCTTGGCAGGATGGAGAAGGAAATGGCAACCCACTCCAGTGTTCTTGCCTGGAGAATCCCAGGGAAGGGGGAGCCTGGTGGGCTTCCGTCTATGGGGTCACACAGAGTCGGACACGACTGAAGTGACTTAGCAGCAGCAGCAGCAGCCTTGGCAGGCAGATTCTTTACCACTGCACCACCTGAGATCCATAAGACCTTTTCCAGGTCACGACCCACATGTAAAATGGTAATTGCCACAGTCCTCAGCGGTTAACCAGTGAGGCTGCCCGAAGCAAGAGGAAAGCAACCCTGGGGTTATAGCTAAGATCTCGGCATCCTTGTCACACATGTGTGATGGGGGCAGAATGTGCCACTCAAAACATGCCTCTTTAGCATAAGGATTATTTTGAGCTGATTCTTTTTAGAAACTGCAGACACAGGAGCTCTGAAAAGGGAGTAGATGTCACTGTTTTCTGTTTTGTAGGTGAAATTTACATTAGAAAGGGAGCCTGTGCCAGAAAGAGAGTTATTATCAGAAATAACTTTTTCACCTGAAAGAGTTATCTGCATAGCCAGGCAACTTTTGCTTACCTAACATTTCCTCTTCTCACCTTTTGATGAATTGCTAGAACCCTCTCCCTTTCTTTAGCTCAGGATGGTCTATAAGCCTCAATGTCTGGCTGTCTTTCGAGTCTCATATCTTTGTGGGGGCCCCATAACCAATTAATTAAATACACTAATTTCCAACCTAATTTTAAAAATAAAAAATTTAAATTAACTAATTTAATTAACTTAGTTAAGTACCTAATTAATTTAATTTACACACTTAATTAAAATTTTTTTCTTCTGTTAATGTCTTTTATTAAAAGTGGGGGGTGGTCAGCCAAGAACATAGAAAAATAAAAAGAAAATTATTTTTCCTCCCCTGTGCATTTAGGATACCAGGGTGCCTCAGAACATCAGTTGAAAGTTTTGGTATATTATTGTCCCCCACAGTATATGTGGGCTTACCAGATTGTGCTAGTGGTAAAGAACTTGCCTGCCAATGCAGAAGACTGTAAGAGATGCAGGTTAGATCCCTGGGTCAGGAAGATCCCCTGGAGGAGGAAATGGCAACCCACTTCAGTATTCTTGCCTGGAGAGTTCCATGGACCAAGAAGCCTGGAGGGCTACAGTCCATAGGGTCCCAAAAAGCTGGACACCACTGAAGCAACTTAATAGGCATGCACTATCTATGGGAGAAAAACTGAGGCTTGAGAAAGTTAAGGCTACATAACTCATCAGTACCTAATAAGTACTGGGGCTGTTGCTAATAAACAGAGGTGCTGAGATTTAGTCTGCAGTAATCCTCTCATTATTTAGTCAAACCAACACGTTCAATATTTATGGAAGTTATTTCTTGTTAAACTTTTTATTTTGAAGCTGTAATTCATATGCAGTTGTAAGAAATAATAGAGAGAGAGCAAGAGAGATCCTATTAACCCTTAACCCATTTTCTCCCAATAATAACATCTTGCAAAACTATATTATCACAACCAGTACATCCACCTTGATACCGTCAAGCCACAAAATATTTCCATGGCCAGAGGGTGCCTTCATTTGTCACTTTATAGCTACTTCTATTTCCCTCCTGCTTCCTCACCATCCTTAACCCTGGCAAGCACTAACCCTGTTCTCCATTTCTATAATTTTGTCATTTCATGAATGTATATAAAAGGAATAATAAGACTTTCTTGTTGCTTCAGTCTATATTAGATATGAGTCAAAGTATATACGTTCTTTCAGTGGACTGTAAATAGGGTGTATGAAAAGGCTTGAAGCTTACAATGCCAGAGAGATGGGGAGGGCCAGATCACATGAGCCACATGAAGTAATTTGAATGTTATTCTGTAGGCCATGGAAAGCTGTGTAAGGATTTTAATTAGGAGGGCGACAACTTCAGATGTGTCATTTAAAGAGCTCACTCTGTCAACCACGTACTGGATTGGTCTCGGCTGGAAGCAGGAAGAGCAATCAGAATCTAATGTCAGCAGTCCACGGAAGAGACTCCAAAGAGCTGAACTAAGCATGGGCAGGAAGAGGAGGAGGAAACACAGGACAAAAATACTGAAGAGAAAGTCTGTATGCGAAGGACTTGGGTGACTGGCTGAGTTGTTGTTTGAGTTGCTCAGTTGTGTATGACTCTTCTGCGACCCCATGGATTATAGCCCGCCAGGCTTCTCTGCCTATGGGATCTTCCAGGAAAGAATACTAGAGTGGGTTGCCATTTCCTTCTCCAGGAAATCTTCCTGACCCAGGGATTTGACCCATGTCTTTTATGTCTCCTGCATTGGCGGGTGGATTCTTTACCACTGAACCACCTGGGAGCCCAGTGGGCTGAGTAGTAGGGCCATTTACCAGGACAAATGAAGGTCAAGAATGGAGTGAAGAGGATGGGCTCCGGTTTCAAATACTCATTTCTAGGTACTTGTGAGACATCTGTGGATAACGTACAGTAGGATACATGGGGAGTGAGCTCTAAAGAGAGGTCTGAGCTGAAGATAATGATTTGCGGTCTTCTGATGCTGGGAGGGATTGGGGGCGGGAGGAGAAGGGGATGACGGAGAATGAGATGGCTGGATGGCATCACCGACTTGATGGACATGAGTCTGAGTGAACTCCGGGAGTTGGTGATGGACAGGTAGGCCTGGCGTGCTGTGAATCATGGGGTCGCAAAGAGTCGGACACGACTGAGCGACTGAACTGAACTGAACTGAACACACAAGTAAGAGGCAATGGAGTTCATGGTGATGAAGAGTTCCCACAGAGATGGCCAACACAGGGAGAAGACAGAGTAAGACAAGTCATTTCCCTTCTATTTTTTAATCTGCAAATGGGCTACAGTGATAACCATCAAATCTACATGGTATTTCCAAGGGAGATGGGCAGGGGGAAAATATGCATGATTAGGGTTAAAACCACTATAAGGAAAGAAAGAAAGAGAAGTCGCTCAGTCGCGTTCGACTCTTTGCAACCCCATGGACTGCAGCCTACTAGGCTCCTCCGTCCATGGGATGTTCCAGGCAAGAATACTGGAGTGGGGTGCCATTTCCTTCTCCAGGGAATCTTCCCGACCCAGGTATAGAACCTGGATCTCCCTCATTCTGGCAGACTCTTTACCCTCTAAGCCATCAGGGAAGCCCTCTAAAACCACTACAGAATTTGATAAATTCAAGGTATTACTACTACAGTAAGGATAATCTTAAAATATAAACCTATAATAAGATACTGGCTAGTTTTCAGTCCTTTTTATTTTTTCCTTTTAGCACTTAGCACTTTTCTAACCTTTTCCAAACATCTAAGTCATACCCCTATTTTTGAAGAAGTCAGAAAGGCAGACATGCAATTACAGTGGTATTCTGAGAAGTTGTTCAGGCATAAACAGCAGCTTCAACAGCCAGTATCTTATAATTAGGGGAAAGTCCTCAACCACAGCTCCAGAAAAAGTGGGATAGAACCAAGCAAAGCACCAAAGGATTATCTCCTCAACTGAGAAAGTGAAAAAGCAACACCCAGTGAATCTTTTCTTCCAGTTCAAAGATGCATTCATCTTTGAACTTTCCATGGGCATATTCCTTGGAACACCTTCCACCAACAGAAGACGGCCCAAGTAGAGAAGAGATACCCACATTCAAGAGCCCTCTTGCAAATCAAAACATGTATCAGTTCAGTTCAGTTGCTCAGTCGCGTCTGACTCTTTGCAACCCCATGGACTGCAGCACGCCAGGCCTCCCTGTCCATCACCAACTCCCAGAGTTTACCCAAACTCATGTCCATTGAGTTGGTGATGCCATCCAACCATCTCATCCTCTGTCGTCCCCTTCTCCTCCCATCTTCAGTCTTTCCCAACATCAGGGTCTTTTCCAATGAGTCAGTTCTTTGCATCAAATGGCCAAAGTATTGGAGTTTCAGCTTCAACATCAGTCCTTCCAATGAACACCCAGGACTGATCTCCTTTAGGATGGACTGGTTGGATCTCTTTGCAGCCCAAGGACTCTCAAAAGTCTTCTCCAACACCACAGTTCAAAAGCATCAATCCTTCGGTGCTCAGCTTTCTTTATAGTCCAACTCTCGCATCCATACATGACTACTGGAAAAATCATAGCCTTGACAAGATGGACCTTTGTTGGCAAAGTAATGTCTCTGCTTTTAAATATGCTATCTAGGTTGGTTATAACTTTTCTTCCAAGGAGCAAGTGTCTTTTAATTTCATGGCTTCAGTCACCATTTGCAGTGATTTTGGAGCCCAATAAAATAAAGTCTGACACTGTTTCCACTGTTTCCCCATCTATTTCCCATGAAGTGATGGGACCAGATGCCATGATCTTAGTTTTCTGAATGTTGAGCTTTAAGCCAACTTTTTCACTCTCCTCTTTCACTTCCATCAAGAGGCTCTTTAGCTCTTCTTCACTTTCTGTCATAAGGGTGGACCACAGCCTTGTCTAACTCAGTGAAACTATGAGCTGTGCCGTGTAGGGCCACCCAAGATGGAAAGGTCATGGTGGAGAGTTCTGACAAAATGTAGTCCACAGAGAAGGGAATGGCAAGCCACCAGCATTCTTGCCTTGAGAACCCCATGAACAGTATGAAAAGTATAGTCGTATCTATTAATGTATAGTCATATCTATTAATCCTTCCTCCCCTCCATTTGCAGCACAGTCCCCAGCCTCACTGTGGGGCTGACTTACTTATTTCCTTCACTTTCTGTTTTTTATTAATAATATTCATGGATACTGCAGTCAAAGTACAGAGAGGATGCCAAATTGATGAAGAAAATTCCTACCAAAGAAGTTCCTATCTGTGCAAAAAGTTTGATGCTAAACCATTAAATACTCTGTGTATCTGGGAAATGAAATCACAGATTTCCAACTATTCAAGATCACAGATTCTATCAAACTTACATATATATTTATTAGGCTAGTTTCCTTTTACTAGACTGAGGAAAATAGGAACTATTTATTCAAATTCTGTCACACTAACTGATGAACTCTTTCATTTATCCGGCCACAATCTGTCTGGTGAGGACTGGGAGCAGGTTTGGGTGAGGCCTGGGGCTTGGGGAGAGCAGAGTAGTTTGGAAAATTTATAGTCTGGTGGATACTAGTGATTTAATAGAATTTTGATTTTGAGGTTATCAGAAATGCTTCACATTTTTCAAGAATTCTATATTATCTAAGGGATCTCAGGAAACCAAAGACATATATACTGTGGATTCTCCATATTTGCTAAATCTGTGTTTCTGGATAAAGCAATCTCTAGTGAGTTATTTTGGAGAAGGCAATGACAAGCCACTCCAGTACTCTTGCCTAGAAAATCCCATGGACGGAGGAGCCTGGTAGGCTGCAGTCCATGGGGTCGCTACGAGTCAGACATGACTGAGCGACTTCACTTTCACTTTTCACTTTCACACATTGGAGAAGGAAATGGCAACCCACTCCAGTGCTCTTGCCTGGAGAATCCCAGGGACGGGGGAGCCTGGTGGGCTTCCGTCTATGGGGTCACACAGAGTCGGACACGACTGAAGTGACTTAGCAGCAGCAGCAGCAGTGAGTTATTTATCACTCCTTAATTTAGAAAAGGCTGTGAGCCAGGTGCTAAAGGTCCCAGGCATGAGTTGAATCAAGGAGGGCTGCATAAGTATAGTGGGCTTCCCTGGTAGCTCAGCTGGTAAAGAATCCGCCTGCAATGCAGGAGACCCTGGTTTGACTCCTGGGTCAAGAAGATCCACTCAAGAAGCAATAGGCTAACCACTCCAGTATTCTGGCCTGCAGAAGAATTCCATAAACAGAGGAGCTTGGCAGGCTACAGTCCATGGGGTCGCAAAGAGTCAGACACAACTGAATACAAGTACAATAAGGAATCCTACAAAACCAGTTGACCCACCAACGGTACATCTGCCCAGGGGAGAAAACCAAGTATTATCCCAGGAAGTCACTCTGTGCCATTCTGAAGCTTTGATGAATGGAGTTGTGTACCAAGCCAAGACATTAAATCAATAAGACTGGTTCATGGTTTAATAACAGATGAAATTCATGAAGGTAGAAAGCATCCTCCTGAAAGGTCCCAACCACCTCTGTCCTGTGTCTCTGCTTTTCACCTAGGTTTCATCTGTATTGAGAAGAATCACTCCCAGTTACCAGGAATCAGTGAAGCTGAGAAAAGCTCCCTATTAGGAGGAGCTGATGATGGCTCACCATGTGATGCAGTAGAGTTGGGGGGTGGGGTGGGAGGTGGGATCATGTTGACGGTCTGTGTTGGGACTTAACATGACCAAATCTTTTGCAGGTCTGGGTGTGGGAGAGGGGAGTAGTGCTGGGGACAGAGAAGGTAGAGAAGGGAAGATACACAAGTTTGTTCCTCTGCTTTCTGGAATACATGGCTTCTTATCCCAGGAGGAGGACATGGCAGCCAGCTTCAGTATTCTTGCCTGGGAAATACCATAGACAGAGAAACCTGGCAGGCTAGTCCATGGAGTCTCAGAAGAGTTGGCCACGACTGAGAGACCAAGCATGAACGCATGCATGGCTTCCTACGGCTTCTAAATTCAGAAAGGGTTTTTGGGCTGGCTGACTCTTCCTCTCTCCAATAATGAGAGTGAGAAGGAATATCAGTTAGTTTAACTAATCATGCATTCAACAAATATTTATTGCACATGGGCCATGTATCACCTATTCCAGGAGCTGTGGTGAACAAGTCAAGGAGCTCACCTTCTGGGTTGGCGTGGGGGATAAACATTCTAAAGAGTAAAAAAATTGGGATGGAGCAGCCTGGTGGGCTGCCGTCTATGGGGCTGCACAGAGTTGGACATGACTGAAGTGACTCAACAGCAGCAGCAGCAGCACTGGGGATTGTCTTCGTTCTCACTTCTTCCCCCTCATTAATATAAGTCACTTGCTAGTCTGTAGGAGTCTTGAGGTGGAAATGCTGTCCTGGAGAACTAAAAACTAAATCAAAAGCATGGCCTCTGGGGTGCTTCTTTGTGTCACAGAGAATCAGATCTTCCAGGCACTTTGATGTCCTTGGGGAGATCAAGCATAGATTCATGAAGTAGCAAAAAGAGTTATGTAAAGCAATAATGCAAACAAATGCAAATTAAAGTTGAATGGCTATACATTCTAGAGAGATCTGGAATAGAGATGCAGTATAGAGATGATGGTAAAGGAAGGCTTGCTGGAAAGAGCATCCTCTGAAGATAGTGGGCATCGTCCCTACTGCCAGTCTGTACCACATCAACTGCTAGACAGAGGAAAACTGGCCAGTGTTGCTAGGGAAAATATCCAAAGT
The DNA here is from genome assembly GCF_049115385.1 of Moschus berezovskii. Classification (NCBI taxonomy): domain Eukaryota; kingdom Metazoa; phylum Chordata; class Mammalia; order Artiodactyla; family Moschidae; genus Moschus; species Moschus berezovskii. The sequence continues at coordinate 21,335,792 of NC_142462.1, read as the reverse complement.
CAGTGTTGAGCTGTCAGACCATGATTAGCATTCCCCTGACCACAGAAGAGCTCAGACTTGAAAGTCTTGCCTGATCAAACATACTTGCTGCGTAATGAAGTATTGAGCCAGTCCTTGGAATAAAAACCCCGAAGGTCTCCTTGGAACTACACGGCCATTTGGAGTGTGTTCATCTTCTGTTTGTGGGATCAAATCCCCATCGGGTCCATTTTCTTTCTTAACTCTCAACTATTTAAAATGGAAGGAAATGACTTTATTTAAGGTGGAACTGACCTTAAATCCATGTTCTTTCTTCCAAACTGGGTAACAACGGTGTTGGCTGTTCTGATGTAATAAATAGTACTTACGTTGACCTAATGCATTTTGAAATAAGAAATGAATATAATTCTAAAAAAGGTAGTTTAAATAGATCATTTTTTCCTTCTGGTTAATTTCTTTTACCCACTTTACATTATGTGCATACTTTAAATACATTTTTTTTTAATTCAAAGAAATGTCATTTTTTCAATTTCTCTAAATTTTAAAGGCAGACTTTTTCACTATATATTAGGGTAACAAATATATAATCAAATTTCCTAAAGTAAGTCTCTTAGAAACATGTTCATACTTGTTGCATTATCAAAAATAAATACTAGGTTTATCCAAGGTGCTCTGAATCTATGCAACAGTATGATTCAGGGATCTGAACAACTGGGTTGTCATCCTATTCTTAGATTCTCAGGAGTCTGTAATTAATTCTCCACAACTTGCCGAGGGTGTATATCTCTAGGATTTGTCTGGACAGCAAAGAGTTTAAGGAACCCTCAGGGTAACTAGCATTGATGGAGGTGTTCATTTCTTAGCCAGCTAATTACTTAGTTTCTGAGAGGTTACACCCAAACTCCAAAAGCTTCGTGAAGAATAGAACCTGTGCCGCTAAGGCTATAATTGTTGGCATGAATATATCCTTGGGCTCCAAGTCCTTGAGGATTAGCACACAGTAGTTCTTCTCCATGTAGACATCATGTTCCTTAAAAACACCCAAGGAAGGGATTTCCCTGGCTGTCCAGTGGCTCAGACTCTGTGTTTCCACTGCAGGAGGCACAGATTTGATCCCTTTGTGCCTTGTGGTGGCCAAAAATAAAACAAAAATCAAAACAAACAAAAAAATGCCCAAAGAAATACTATTTGAAGTGGAAGAACTTAAACCCTTACACAGAAAAAATAAGAAAACTTGGTAGAACCAGCTGTACATCGACTTAGGAAAACTCTTATATTTTTAGGTTTACTAAAACACAACAACAAAGAGAATTTGAGAAAAGGGGAAGTTGGGGAGTGATGGCATCCAAATAAGTTTACTTCATTTAATTGTATATCTGGAAATGTGACTGACTGTCCCTCTTTCACTATTTCAGGAATATTAAACACAAAACTGTTTGATTTTGTTGCAGATAACATATTCAGGAGAACATAAAGAAGTGTTTTTTCTCCTCTTGATGGCTCTCTTCTTACCTTGCTGCCGTTACTTAGTCGCTCAGTTGTGTCCGACTGTTTGGGGACCCCTTGGACTGCAGCCCACCAGGCTCCTCTGTCCATGGGATTCTCCAGGCAAGAGTACTGGAGTGGGCTGCCATTTCCTTCTGTAGGGGATCTTCCCGACCCAGAAATCAGACCTGTATCTCCTGCGTTGACAGGTGGATTCGTTACTGTTGAGCCTTACTCTGCTAGAAATGCACTCTGCTTCAAATAACCAAAAATGCAGCGGCTCAAGGTTTTCAAGAATCACCATCTTTCCACTTTCATCTCTTCCACGAGTCACTTCTATCCTTGGTCCTGTGGCTTTCTTCCTCGTGATTGCAGGATGACCACTGTTTTTGCAGCATCAGGACCACCACAAGGCAGGAAGGAAGAAGACCAAAGGGGAAGAGCAACCCTCTTTCTTTCTGGAGGCTTTGTCATTCATGGGAAAACCAAAGCCTGTAGGGAGTTTTGCTTATATCTTATTGGTGTCACATCACACCCGCAGTTGAAAGAGAATCTAGGAAGACTAGAGTTGCTTTTTTTTTTCCTGTTTTTAATTTTTTTAAACTTTTTATTTTGTATTGGGGTATAGCCAATATCCCAACAATGCTGTGATAGTTTCAGATGCATGGTGAAGGGACTTAGCCCTACAGAGACATGTAATTACTCTCTGCCAAACTCCTTTCTCACCCAGTCTGCCACATAACATTGAACAGAGTCCCATATGCCATACAGTAGGTCCTTGGTTACCCATTGTGAATATAGCAGTGTGTACACGTCCATCCCAAACTCCCTAACTATCCCTTTCCCCTTTTCTTTCCCTCACTTCAACCCAGCAACGATAAGTTTATTCTCTAAGTCTGTGAGTCTTTTTCTGTAGGAAAACTAGAGTTTTCAAACAATGGTATTTCTGCTCTAAACAAACAAACATTTTGTTAATTTGGAAGAAGGGGGAAATCCCATCGATAACCAGTGATATTTGCTGCAAATCTCTTTCTGAATGTGGAACTCTGGCGCTAATGATCTCTACCTCCTGCTCCCCATCTCCTCAGCTCTTCAGTACCTCTCTCTGCTCGTACCCTCCCACGGACTGTGGCTCATAGGCCCTGGCTTACTTTCAATTATCTTCTTTTATCTTTCCAGTATTTTACTGAAAAAATCTCTCCTCTTTTCCTGCCAACTCTGCCTCCTTTGGTCCATGCCTATTATTTCACTTTTTTTCCCCCACTTTTTTTCTAGGTACCTCTAATAGAAGCTGCTCCTGATCCAAAATTCTTTTGTTAATCAAAACACACCCGGAAATAATTTCATGTACATCCTCTTCTAAGTGTCTCATTAAGCATCAGGCATTAGTCAGATATTTTTGAATTTGTAAAATTTTGCATTTGTAAAATGAGCATAAGGTGGCCAACAAGGGCGGCGGGGGCAGGGGGTGGGACAGCTCTCAAGTAGGTGTTTGGTTATTGACTGGGGTTATATCCTTGGGCCAAAAGGCAGAGCCTTAGTCACAACCAACCCTGAGTGCAGAGCCTCAGACTGGCAGGAGCATGGCAGGGTGGAGACCGGGAAATGTTGGCCTTAGCAGCTTTTGTAGACATGCTGCAATGCCTTGCTGAATTATTGATGATCTCGTGAAAAGAGTATACACATGAAATACTGAATCTACTTGGAGCACGTGCCAGGGGCAGGCAGGGGTGGCTGGCTGAGATGCTGAAGCGGGCAGTCTGATGCACCCAGATATGTACAGAAAAGAAAATGTAAAGTTGGAAGGTAAGAACCTCATAGCTGCAAACAGCAGCTGGGGTGGTCTGGGAGAATTTCAAACAACTTGCCTCCCAAGAAGCAAGCTCATCCATTTCAACTGGACAGTTTGGGACCTGAGGATGTGACCAAGACAGACTTCTCTCTTGGGAGAAGCAGGCTGTTTTTTGGCAGCCAAACTGGTCTTGAATCCAGATAAGTTTTCTAATTGCACCACTCTAACCAACGTACACTTTCATGAAATGCTACATGCATGAGGATTTTCCACACTGCCTACATCTTCTCACGGTAAAGGCCTTGCCAATGGATCTGCTGTCCCTTTGAAAAATGAGAAGGTGTAATAACTAGAAAAAAAAAGAGGATGGTAGAGAGAGAGAGGCTGGGAGAGCAGGCAACAATACTTTCAAATAAGACCAGTGGCCACTGAGGAAAGGAAAGTTGTCATCCTTGACAAATGGACAGACAGGGAGCGTCAGCTGGAAGAACACTGGCAGGAAGGAAACATGATGCTTTGCTAAGACACTGGACACAGACACGCTGAGCCTTCAAGATCCAAAAGCTCGTGATAAGAATGTTTATTTGAAAAGATTTTATATTCACCATGTACTTTGACAATTTAGACATAGTTATCACATTTGTATTATAGCAACAAGAGTGATTATGTAATGCCTAGCTTTTTGAATTGCTCCTCAACACACATTATATTTTATCAAATCCTGTAAGACCTGGTCTAAAATGAAAGGCAAATACATGCCTTCATCATGTTTCAGTCATTTTTAGACCAGGGCAGTGGCTTTGTGTTGACTTATGTTGCCATTGGAACATAAGTACCAGATCTTTGACAGGCAATTTGTATATTTGTCCTCAAATTATGTTCTTACAGCACATAACTGACTGACTGACACCATATATTACAAAACCCTTAAAGGGAATAACTTTTTAGATAATGACAATTATAAATGAAATATACTCGGTGTCTACCGTAATCCTGAACTAATGTTGTTGTTCAGTTGCCCAGTCACGTCTGACTCTGCGACCCCAGGGACTGCAGCACGCCAGGCCTCCCTGTCCCGCACCATCTCCTGAAGTTCACCCCAAGTTCACGTTCACTGTATTGGTGATGCCTGAATTGACAGGAACACATTAAATGTATAGCCATGTAAAACAATATATTCTTCTCTTACAATTTCTGTACAAAGGTTTCCAAGGATAAGGACATCTGTATCCTACAGATACACCCCATGGGAACCAAGACCAGTTGGGGAAACCATAACCGCCCCCCACCCTTCTGCGTGGCCAAGTGATGTGGTCCTTCTCCCCAGGACGGTGCAGAGCAGCCTGTAAGTTATTAAGAACATCTTTGCCTTCTCTGCTTCTGCGATTTCCTTGCTCACCTAAGCTGGGGAGTGGGGCAGGCGAGGGGGAGTGTGAGTACACCCTCCTGGTACTTTTGTTTTCTTAGTCCCCCTTCCCTACCCAGCTTGCCTCTTCCCATCATCCCCTGGGAAGGACGACAGATGGGCTGTCTGACCTTAGGACACACCTTCTTCCATGTGGCAGCAGGTGCTGGAGCTTTGCTGTCATAGTTAGCACAGGTTTCTTCTCTTGCCCATAGGAGAACTCCATAAGCTGGCTCCTCTGGGCTGGCGCTGCTGTCCATTAAAGAGGACAGAGGCCATCTGAAAAATCCTCTCTCAGATCTCCACAGCCTGACTTGGAAGTCTTTTAAAAATTTTTTTCCTGCATAATCTTATTTCTTATGCTAGAATCTGAACAAGACAAAATGAAGTGTTTGGGGGTTTTTTTTGCCTTTTTTTACAATTTTTCTTACTATAAGTCCCAGTCTCCAATACTGTGCACTCCCATAAGCTTCAATTAGATGGACACTCAGGCCAACTGGTGAAGGCCACCCTCTCAGAGAGGGAAAAGAAAGAAGCACTTGACTCACCTTTCATCATTTTCCCCACTGCAAAATAAATATGCTGCCATGAGAAGTCACCTCACTTCTACATAGAGATGGATGCTCTGCCACCTATCAATTCCTTAACAAAAATCACAGAAGATGCAAAGATTTGGCTTTTACCGCCCAGTGGGGTTTTCGTTACTGCATATAGAAGCCAGAACATTCTTTTTTGCAGACACATTTCTTGCACCAAGTGCATGACTGTGCATTAAACAAATAGCTACTCCTTTCTGTATATAGGGAGCAAACCTTGACATTTTACCAAGCACAGCAGGAGTTACTATTAGTACAAATTTATCCACACCCCTGAAGTGTTGGCTTATGGCTGAAAAATAAATCTTAGATGAGACAGAACACATGGATTCCTCTCATAGTTAACTGAAACAGTTAACTATACTACATCTACACTCTCTCTCTTACATACTGTAAAAATACCAACAGCTGACTGCAGCCATTACTATCACGCGGCTTATCAAACTAAGACCTCCTTTCATAGGTTCTGCCTTCTCTATATCTTGCTCCCAGATATCCTGGCTTTTTACATAAATTTTAAAACAAATCTCATCATTATGCAAGGGAACATGTTGAAGCTCCCATGGTCCATTCCCTCTCAATACAATGCACAGAAATTTACCCATTACAGGAGTCTCTTTTCTTTGGCATATGAACTTACCACTTACTAGGATGTTTGAATCCAGAGCTTCCCAAACTCACATGTCCTCTAGATTTTGCTATGATCAAATAATTCCCTTGCACATGCTTGATAACCAGGTGTACCTTCTCACGTGAAAAAAATTTTTACGGCCAGACAGTTTCAGTGTTTGAAATTACACGGTGCACAGAACCCATTGCAGTTGTTGAGTTCCATCCCTCTCTGTGTCCAAGTAAAGCCGAGTAAGACTTTCAGTTTCAGTCCCATTTGTGTCTACATAAGGTGGCACAAAAAAAGAACAAAGATATGGAATTTTGCTATGGAATAAACTGCAATCAGCATACTAATGGTTAACTATTCAAGCAAATCCCTCTTTGCCATCAACATGTCATTATCTCGCATCAAGAAACACCCCACAACACGGCAAGACAGACGAAGCCACGACAGAACAGCTTTGCATAAGCAAGTCAACTCACCACTGCACCCATTATCACTGGCATTTACTTTTACATTTTAATTAATAGCAGAGAGTTGTGCCAGACTCATATACGTTGGTGAACTGGGCACTGGCAAGCTGTGGGATCAGGGAATCCCAACGTGACTGCTAATTTCTGCTCTTGATGGTGACATCAGGCATGGCTCCCTCCTCCAGAAAGGGAAGAGCTCCAGTAAAAAAACAAACAAACAAACCCTCTGTTGTAAAAGACTGAAATGTATCATGCAACATAAAGATACAGTATAAGTTCTATAAGCATTGTCCCAGGTGACATTTGGAAATATTTCATAAACCAAGACCCTAGAGTATCTGGTTACCATATGAAATTGTATCTCCCTGTATCTGTTCAATAATTCTTTAGAGGTGAAGTCCAGCTTCTCATGGAGAAAGGCTGGAGAAGGTGGGACCCAGCTCAGGTTCCAATCCTTCATACCCCAGGAGCAAAGCAGTAAAACTTCAGTTAACTGAACTTATACTCGGCGTTTCAGTGAATATCTGGGTGACTCCAAATGATGCCGGAGTCCTGAGTTCTCATTTTCATCCCTCTAACAAAGCCTTTCCTACATGTACAGTACTCTCCCTGAAGTGAGTTCTGCCCAACACAGTTTTCCTTATCTTACTATGTCTCCAGAAACGTTCTGCTGCCCCTGGCCAATTAGTGCCTCTGCCAGCTGTCTCACTGACCTTCTACCTAATCTAGCTTTGAAAACATCTAGACCCCAGAAAGTTCTCTCCTCTATCTGGGTGGCCACATGTTAATATTGAGTTTATTAAGAAAAAAAAAAAATGTAGTGATCCACCTTACAGAAGCCTAGAAGCCCTTGTAACTGTGGACAGAATGGGGGATGTGAGGTTCAGGCAATCACAGGTAAGAAATGGAAATAGAAGGCCTCATTCTTTCTTCTTTCTTTTTCTGTAATATAATCGGATGTCTTTGTTACCTGATCATGATTCACAGAGACTGAGCAAAACGTTAATGACTTATAATCACTTCTGTTGGCAAATGAGATTCTTGGGACCCATTTTCTCTCTTAAAAAATAAAACTCCAATCATGTAGGATGACGACTGAAATGCCTTAGCTTAGAATTAGGTCTTGAGAGCAAGATGGCAGGAAACCAGAGTGGGGCTCCTTCTGTTTTGCTGTTTTCCAACATAGATCTGAGAGGTTCAAGCACACAGCAATATAGTAAAAGAATTGCTAAGTTCTTGAAAGTCCAAGAATCCACCTACAATGCAGGAAACTGGGGTTTGATCCCAGGGTTGAACCGGGGGAAGGTCCCCTGGAGAAGGGAAAGGCTACCCACTCCAGTATTCTTGCCTGGAGAATTCCACAGACTGTATAGTCCATGGGGTCGCTAAGAGTGGACACGACTGAGCAACTTTCACTTCACTGCATGTCCAAGGCACTATGCTAAAGAATTTACACACATCGCTTACCCCTGTCTTATAGATGGAGCTTCACTGGTGGCTTAGTGGTAGAATCTGCCTGTCAATGTACGTGATGTGGCTTCAATCCCTGGGTCAGGAAGATCCCCTGGAGAAGGAAATGGCAACCCATTCCAGAATTCTTACTTAGGAAATCCCATAGACAGAACAATCTAGCAGGCTACTGTCCATGGGGCCCCAAAAAGGTCAGACATGACTTAGAGACTAAACAACAACTATTTTATAGATGAGGAAAGTAAGTTTCAAAACTTTTCATAAATTTAAGACTCGCCACTTGGCAAGATGCACAGCTTGGATTCACACCCAAGAAAACTGCTTAATCTCAGACTCATTAGTAAATTGGGACAAATAATTTACCATGCAGAGTGACTGTGCAACAAATAAGTAAATATGTGGCAGTTACCTGATGTCTAGTACTAGGTTTTGAGACATACATTGAAAATCTATTATTAACTTTTGCTTCTCCTAAATGTCTTCTCTGCAGACTAAGTTACAGCTTCTGTCCATTTCATCTTTTCCAAACTATGGGTTAAAACTCATTTAGTATCCAAATTCATTCTGTTTGCTTCTCCTTTTAAACTATTTGAGTGTGTACTGCCCATCACCCTGGACGTCTTCCTATCACAACATTTTTTAAATCGAAGCAAGATAAAAGAGAGGTGTCTTTTTCTTACACTCTTTTCTTAAAAAGAAAAATGTTTTACATGCATATGTATTAACTCCTCCAAAAGTAACAAGTATTTTAAAAATTCACTTCAGGCATAGTGCAACACACTTGCCCACCATACCTCATCAGTTACACGATTTCGGTGTCGCCTTTCTAAAGGAAATGCCTTCCTTGAAATGGACATATTTTAGGACTGGCAAATTCTTTAGCAGTTAAGCTAATATTTTGACGTATCTAGTACTTACTTAAGGAGATATATTTTCATCCAGGAAGTGTTTATGCAATAGAGTATCACCAATACCTAAATCTCTCTGGAGAGGCACTGCAAAAGTCCCAAACAGTAGACACCCAGACCCGAGAGGAAGACTTGCTATTTGGCATAGATAAACTTTCCTCAATCAGGACATAGTTGATTTATGTTTAAACAAAACTTTCACACCTGTCCATCAAAAGCTAACACTATTGTTTCAGGAACTCTTTTCTTTGGAAAACTACCACTGTCTCTAAAGGGTCTCAGCATTTCTCAGGCTTAAGCTATTAAGGTTTCTAGCCATCCAGGTAGGCTGGCTCTGTGCGTGTCTCTTCTTCCTGGTGGGGCCAACTGCAGATCCAGGCCTGTTGAGAGTTAGGATTTAAAGACCATATACACATATAACTTACAATTTTAATCTGACATAGAATCAGATCTCATGTTACCTGTCTGTATGCCCTTTATTTCTCTAAACTTCCTGATGGCTCAATCTCCGTGCAATGCTGGCCTGAAATCAGTACTCAGTGAACTTGTGGGGGAGGAGAATTTTGCCCTTTCCCCTCCTCAGTTCTTCTGGCTGGCAATGAAAATGACATAAAGCTGATTAACAAGAGAAAATTAAATTTATTACTTGTGTACAGGGAAACCACAAGAGCATGAAGAATTCAAAGATAGCAAGGCAAGATAAAGTGTGTATAAAGTGTGTATATATATATATATACACACACAAAGTATAAATGGCATATATATATATATATACCATTCTGAACTCTGGAAGGGGCGGCTGGGGTTTGGGACTTTGAGGGGAAGTCCCAGGTGGCTCAGTGGTAAAGAACCTGCCCACCAATACAGAAGACACAAGAGATGCGGGTTTGATCCCTGGACTGGGAAAATCCCTTGGATTGAGGAGCCCGGCAGGTGTAGTCCATGGGGTCACAAAGAGTCAGACATGACTGAGGACACAGTTCTCCACCAAGTATCCTGGATTACACATTCCTAAGTGCTTCCCTCTGTGCGTGTTAATAAGGCAATTCAGAGGAAGATGAGAAGAATTAATGCTTTGTAAACAAATGTTTGCTGAGTCATCTGAAGACAATGTGACGCAGAGAAGACTTTGATCAAAAGGGCCTTGCTAGGTTCTTCCCTGTGACCCTGTGTGCATACTTTTCTATAGTCATCTATGGTGATAGCTACTTCCTGGAATAAGCCTTCTATTTTAAATTCTTTAAACAGTAAAGGGGAAGTTCAATGGTTCTTCCTGAGTCTTTTGAGCCTTGCTTGTTTTCAGCTCAAAATAATCCACATGCCAGAGTGGCACATCTTGGTGTGGTCTCCCCTGAACCCCATCAAACTCATTCATTCAACAAATGATTTAATCTCATAGTTTTAGGCCAGTAGGCCCTCACTCACCGTAAATATAATTTAAAACTCAAGTAGTGGATAAAGCCAACTTCAACCATTCCCATTGTATTAATCTTTTCAAAAAGGAAACTAGTAAGTAATATTGTTGCAGTGAAAAGGAAAAAAAGAGGAATGAGTGGTTTTTTTTTTCCTTTCCCTTTCCTGAGAACAAAGAAGATAAAGAGAACAGTGAACAGGCCTGAACATTCCTGGCTTTTTACTTTAGCTGCTTCTAACTCTGCACGTCTGTAACTAAGTTTGCTTTTCTGCCCCCTTAACGTTGCAAGGGCTACACTTCACATCTATTTTCCTTTGACTCTGTGCTAAATGCGTCCTGCACGTGGTGTTTAGCATTATAACACCCTTTCCCCTGTAGTTATGTATCAGAAAGAAGGCCACAGAGCCACCAAACTGCCAGACTCAACGACTGGGTTACTGACGTCAGCCCATGACTGTCTTTAAAACAATGCAAGAGGAAGAAACTAAGATCCTAAGACCTTCGTTCCTCATCAGACTCCTGACTGCGAGCCCTTATCTTATATAAGCCCCTAGACTTCTCACGGGGTGGGGAGCATAGTTCCTGAGGCATGAGCCTACTGTGTTCCCCTCTCCATCAGCTGAGGATTAAAGCTACTTCCTCCGAACTCTGTCTCCATATATTTTATTTGGTGGTCAGAGAAAACCAAGATTTTGGCCAGCAACAATATTAAAAACAAGGGCCTGGGTGGTTGGGGCATTTGGGGTGTCAGGGAGTTGCTCAGAAACAGGAAAGGCAGGTGCCTGGAGATTGCTTTGCCTATGCCATTGCAGTCCTGCTTCATTGTGCTTCTTCTGCCAGCCCATGGGAAAGAGCCCCTTCATATAGGGAGAAGGCTGTCCTGACCAATTTGGAGCAGATAACCACTCAGATAATCAGCATTTACTGGACCTAAGATACAGGTCCAAATTGGTCAGAATAGCCTTCTCCCTGTAGGAAGGGGCTCTTTCCCATGGGGTCCCAGGAGAACCATTCAGACAACCAACATTTATTGACTGTATCTTAGGTCCAAGGGCTTCCCTTGTGGCTCAGCTGGTAAAGAATCCACCTGCAATGCGCGAGACCTGGGTTCGAGCCCTGGGTTGGGAAGATCCCCTGGAGGAGGGAAAGGCTACCCATTCCAGAATTCTGGCCTGGAGAATTCCATGGACGATATAGTCCATGGGGTTGTAAAAGGTCGGACATGACTGAGTGACTTTCATTTTCACTTTCACTTTAGGTCCAAGGCCTGTCCTGGACCCTGTAGGGGTGTAGGACACATAAAGACACAGACTGAGTCCCTGCATTCTAAGAAGTGCCAACCAATGTAATAGAAGATAAGAGGCGTACACTAAATGGTTCTAACAAGTGCCACGGGAGGGACAGGAAGAAGTGGTGGGAGCAACCGAACTGAGCCTGGGGAGACAAGGAGGACTCGGGCAGTTGGAGACACAGGAAGAGAACTTGCAGACAGTGAGCACAGGCAGGAGGGAGGTGTGCTCTGCAAGCACCGCAGGGCCACCGAGAAGTAAGAGGCTGTCAGCGACGCTGGCAGGAAGCACAGGCTGAGTTCTCTCCATCAAGTGAAGGAACTCCCCCAGCTCCTCGAGACTCAGTGTCTCCATCTACACAGTGTAAGGGTTAAACACCACTGGAGGTGAGGAACTAGGGTGATACGTTGTTATTTCCCCACATATTCCTCCAAAAATGAGTTGTCGATTACAATCCAACAGAGAAAGTGTGTCAGTTTTATTGAACAGGAGGCCAACCCACAACCAAGAATATATGTCTTCAATTCATTGGAAAAGGTTTACTTCGCTCTCAGATGATCCACTAATTCTTTTGATATTGGAGCAGTTAAGAAACTTGAATTCTGAGTCCTCTGTTTGTTGTCGTTTGTTTTCCAGTTTACAAAAACTTCGCCAAAAGGTAAGAAACATCTCTTTGGTGAATCTGGGGAAAACGAGTTATTCTTTAAAAAAAGTTTCCTAAATTTATTTTTAACATCATTTTACTCTCTGACCCATACAATCTACTAGAAACAGCAATTTTAACATATTTCCCCTTGCTGTGTAAGGTTTGTTTCCTTGTTGGTTTGTTCTATTCTCAAATAAGTTCTCTCAGGTTTGGAATGGACTTACTGTTTTGGGAACTCTTGAACGTGATGTGTAGGATCCGAGTGCTATCTTTGAGATCCTATCTGCCTGAACTGGGGAGGAGGTCTTCTTGCTCTCACACAGCAGAAATCCCACACTGATCAATGGGGCTCCTAAGTGATGTCCTGGAAGGGGACAACTAGACCTGTCTGCACTAGGAAAACAGCAGCTCCTCCTGACCAAGCTTGATTTCATCCACGTTTTAAGGATATTTAGGCAAGTCTTTCTCTTTAGGCAAGTTTAGCCATCATGGACCAGAATCCCTGTAATGATGTACAGCTTTTTCTTTTAAATGGCAGAGTGTTATTTGCTGAGGGTAAAGAATTTCCTCTCTGTTCCATGTAATCTTCATAGAGAAGATATGTTGGAAGTTAGTTTTAAAGAAAGGTGGTTTGAATGGAGTTGGCTTCAGACTATAATACAAAACCATAGTAATCAAAACAGTATGGTACTGGCACAAAAACAGAAATACAGATCAATGGAACAGCATAGGAAGCCCAGAAAAATAAACTCTCACAACTATGTGCAACAAGAGAAGCAAGAACATAAAATGGAGAAAGGACAGTCTCTCCAATGAGTGGTCCTGGGAAACCCGGACAGCCGTGTGTAAAAAAATGAAACGAGAACGTTCTCTAACACCATACACAAAAATAAACTCAAAATGGATCCAAGACCTAAATTTGAAGCCAGACACTGTAGAACTCTTACAGGAAAACACAGGCAGAGCACTCTTTGACATAAATTGCAGCAGTATCTTTTTGGATTCACCTCCTAATGAAAATAAAAAACAAAAATAAACAAGTGGGACCTAATTAAACTTAAAAGCTTCTGCACAGCAAAGGAAACCATAAACAAAATGAAAAGACAACCCACAGAATGGGAGAAAATATTTGCAAATAAAGTGATGGACACAGGATTAATCTCCAAAATGCACAAACAGCTCATTCAGCTCAGTGTTAAAAAAATCCGATTTTAAAAAGTGGGAAGATGATCTAAACAGACATTTCTCCAAAGAAGACATACAGATGGCCATAAAACACGTGAAAAAATGCTCAGCATCACTAATTACCAGAGAAATGTAAATCAAAATTACAGTGAGGTATCACCTCATACCAGTTGAAAAAGGCATTATCAAAAAAAAAAAAAAAAGCCTATAAATAATAAATGCTGGAGAGGGTGTAGATAAAAGGAAAGCCTCCTGCACTGCTGGTGGGAGTGTAAGTTGGTACAACCACTGTGGAGAACAGAATGGCAGTACCTTAAAAAACTACTATATGACCCAGCAATCCCACTCCTGGGCATGTATCTGGAGGAAACCGTAATTCAAAAATATACATGCACCCCGAAGTTCACTGTGGCTCTATTTACAATAGCCCAGACATGGAAGCAACCTAAATGTCCACTGACAGAGGAAAGGATAAGGAAGATGTGGTACACATATACCATGGAATACTTCGTTGTTGTTTAGTCACCAAGTCGTGTTCACTCAGCCATAAAAAAGAATGAAATAACGCCATTTGGAGCAATGTGGATGCACCTAGAGATTATCATGCTAAGTGAAGTAAGTCAGACTAAGAAAGATAAATATATGAAATCACTCATTTGTGGAAACTAATTAAAACAAGATACGAGTGCACTTGTTTATAAAACAGAAACAGACGTATAGATATTGAAAACAAACTGACAGGTATCAAAGGGGAAGCATGGCGGGGGAATAAATCAGGAGCTTGGGATGAACGTAAACAGACTACATATATTAATATAAGATAACCAATGAGGATCTAGTGTACAGCACAGGTGACTCTACTTGATATTCTGTGACAATCTATACAAGAAAAAGAATCTAGAATAGATTGAATATATTTATACGTATAACTGAATCACTGTGTTGTACCCGAGACTAACACTGTAAACCAACTATACTTCAATAAAATTAAACCACCAAAAAACAAAGAAAGAAGGGTGAATTGGGCATTGTGAGAAATGAATCTGGGAGGAAGAGCAGGGAATAAATATAGACAGAACTGGCTCTGCAACTGTTCAGCTCCATGGCCTTTAGAAAGTACTTTGTTCTTCAGTGTTGGGGCTTTATCTGAGAGAATGAAGTAATGACACATTTCCGGTGCTTTACAAAACACCAGTTCCCAAGCAGGCACTTGCTCTCTGGGTGTTTGGGGCTTTGCAGTTGACTTTGGGTGAACGCCTTCTACTTTGTTCAAAGCGCTGTGCTTTAAACTATGGATAGGACAACAAACAAAAGGGAGATGACTGCTCTTTTCAAGAAGCTCATATACAGTTTTCTGTGTGTTGAATCACTTCTCAATTGGTTGAATGGAGAGGGCTCTGGGGGGTCAGGATGAAGACCCAACACTCCAAATGGTAAGTCTCTAAGATTTTTAAACAAAGAGATCTTGTCTCTACATAGCTTTAGATAACTAGGGTGTGTTCTGATATGTGGAGTTAGCATATTTATTAAAAGCTGTGTGAGCTGATTATTCTGAGCATTTTCAGAGACCCTGGGAGCTGTATCCTTCATCAGATCCTCTGCAATTTTTATAAAAAGTGAGTGCTATTTTGACTACTCTCTCTTCCCTCATCCCTCCCCACAGACTCACTGGTGTTCAGTCACTCAGTCGTGTCTGTTTGCTACCTCATGGACTGCAACACGCCAGGCTTCCCTGTCCTTCACCATCTCCCAGAATTTGCTCAAACTCACGTCCATTGAGTCGGTGATGCCATCCAACCATCCCATCCTCTGTCTTCCCCTTCTCCTCCTGCCCTCAATCTTTCCCAGCATCAGGGTCTTTTCCAATGAGTCAGCTCTTCACATCAGGTGGCCAGAGTATTGGAGCTTCAGCTTCAGTATCAGTCCTTCCAATGAATATTCAGGATTTCCTTTAGGACTGACTGGTTTGATCTCCTTGAAGTCCAAGGAACTCTCAAGAATCTTCTCCAACATCACAGTTCAAAAACATCAATTATTCAGCACTCAGCCTTCTTTATGGTCCAACTCTCACATCCCTACATGACTACTGGGAAAACCATAGACTTGACTAAATGGACCTTTGTCAGCAAAATGATTTCTCTACTTTTTAATATACTGTCTAGGTTTGTTGTAGCTTTTCTTCCAACAGACCCATTGCTTCCCAATGTATATGCAAACGCACATTTTACAAACATAGTTGTTGTTTTTCAAATCGAAAGTTGTAGACGTGTTTTCTCCAGTTTATTTCTTTACTTAATATTGCCTTGTGTACAGTTAGAAATGCTTTCAGGTGCAAGCAACAGAATATACAATAGTAATGTAATTATCTCATGTAACAAGTCTACTGATAACAGTTCCAGGACTGGCGCAGTTCAGAGGTCATCAGGGTCCCAGGCTTGCTTTCTTTCTGTCCTGCTGTCTCAGCACGTCAGCTTCGCACCTTAGAGCTCATAGCCATGACTGACGCTGTTCCCTGGAGCACAGCCTCTCACCATCACATTTAAGAATGGCACCAGGCAGCTCTCCTGGTGCCCCTTCTTTATTTTCCACGAGAAAAATCTTTCCTAGAAACTCCACACCACGGTAGAGTCTCCTTATATGTGTTTGGCCAGAACTGTGTTACTGGTTGCCTCTAGCTGCAAGGAGATAGGAAGGTTTTTGAGGAAGTGAAATGGGATAGTGTGGCTAGAGTATAAAATTGAGACCACTGTGATTTATCCCCTAAGGTAGGGCACATAGCCACTGGAACAGAACTGGGACTCTGTTGTAAATGAAGAAGTAGGGGATAGTTGTCACAGAGACAACTGTGCCTGTCCCAGCCCTGAGGGGGACTCTGACACAGGTGTGCAGGGACCACGATTTAAACCAGGGGTTCTCAAACATCACCTGGTTGTATCAGAATCATCAAAGGAGGTTTAAAAGGTACCAGGAGTGTATTTCTATGCTCACTGCTACATTATTTACAACAGCCAAGGTATGAAGGCAACCTAAGTGCTCATCAATAGATGAACAGGTAAAGAAGATGCAGTATATATACACAATGGACTATGACTCATCCAAAAAAAAAAAAAAGATGAAATCTTGCCATTTGTGGCAACACAGATTGACCTAGTGGGTATTAAATGAAATAAGTCAGACAAGACAAACATCAGATGATTCACTTACACTGGGAATCTAAGAAACCAAAGCAAATGAACAAACACAAATAGTCACAGATAAGAGAGAACAGATGGTTGCCAGAGCAGAAGAAGGTGGGGGATAAGAGAAATAGGTGCCAGAGATTAAGAGGTAACAAATTTTCAGTTACAAAAAGAAGAGTTCCGTGTATGAAATGTGTACTAACGTGGTGAATAGAGTCAATAATCACGTGGTATATTTGTACGGTGACAGATGGTAACTAGACTTAGCATGGTGGCCATTTTGAAATGTAGAGAAATACTGACTCATTATGTTGTACATCAAGAACTAAGAGAGTGCAACAGATCAGCAATATTTCAAAAACATGTAAACTTATAGAAAAAGAACAAATATCTGATACCAGAGGAAGTAGGTGTTGGGGAGGGGGAGTGGAGGCAGGCAGTCCAAAGGCACAAACCTCCAGTTATAAGATATGCAGGGATGGAAGTACAGCATGATAAAGACACCATTGCTATATAACTGAAAGTTAAAGTCCTAAGAGTTTTCACACAAGAAAAACATTTGTTTTTCTACTTCTTTAATGCTGAGTCTATGGGAGATGATGGATGTTCACTAAATTTATTTTGGTCATCATTTCATGATGTATATAAGTCAAATTATTATACTGTATACTTTAAACTTGCTGCTGCTGCTAAGTTGTTTCAGTCGTGTCCGACTCTTCGTGATCCCATAGATGGCAGCCCACCAGGGTCCCCCGTCCCTGGGATTCTCCAGGCAAGAACACTGGAGTGGGTTGCCATTTCCTTCTCCAATGCATGAAAGTGAAAAGTGAAAGTGAAGTCGCTCAGTTGTGTCCGATTATACAGGGCTATATTTAAATTACATTTCAATAAAATTGGAAGAAAAGCAAGCAGTAAATAAATAAGCCCTGTGACTAAAACTAAAAAAAAAAAAATTAAAAGTGCCAGAGGCCTGGACTGCACCGACTCAGGGCTGTGGCACAGGAATTTCAAAAGCTCGCGCAGTGATTCTGGTGTGCCCTAGGACTGAGAGCTCACTGGATGCATCTCTTAGTTTCTGTGAACACCAGTCAGCAGTCTACGATGGCATTAGGATGCTAACAGCATTTGCCACACAGGATAGGTGTTTGGCGTGCAGAGACATACAGCTCCAGCTCAAGTCAGCACATAATGATGCACTGGATCTCAGGCTACCCTCCCCTTCTGACAGACAAGTTTTAGAGGCAGATGCTAATTTTCTCCAAAGAAACAAGGGCTTTACAAAATAGTGAGGAGTAAACTTGTTGATTTTGGCTACTGTCCTAGCTCTCTATTGCTGCAGTAACAAATTACCACACATTTATCAGTTTAAAACATCACCTATCTGTAATGTCACAGTTCTGTAGGTCAGAAGTCCAGACAGGCTCCATGCTCGGGGTCTTCTATCTGGTGGCTTGGGTGAAAAATACACTTCAGGCTCACTGAGGATGATAGCACAACTCAGGCCCTCGCAGCTGAGGACTGAGACCCCGTTTTCTTGCTGGAGGTCAGCTGGGGTTCGCTCTGCTGCTCGAGGATGTGCACATTTATTTCATGTGGTCCCCCTTAGCTTCAAAGCAACAGCAGGGTGTCAAGTTCATCCATGCTTCAGATCTGACATCCTTTTCTACTCTGGTTGGAGAAAGCTCTCCATTCCTAAAGGCTCTTGTGATTACAGTGGGTTCATCTGGATAATGCCAGATAATCTCCTTGTTTTAAGAAAGTAAACTATGATTTGGGCTTCCCAGGTGGCTCAGTGATAAAAGAATCTGCCTGCCAATGCAGGCCATGTGGGTTGGATCCCTGGGTTGGGAAGATTCCCTAGAGGAGGGCATGGCAACCCACTCCAGTATTCTTGCCTGGAGAATCCCACGGACAGAGGAGCCTAGCGGGGTACAGTCCATGGGTTCACAAAGAGTCAGATACGACTGAGCGACAGCACAGCACGGCAAACTATACTTTAGCACAACAGAATCCCAGGAGTGCTATTTCCTCAGATTCACAGGTTCTGGGGGTTAGGCTGGGACATTTTTGGAGAGGGGAGGCTATTTTACAAATTCTATCTACTCTAACTGCCCACCTCCTTCACAGTTGAGCACTCCTTTACCCCAGAGGCCCTCATCCATTCTTCAATCATGTTATCAGCAGGTATTTAGCAATCCCCAGGTAAGTGCTAGTACCTTTCATGTCTTTTACTACAGCTCCAACAGGCATAATTTAGCTCACGTATTAGGTAAAAACCAGGGCAGGGATGATGTCAGCTTCACACGTATGTGCTTTCATGGACACAGAGGAACAGCAGGCTGACCTGACCTCAAGGTGTCAGAGGTATCAGGCAGTCAAGCCTGGAAATTCCAATCAGACACAACTCAATAAACAAAACAAAACAGTTCGCCCTAAGGGCAAAGTGAATGACACTGCTGGGTGAGCAACACCAGGGTTTCAGAGGTAGTTATGAATGAAGATAATTTCAGAACTGAGCGGCCCCAGGCAATCTCCATGACCATCCTAGCTACACTGCACAGGCAGCTCCCAACTTTCCTGCCTACTCAATTCAACTTGACTTTTCTCAGAAGCCCAGATTGGTTCAGAACAGTATGCTTTTGAGCAAAGTATACCTGGGAGTTGTTCAGAGCAATCTAAGGAGTTCTCGGGCAAGTATTGTTTTAGCTTCACTCTCAATCTTTAAACTGGGAATGTTTTAAAGCATTGAAAAATCAAAGCACAAAGGGTGAGAGAGTGGGAAGGTCTGGATATTCTTGAAGAGTCAAAAGAAAACAAAACGATAAAGGACTGAAGACAGAAGCCACAGTTGAGCTTTCAGGGCCATATTTTTACTGAAATTCTATAGTGGACACCACTACAGTGGATTCTGTGGTGAGGTGGGGTCCAGTCTCCCCTGCATGTCTGAGGCACCTGTTATTCCCCAGCTGCTGGGAGTGTGGGCAGCTGATGGTTCTCAATCAAGTTCCAATAATTACCCTCAACTGAAGACAGCTACCTTGTCCAGAATCATGCCGTCTCCTTGGGCAGTCCTTATCCAGTGACCAGCTAAATAGAAGTTTCCTGGCTCTCTGAAAGTGGAGTGTTCCTATGAAAGCTTTCATAAGCTGAAATGGCATAAAGCAAAGAAGCAATTACCTTAGGACACATCTTGCTAACAGATGCCCACAGACACAGTTCAAAACGAGGGTGGTGTGATGCTGAGATGCTGAGTGTAGTCCCTGGGGAAGGGCTTGATGGTGTCTCTCCCCCTCTCGGGAGGGTGTGCTCTGTAACAGCTCCATCGCTGCAAAATCAATGCGGCAGAACAGTATTTTCACTTTTCTTACCTTCTCCATAAAAGCTAAAATCTTTGGATTTGTGTTAACAAGTGAAAGTCGCTCAGTCGTGTCCAACTCTTTGCGACCCCATGGGCTATACAGTTTATGGAATTCTCCAGGCCAGAATATTGGAGTGGGGAGCCTTTCTGTTCTCCAGGGTATCTTCCCAACCCAGGGATCAAACCCAGGTATCCCGTATTGCAGACAGATTCTTTACCAGCTGAGCCATAAGGAAAGCTCAAGAATACTGGAGTGGGTAGCCTATCCCTTTTCCAGCAGATCTTCCTGCCCCAGGAATTGAACCGGGGTCTCCTGCATTGCAGTTGGATTCTTTACCAAAGGAAACAGGTACTAATATAGGTATTTTGTAAAAGCAAAGTGGAGGAGAGCAACTTTTAAAGCAGGGTATACCTGTATTGGTGTCTAAGGGCCAGGCAGCCTTGTCCCAAGTATACAGAATAAGAAAGACTGAAGGAACACCCTCCTCCAGGGGATCTTTCTGGAGAGTTTCCCTGTTCCCTTTCCCTAGGTGTGACTCTTAAGGCCACCTACCATCTACCTTTCTGCATGTTCTGCTTAGGTCAGCAACAGATCTTCACAAGTCCCATTAACCCTGACAACAGATTGTTCACCAGAGGTCGCCAAAGTGTGTGCGTGTGTGTACAGGCATGCAAATGTGTGTTGTGCTTAATTCAAGAAAGAAGGGGCAAATAATCTGGCAGTTTAACGTATGACTGGAAAATAAATTTGCTGGATTTTAAAACTGCATTATGAGCTTTGCTTTTCCTTTTTAAAGCCTCAATTTCACCTACCAAAAATGGTACTGAAAGCTAACAATGAAAAGGTGAAAAATCCAGAGGCGCAAAAATTGTGAATATATTTTGACTTTGTATGTTCAAGTCACATGCCTGATGTGATTTCAGCTTGATAGCACAGTTGATTGGAATTATTCACCAACACTCCCATTCACCACCCTGGTCTTGAACTTAGAATGGGGAGATGAATTGAGAGCAAAAAATAAAATTACTAGTTGGAACTGTATGAGCATTAAATGATGTCCAGGAGACAATCTTACACAAAGAACTGAAGAATACAGAGTTTTGGGGGAAAATTGAATTACATATTTAGTTGAAAATTAGAAAGACATTGAAGATTGAGAAAGCAAGAATTAGGTCTCATGTGTCTTTTTATCTCCCACAGAGGTTTGCAGAGAGTAGGTCATCCATAAATATTTGCTCAACTAAACTTTCGCCACCTCATGCGACGAGTTGACTCACTGGAAAAGACTCTGATGCTGGGAAAGGTTGGGGGCGGGAGGAGAAGGGGACGACCGAGAATGACATGGCTGGATGGCATCACCGACTCTGTGGACATGAGTCTGAGTGAACTCCGGGAGTTGGTGATGGACAGGGAGGCCTGGCGTGCTGTGATTCATGGGGTCGCGGAGAGTTGGACACGACTGAGCGACTGAACTGAACTGACTGAAAAGGATCTAAGATTGTGACTTCATTACATACACCTTATAACTGTAACACACCCGTCTGCTGTGGTTATAATCCAAGGGATTTGGGCGAGGTAACACTCCTCTAGCCCTAAAGCAAGCCATCCTATTATGTCAGTTTTTCTTATAGCTTAGTGTGCCTTGACTCCAGAAGCCGGATTATTTGTCAAGTTGTCATTCTGTCTCATGTGGAACAGAATACTGACTGACAAGCTTAGAATTAGGGTATTAGGAGATCTGCAGTCTCTATTACCACACCCCTGCTGCCTGGGTGTGATTTTGACTTATGTTAATCTAACAAAATAAATCAAATGTTTGCTGACCTTCTGTACACAGAATAGCTTGGGCTGAACCTTGGGAAGAATTACCTGTGGAGAGATGAAAGAAGAGGTAACCATGACAGCTCCTAATTTTAACATGATATGCCATGGGGTGAGGTTAATTTTTAATTCTTAGGTGTGAGAAGTACAGTCACTTTTAAAGAGGAAATCACTAACATCCTTCCATCCTATCACCTAAGGTGGAGTCTGGAGAAAACAGTGTCAAAGTAGACCAATCTATTTTAATTTCATTAAAAAAAAACAAAAAACAAACAAACTCACTGATGATAATAACTGTGCTTTTGGGTAAAATCACTGCCATATATTTTCACACCTTCTATTTCCCTTGCTTCGCTTATTTGAATTTCAGTAATAGCAAGAAGTCTGGGTAATTCTACATCAAAAGTTCTAGATGCAGTTAAAAAAGAAAACCCTTGAAAAGATACTCTGATAAGTGAGTTTCAAATAATTGATGTGGTGATCTAGAGTTATTAGCAAATTTATTTACATTATTATGAAATAATCAATTAGCCCTAAATGAGGTCATTTGTGATCTTAAAATTTGTGAGCACCAAGTAATTTTTCACTTCGTCCCACTTTTAAGTCAGTAAAGGAAAATGGGTCTTGGTGTTTTTTGAAACTTCAGACTCAGGTTAAATTTCACCACTCAGTTCTGCTTCACTTGTTGAGTCACTTGACTTTTGAACTGCCTTCCATTTGGTAAATCTGAGGATTTAGTAGCCTAAGAGTGTAAGGACAATAAAACATGAAAAGAAAGCCTAACTTGGTAAAATTATGAGACTCTCAGATGGAAAATAACACCAAATGTCATTATTATCTACAGATTGCAGAAATAGCAGGGCACATGTCTAATTTAGGATCACTAAGGAAACACAGGTGATTCACTCATTATTTCCCAATTCTTTTGTTCTGCTTCCACTTCTAAAATTTTGACACTTTAAAGATGATGAAGATTTGAAAGTGGCTAATTTTTAAAGAGGAAAATGATATAAATGAAGTTATCAAGTAACTTCTGTTTCAAGGTTTAAGTTTCAAGGTTGATGACTATTATACTGAAGTGAGCATATAGCTGAAATTGGATCCTAAGACCAGTTTAAAACCCTTACTGCTGTGAGACAGAACAGGTACAGGGCTGAGCCTCGTGTGCCTTCACCTGGCTCTGGCTGTTGCTGCTCCACAGGTGAGTTATTTAAGAATGAACAATACAGACTTCAAGAAATACACTGAAGTCAGATTACTGGGCATTTCCACATTGGGATCACAAATCCAGGCAAACTTCTCTGGGTAAAAATGGGATTTCCTCTGAAGACTTGGGCTTCCCTTGTGGCTCAGCTTGTAAAGATTCCGCCTGCAATGTGGGAGACCCTGGGTTGGGAAGATACCCTGGTGAAGGGAAAGGCTACCCACTCCAGTATTCTAACCTGGAGAATTCCATGGGGTCGCAGAGTTGGACACGACTGAGCGACTTTCACTTTCACAGATGACTGGGTATTTCCACAAGGGGACACAAATCAAGACCACATTCCTCTGGGTAAAGATGGGATTTCTTCTGAAGACAGTAAATGTTTTCCCTGTCAGTTTCCCAGGGGAGGAGTCAGTTCTCCAGCAGGAAGTGAAGTGTGAGAGCTGTAACCTGGGGTGAAGGAAGAGCTTCTTTACTTTACATAGGGTAGATGTCAATTTGGTGGACACTATAAAAATGCAGTGGTATCTGGAATGCTTCTAGTGGGGGTGGCTCAGCTTCTGCTGGTGCTTTGGAAATAAGGCAAGGGAAAGAGTCTGGTGAGCGGCAAGAGGATCCCAATCCCTCTAGGCAGCTCTCATAAATCATTCTCTGCACTTTTTCTTCTGTTATTCTGGAACATCCAGGAACATCTGGTCTCTGCTCTGCTGCATAAGGGAGAGGACAAGTTCCTTCCTCAGGACCAAATGCGGTGGTAGGTGGAAGTCAGAGCACAAGATGACAGCACACAGAGAAGCTGGCAACAGCCAACCAGAGAAGCCTCCGCCTCACTGTTTCAAATAAAATGGAAAAATACTTGTGATTCTGTTCCAGAGAGATACCTCTGCCACGATAAAAGTGAAAGTTGCTCAGTCGCGTCTGACTCTTTGAGACTCCACGGACTATACAGTCGTCTCCAGGCCAGAATACTGCAGTGGGTAGCCCTTCCCTTCTCCAGGGGATCTTCCCAAAGCAAGTCTCCGACACTGCAGGTGGATTCTTTACCACTTGGGCCACAAGGGAGGCCCTTGGGTGCCACAAGGGTGCCACGAAGGGCACCACTCAAAGCCTCACACACCACTTTTGCCAGACAAGATGATACCAATTTGGGGTTAAAAACAATAAGGCAGATTCTCACTGGTTTTCAAGTACTGAAAAAAAAAATGCACCCATATTTTTGGAGGGGTAGGTTCTAGAAGGAAATGTTTCCATATAAAAGAGAAAATTCTAGGGTTCTGATGTCATGTATTCGCTGAGTCCTTTCTATTAGTTCTAGGAAATTATCTCTTCCTTCTCCTTTCTGTTGATTCCAGGAAAGTTTCTTCAGCTGGTGGGAGGGAACTGAAATTCACCAGAAACATGTGATCTAAAAAAAAAAATCTTTAAAACACATCTGCTGATAGGAAATGGGGGCAAAAAAAAGCCGAAAGAAACAAAAGTACTGCTGCCAAAGGGAAGGAGAGAAAAAAGCAAAGACATGGGATGAGAGAAGAAGAGAAGAGGGGAAGGTTCAAAGAGCCAGAAATTCAAAGGCAAGAAGTTAGAGAAAGTTCAACCAGGTGGGTAGGTTGTAAAAATTAATTTTTATGAACAACAAATCATTTCTATGCCTAACTACTCTAAGCATATACCTTCATCTCATCAAATAAAATTACTACATAAATCTTACCAGTATGAAAAAGTAACAAATAATTTAAAGAAAAAATTCAACTATTAAAATAATCAGACTTTTCTAGTCTTATCTCTCACACACACGTCCACTGAACAGTACAGTTATAAGGATGATATCTTTGCATAAAACTAAAGAAAAAAACTGAATCATTAGTTCTCTTTCAAACTCCTGCCTAGATTTTACCACTGCTCTACAATCTGATAACAACAATGGAAAGTGAAATTCAACCTAACTGTTTCCAGGAGTACGATTCCAGTGCCACAGGAATAGGAGGAGGAAAGACAAGGCAGTGAGCCTTCACATGGGCCCAAAGCATGATTAAGCAGAGGTGGGAAGCATTATTACTATTTTTTTACATAGTAGGAGTAAAGAACTTCATAGATATAAATATCTTCGAAGTATATAAAATGTCTTGTCATTCAGGTCAGCTCAAATATTACCTCCTCAGAGGTGTTCCCTGACTCCCCACCCAGAAAATTCTACCATATCACACTTTTATTTTCCAGAAAATTCTATCACACTTTTATTTTCCTAACACCACTCTGAAACATCGTGTTCCTTCATCTACTACCTTGCTTATTGCCTAGTTGTAGAATTAAGGCCCTAGGAGAACAGAAACCTTATATATGTGGTTCACCTCTGTATTTCCAGTAGATTCTGGGCAAATTATTGAAATAAATAATTAGCTGAATAAATAAATTTCTCAAGTGTACATGGCAGATAAAAGTATATCAAGAAATAGGAAAGCAACCTTTTCTTTTCATATGTTCTTTCTATAACATATATGTATACCTATAAGCATATATACACAGATACACACTTACCTGGACAAAAGCATAGGAGTTTCTGTTTTTTTAATGTAGATTATTCAAAATCAGAGGTGAAATATTTTGTTGCTTTAAAGAAAAATAACATGTTGCAGTAAAAATTATTTAAGCCTATTTAAATTGAATAACTTTGATGGGAAAACTGTTTAATATTCTTGGTAAAGTAACCCCAAAACTACCCATTAAAGACAATGTTTCTCCCACAACTTTTACATCAGTTAAAAATAATCAGATAAAGCAGCTTTAAAATGGTAATTTATTTTATGCAGTTGTTTAAATCCATTGTTTAAAAATGTTCAAAAGGCACTTTAAAAAACATTTAAAAATACATTTTTTTCTGACTTATTGGTGATCACTTAAAATAAGCAAGTCACCAGACATTTTAAAATCATTCATGATACTATTACGTTACATAATTTTAAAATTCCAAAACACAAACATTCTCTGGGCAATATAACACACTGCTTAGCAGTAAGATTAGTTCCCCTCTAATAATATACTTTATATGGATCTCTGCAGGGCCCTGAAAAGTTATTTAAACTTCGCTGATATAAACTAAAAACTAGAGAGGTAAAGGAGTTGAAACAGAGCCCTATTCAACTGTGAAACTAGTTTTAGAGTTGGTTTCTCTAAAGAGAATTTATAAAATTTCTCATTCTAATCTGAACTAAAATTTCTATTTCAACTCCAATATATAAATATAAGCCATCTTTTTTAATTAATAAAGGTTATATTTAATACAACATAAACCACAGGTTGTCCCCCAGATTTCTTAAATATGCTTTCTGTCAAGCCTACTGTAAATAGCAGTGAAATGAGGCAAATGAGGGTTTTTTTTTTTTTTTTGAGAAAAAGGGAAGTTGGGGAGTGGAAGAATCCAAATAATTTTACTTCATTTAATTGAATATCTAAAATTAGTTTAAAATTGTAGACTTTTATGTAGGTCATGTATCCTGAGAGCCAGCAGGCATTGTTCTTAGACAAATTTTTACTTCCAATCTCATAGGGAAACAATATCAATAGGTATAAAATTATGTAAGTGATATATACAAACTCTAATCACTAAGAATAGCTAAATTAATCTTGTGAGGGCAGCATTAGGAGTAGTTAGAAAGTAGAAGCTAGTTATCAAGGAAATAAAGATGGGCAATAAATACAAAGAAGTAGAAATTGTCAATATTCTAAAGAAGTGAAATATTCCAAAGAAATGAAAATTTAAATGAATAAAAGGGTAGACTTCATCTAATCTATTAAATGAGGGATTTTTCAAGCCTCAATCTGGTAATAATACAGTATAACAGGCTCAAGGAAGTGAAAAACTAATACTCAAACAATTATGAAAATAACCAATTAGCAAATTTAATGCTCAAATTCAATTACCATACTTTTAAAAATATTAAAACCTTCAGTCATTTATTTCCAAATCTTCTTACATGTAACAGAAACTCCTCTGAAGTTGTAGGTATTTGAAAACAACTGAACTCTAGGAAAAACCTGCTTTGTATCATCTACAAACTTCCCACTTGAAATACCAGTATACTGTTATTGGAGAACAAAAGACAGTGAAGCCTGTTTTAAGACCATACTAAAGGCATTTACCCAGACGACAAAAACCTTCATTTAAAAGGGAGTAAGTCATTATCTTCATCAAATCTGGTTTTATGTGCTCTATTAAATACTTGGGAGAGTTTTTTGCCTTACTACGTCCTATAGGACAGTCAACTGATCCTTGAAAGTGATGAATTTTGATAGAATTAGCAGAAAAACATTCTGCATATTATATAATAGTACTTTACTATCTCTATTGAAAATTTTTTTTTTTTACCACCAATTGTGGACATTTTTGATGACATTCATTTAGGTATGCTTTTAATGAATTAATGTGTACTTACTAGTAATTACTGAACATTTTCTGTCCTAATATGAAACTACTAAACTTCATAATTTACTGTGGGCCCTGATATTAGTCATCCTGAAGAAGCTAAAGGATTTTGTCAAATGAATGATTCACTGACCTTTTATATTATCTTTAGTCTCTTACTAAACATATTTATATTATCTTTAGTCTTTTACTAATATAGTGTGATTCTATATTAGATCAATAGTACAGAACTACATTATACTATGCTGTATCTAAATTTTGAAAGATTACCACACTTATGGGGAAGTAATCCTCACTGTGTTATAAGGATGATTTGCATATATGATCACCAGGTTTAGGGGGGAATTGGAGGGCTTATTTAAACATAATTATTTGCTTCCACCACTAGAGTTTTGGAATTCAGTAGGTCTGGGGTGAGGCCCAGGACGCACTACTGACAAGTTCCCAGGTGATGTGGACACTGCGGGTTGGGACCACACTTTGAGAACCGGTGCCCAAGGGTACCTGGGAAGAATGCATACTTCCAGGTCCCAAGAAAGAATCAAAATTTCTGGAATTGGGGTCTTGAAATGTCCATTTTAACAAGTTCCCAGGCAAGAGTATATGAACCACAATTTAAGAATCATTGTGACAATTTGGCTGGTTAATTTGACCAATGTATCAGATGTCACATGTCATTAAGTAAAAATGGAAATAATGTTACATGATTAACCTCAAGGCTGACATGGTGCAAAGAACACACAGGTTCTGAGTATAAATCTTAGCTCTGTTACTTGCTAACCTTCTGACAGTGGAAAAATGACTGCAGTTCTCTGAGCCTCAGTTTTCTCATCTATAATATGGGAGGTAACCCCCAATTTGTGAGGATTAACACAGAGTATCTAAGCACCTTACCTGGTGTATAGTAGGCATCAAATAAAAACTAGCTATTACTTATTATAAGAAATGTATGAAGTATTTCCTTTAATATCTGATTTGATTAAAGCAGATTTCTCATTCATTTAAAATAAATATTTATACTCCAAGATAAAGAATAAGAAAAAAACTTTACACTTAGCACTCCATACTCTGGGACAAACAGTGTTCTTAAAAGCCATACACATAGTCACTCATTTAATCCTCAAAAAATCCTGTGAGGTAGGTAGTATTCCTGTCCCTAATCTACAGATGAGGAAATTGAGGCACAGAGTTAAGATTAAGTAAATTGCTCAAGGCTACAAAACTAGTGACGGAACAAGAATTTAAACCCAGGTGATCCGACTCCAGACCCCAGGATTCATCACAATGCTGATTTTGTATGAGTCGATTTTAAGGTTTTTGGATGTTTATGGTAAACAATTTATAATTTTAAGTACAGAAAAGTAGCGTATATGGACTGAAAATAAATTCATATTCATACCAAGGTAAAGAGTTGCTCAAGGAACAGAATGCCTTGAAAGTTTATCACCAAGAAAATAACAACAAAAAAAATTTAATAGGTAAAAACTAGTGTAAGTTTTCACTATGTTGACAGAGTAATCCATCACTAGCCACTAGGATGAATATTCTCTCAAATACACAATGCAAAGAGGTCTTGGTTTTGACATATTTTGGCACAATAAATATAAACTATTTAGCTAAGCAGCAGAATCAATGGCATGACAGCCACATAAAATTAGCATTATGATAAAACATAAGAGAAATGTAAATTATTTGTAACATTTAAGATAATCATATAGAAGGTGTATTCTGTTATGATACACTCAGATGATAATTGCTAAAAACAACTAAAATTTAACATTTTCTTTCCTTCCAGAAATTCTTTAAATAGAGGGTCACCAAAATTAGAATGAAACATTTACGTGTTTTTGATGACAGTCTTGAATGGGTATTCTGCTCTGTTCGAACTGTCCACTGACAAAAACAATCATCCTCAAAGAAGTCAGCATCAAAATTCAGTGTTATTCATAAATTAAGCATTTGGTCTTTTAATGTTTGACACATTTCAGTTTGTTTAAGCATTCTGCATTTTTTAATATTTTTAATTAACTCTGGTCAAAATCTTACAAATTATTTAGCCAGTGTAACTAACAGCCACCTCAGAACCTAAAAATGACTCTAACTTCTGTTTTAAACAAGTTATGAAAGGCACAAACAAATCCTCATCTCTCAGCAGAATGAGAAAGAAAGGAACTATAATTATGTAGCTGGACAGAGTTTTAAACAATCAGTTAAAAATATTATTTAGTGATTCCTGAGAATAGCACTATTATAAGAAATGCATCTCCAAATAGCATTAAATTTACTGTTCATTAGTTACCCAAAATTAACAACGGGTAAAACTAGAAATAAAATATTTAAAAATGCATGTTTATAGAATGCTATGAATGCTTTCAGTAAATAAATATTAATAGTTGAGAATGGCATTTAAGAATGGTTAAGCACATTTAGAAAAGAGGCAACAGGGACTCCGCAGAAGATTAACTATTAATTAGAATGAAGTATATAATACAGTCAAGGCCCATGATAATTTCAAAATGTGGTTTTATTAATGCACTTAAGGACAAGTGCCATTCTTATTCTACCTTTTCTGGAAGAAATACTACCAATTATAAATAGTCACAGCAAATTTTCATTAGACAAAAACTGTACGTGTGTGTGTCAGGGGCTCTTGGTTCATTTATATCATACTGCAAATATAAACTCATGTTCTGAGTCTACAGACAACACTGAGCAACAATATTTCCTTCTAAAGTTTCTTTAAGGCAGATCTGTTTAGCATCTTGTGTGAGTTACTAACATGGTGCAGTTTTAGCAAATTTAACTTTTAATTTCCCAGTGAAAATAATACATGTGGTCAGGAACAGGCAACGAATCTCTTTTCTAGTCCCTCTGCCTGGCCACCATTTTAAAAACACAAGTTTTTCTTATACATATATATATTACTGTATCAAAACACATTTTTACAGACTTCACAGCGCACTTAAAGCTTCGGTTTACAGTCATTCATACGAAAGGTTTCTAATATGGAACGTTCACTTGGCAAGAATCCCTCACTGGGGTTCCAGTGTTCTATATCAGGAATGGAGAAGTTCTTCAGTGCAATGCTAGACATTTTACCTCTGTTCATTTATGCTTTTCTCTCAAGGGCTCCTGATTTACTTTTGTATCTTCATTTTCGTATATCTGACTTACTTCCTTTAGCATCTTCTCAGGTAAGGCAGGTTGATATCTGTATAAATAACCATATGGACGAAGATGATAAACGAGGTATTCTAACTCATACATAGTTGTAGGATCAACATAGTGAAAAGAAACTGCAAGATCGGAACAGCAACCAGGACCCTAAAAAAGCAGAAGAAACAGGCATTATTAATAAATGGCATATTATTACATACAATATTAACATACTGATAAAAAAGGTAACACTAGTTTTAACAGAATCAAAGCATTAAAGCCGGCAAACTAAAGCAGAAACACATGCATTATTAGACCCGTGAAAGAAACCAAGCGTTTTCAGAGTTCCCAACAATGTAAAATCAAACATGAAATTGCTGAAGTATATCTAACTGTAATAAAATTCTCTCATACCCTATAGATTAGTGCCCCTCCAAAAAAACCAAACCGAGAAAACCGTGAGACTTCTTCAAATGAAAGAGTCAGCTATACAAAGGACAAAGTTCTATTTCTCCAAGTTTTGCTTTCTTTTCATAATCTTCTCATCATAAATTTTTACTTGGTTCAGCCTCAGAAAGACACCTTTAGAACATTCAGTGACTACAAAGCCTTGCCCATAATGTATCTGCAAGCTAAAACTTCATCGATACATCAACCCAAACAACCTGGTATTTAAGAGAGGAAGTGCTAAGTCATACCTAGGTTTAAGCCCATATTTTGCCTACCAGCGTATAATCTGGAGCAAGTTACTTAATCTCTATAAGCTTCGATTTCACCATGTGCAAAAAAAGATGGTTACTTAAAGGAGACAATGTATATAAAATGGCTGGTACCGTGCTTTACCTGTAGCAAATGCTCAATAACGTTAGCTTACACTGACAGAATAATCACATTCAGGTGGCCCTCAGTTAAACTTTCGCTGAGTTATATAATTCTCATAGATTTCTGAGCTGGCATGAGAGCAGTTAAATCAAAGAAGACAGAAACAAAATAACAACAAAAGTACAAAAGCAGAAAAGAATAAAAAAGGAATAAAATAGACAAAATTTTAAAAACTGGTCCCAGAATTAAGTAGTCAGTCACAGGTCATTGTGGGGTCAAAATTGGCATCTTGAGACTGTTTCACTCAGATAACTCCAAGAAAACTTAAGACTATCTACCGTCTTTGCAACGACTCACAGAGAAAAACAGTCAGGCAACTTCCCAGAGAAGATTCACAGTGGTCCATTTAATCAAACATTTAATAATTCATGTTTGGAAGTATGCAGCTTACAATGCAGTAAAAATCATTAAGAAATTGTCCACTGTATTTTCTCTGGCCTTTTCTCTAAACTCTCCTTTGAAACAAACACTGAATAGATGGGTTTCTTGGACCAACATGTAGACACTGAAAAATTATCTGGTGTCTACTTTTTACATTTTCAGGGAATTTAAAAATAGAAATAAATATGAAAAGTAAACAGATAAGTCAACTTGTGGTTATCAAACCGGCTCTATCCAGTAGATATGCTGCTGCATCACTTCAGTCGTGTCCAACTCTGTGTGACCCCATAGACAGAAGCCCACCAGGGTCCCCCGTCCCTGGGATTCTCCAGGCAAGAACAGTGGAGCAGGTTGCCATTTCCTTCTCCAGTGTGTGAAAGTGAAAAGTGAAAGTGAAGTTGTTCAGTCATGTCCAACCCTTAGCAACCCCACGGACTGCAGCCTACCAGGCTCCTCCATCCATGGGATTTTCTAGGCAAGAGTACTGGAGATCCAGTAGATATATGTGACCACAAAATGCAGCAGCAGTCATACTTAAAAAGTAGAAAGAAATAGGTGAAATTAATTTGAATATGTTTTAACTGAATAAATCTATATTATTTTAATATTTAGATAGGTGATCAATATTTTCTAAATTATTGA
Organism: Moschus berezovskii; assembly: GCF_049115385.1. Classification (NCBI taxonomy): domain Eukaryota; kingdom Metazoa; phylum Chordata; class Mammalia; order Artiodactyla; family Moschidae; genus Moschus; species Moschus berezovskii. The sequence continues at coordinate 21,303,493 of NC_142462.1, read as the reverse complement.
TGAAATTATTCTTTTTATTTGTGCTAAGTCCTTGAAATCAAGTATAACTTCTATTACTGGGCACATCTAAATTTCAGTAGTCATACTTCAGATGCTCAACAGTCATATGTGGTCAGTGGCTTCTATAGTGGCCAGTGCATAGTAAACTAAAGACTAGAACAACAGTGGTTAATATTAAATTACTGGATCCTCTCTGGAAGCAATTTTATATAACTCTGAAATATTATAATAATATTTTGCTTAGATTTATTGCAGTAATTATGTTACACTCCATTGTGCTTCTTTTACTGGATGGCCAAGATAACTGCTTAATGATAACAGTTCTTTATTTTTTATTTAGTTAATATTTATAAGCAATAAAAGGCAATATAATAAAATAGTTATCATTCTTAGAAACAAAGTACCTAGTTCTTTGCATATGATTATGGATACCCCCAAAACTCAACAGAGTTGAGTGAAAAATCATCAGAAATAAAAAAATCCAGGAACAGAGCCAGATTTTAAAGATGCTTAGGGGAAAAAAAGCTTTCATACATATGTATACACACACACACACATACACACTAGTTTAAAAGTGTTAAGCAAAGAAACCAATTAGAAGAGTAACAAAAATACTAAAAACCTAAGGAGATACTTAAGAAATAAATATTTACTTGAAGACAACTACAAAAATTTACTAAGGGACCTAAAAGGAAATTTAAAAAATAATGGGCAAAGATATCCATTGTTCCTTAAGTAATTAGTTTATGCACAAGTATAAAATTTGAGAGTTGCCAAAACAATTTAAAAGAAAAAGAGAGGGAGCAATAAAGGAGAAAAGACACAGTCTTAGATTAATAATTTCAAGACTTTGTAAAGCTACAAGGTTCAAAACAATATGGTACTGAGCCAAAACCAAATAGAACAATGGAACAGAACTGAAATCTCAGATACCGACCCGACTGTAAGTAATGCTACAGTGAATGATAATAATGGAGGTAATTTTAAATCACCAGTGAAAAAAGGACTATTAATAAATGGTACTGGAATAATTAGTTAACAATTTGGAAAAATCAGGAGTTCTCTACATCAACCATATACACTAGTAAGTTTCAAATGGATTAGAGGTAATATAAATAAAACTGAAGAATTAATATGCTAAAACCACATTTGATCATTTCTGACCTATAAAAACGGCAATTTCACACACAGAGGAATGTTTTTTAATATTTGAAAATCCACTATCTTTTAAATCTGCTGTATTAAGACTGACTTCAAAATTTTCTTGTGAAAAAAATCTACTGCTAGGGAATAGACTGGAGTCCTAGGGAAAAGATTTCATTCCTAGGAATAGATTCACTTCTAAGGAAGTGAGAAGGTAGTGTGAAAGGGAACAGCATGAAAAGTTCTGAACAACTAATGTAAGAACATAACTTTTTGATTAACTACAGTATTTCACACCCTAACCTGCTAGATAAAATTTTCTTTTTCAGAGCTTCTTTTTTTTTTTAAACTAGAGTATAACTGCTTTATAATGTTGAATTACAGATAAAACTTTTATACACTGTATTTTTAGTGACTACTAAGGAGAGAAAGCAAGTATGTATAAGATTCAGGACAGCTTTGAAAACAGCAACTCCCTTAGAGAGAAGACAATTTATTAAATGATGAAAATAACAGAAGTGTGGTTTCACTCTGGGTTTATATAGAACCTCCTGAGAGAAAAGAAGCAAAATTAGGCTGGGTCAATTATGGAACTTACAAGTCTGTTTTACAGTTTTTAAAATAACTTATAAATTTTTAGAGAATAAACGTAAATTTTCCCATCCATTTAAAAAGCTAGTATAATTTAAATAAGATAAGTGCCTGGATGGGAGGAGGGTTTGGGGGAGAATGGATATATGTATTATGGGTGAGTCCCTTTGCTGTTCACCTGAAATGATCACAACGTTGTTAATCAGTTATATCCCAATGCAAAACATAACTAAAAATAAATAAAATATGTGCTCTGTAAATATTTGTTAATATAAAATATATTGTTGCTGCTGCTGCTGCTAAGTCATGTCAGTTGTGTCCGACTCTGTGTGACCCCATAGACGGAAGCCCACCAGGCTCCCCCGTCCCTGGGGTTCTCCAGGCAAGAACACTGGAGTGGGTTGCCGTTTCCTTCTCCAATGTGTGAAAGTGAAAAGTGAAAGTGAAGTTGCTCAGTCATGTCTGACCCTTAGCGACCCCACAGGTATACCTTATTTGCAGGTGGGAACTGTTGGCAGTACCTTTAAAGGCAAAGTGGGATATTTTACTGGTTAAAAATAATAACAATTATTATGTTCCTTTGTACCGTTATGTGTATACAACATCAAAAACTCTTAGTGAAATCTTACATGCATTTAGGTGTTTTCATTACTATGCATTTGTAATGTTCTTGAGTTTAGGTATATTTTTGTACGGAGGGGTGCAGAATTGAGACGGGAAGAGGTCAAGTAATCCTGGATGACTTAAGAAAACTTTGCACTGAAAAAGCATCCAAGTAGTACCTCACTAAAGCCAAAACCAAAACAGACTATCAAAAGGCAGACTTGGGAATACATGTGTTTTACAGTTTAGGAAATTCTTGCATCTATAATAGCAGTAAGATCATAGCAGTCAGACATAAAACTGAACTTTAAAATGTTTGTTTATTCAAGTGGAATTTATCCCAACAAAATAATATTTATTCTAACACATCCTACCCTCTTTTGGGGAGCACGTATAACGTTCATCAGACAGCAGTGGCCATGACAGAAATAATAAGAGCTTTTAAAATCAGAGAGGGACTGCAGATACTGCCAAGGCTACTCATCAGGACAGTAAAGTTATGTGACTCTCTTGAGTCTGTTTTGTCACTTGTTAAATGTAGGTTTACCATTAAGGATTAGCTGTCACTTCTGTGTAAGTACCAGGAACACACTGGTGGCTGAGAGCTGAAAAAGTAATTCGCTTTAAAATTTCCTTTTAAAGCTGAAAACTTAAAAGCTCGGGTCAGAGGTTCCAGGTCAAGGTTTGAAACTTCAGTGCTTTTAACATTTTGGGCTGGATAATTCTCTGTTGTGAGGGGCTGTCCTGTGCATTGTGGAATATTCAGCATCTAGTAAGTTTAGAATCTTGTGGATTTCTACCCATTAGATGCCAGTAGCAACCACTAAGTAAACAACCAAAAAAGTCTCTAGTTTTTCCCAAATGTCCTCCGGGAGGCAAAAAAGAGCCCCTGGTTGAGTACTACTGTTTTAGATGGTGATTTGAAAACAATGGCTTGTAAAGAAGATAACAGTACCATAAAGTGTATTATTGGTTATCTCAGGGCCAGAGAAAAGGTAAACAGCATCAGTGACTTGCCTCAAGACATTAATCAACAACAGAAGTGAGTGAAGTCGCTCAGTCGTGTCCGACTCTTTGCGACCCCATGGACTGTAGCCTACCAGGCTTCTCTGTCCATGGGATTCTCCAGGCAAGAATACTGGAGTGGGTTACCATTTCATTTCTCCAGGGGATCTTCCCGACCCAGGGATCGAACCTGGGTCTCCCGCATTGGAGGCAGACGCTTTAACCTCTGAGACACCAGGGAAGCCCAATCAACAACAGAACGGGAGTCTAAAAGCTAGACTCTGGGATTCCCAGTCTCCAGTCAATCACTGATGCAATGTTCATATAGTGAAAAACTGGCAACAGCTTACTAAATATATACAGGCAGGAGGATGGGTAAGTTACAGTATATTCATATATTAGATTATTATACAGAAGTCTAAAATTAATGAAGCAGATACACATTTCAATGTTGCATGCAAAAGGCATATGCTCAAGTATGCCTATGGTACAATTCTACTTATTTAAAAACCTGCAAAACAACACACAATATATTATTTATGAATATAGAAACGTGTAGGGAAAATATAAAAACACGCATGATAATGATAAATACTAAACTCATTACAGTGGTTAATTCTCAGGAAGGAGCTAAGAGAAATGGATTGAGGAGAGGACACTGGCCTCACCTATCTCTATACCTTTTTGTTTTAAAAAAATCTAAAGCAAATGTGGCCAAAGACTAATATTTGGTAAAGCTGGTTGTGTTGTGTGTGCATACTCAGTCGTTGGTGGGTACAGAACAGCATATCCTCAAATATTTAGCTGTACATTTGAAATATTTAATAGTTTATTTTAGATAAAATTCTCAGGAATGTAAGCTGTCAAGTGAGGTCCAGGACTTACAGGTACTCCCTGTACGACAGACACTGTCCTGTATCATGACGACCACTGGATCAGACAAGTAGATAAGGTCCGTCTTACAAATGAGGAAACTTAGGCTCAGGGGTTAGGCAAATTCTGTCCATCCAAGGTCATTCAACTATTAAGTGGGAGAGCAGGATTTGAACCTAAGTCTTTCTGAACCTCAAAATCTTTTCAGACATTGTTCCTGAAGATAAGAAGGCTCTTTACCCAGATCTTCCCATAGCTTGCTTTCTAACCTCACTCAGGTTTCTGTTCAAAAGTTACCCTTTTACGAAGCCCTCTTTATTTGCCCAAACTAAAGTATCCCTTCAAACTCTGGGTCACTCTCCATCCTCTTACCTGGCTCCATTGTTCTCCAGGGCACTTGCACTACCTAAAATCATTTTATAACTCGACTTGTCTGCCTGTTTACTGTATGTCTCCTCATCAAGAATGTAAGGTTCCTAAGAATTGGCACCTGACAATATTTACTGCTATGTTCTTAGTGCCGGGCATGCAGCAATACAAATGTTTACTGAATTACTATTGCTGACACCTTCGCTCTCATCTGCTCTGTGATACTGCCGTCCGATATAAAAAGACTAAAGGAGAGTCTTGGCTGCTGATACTAAAGAACATCACATTGTTAGCTTTTTTTTTTTTTTAATAAACAAAAGTCAAAGTACTTACACAGTAATAAAATTTCTAAACTTACCTCTACAGGAGGATAATAGTTATAATTCCAGTACCAAAAGGTTCTTGGCAGATAACCCTTGATTAAGTGGTGTTCTGGTACAAAAGGATGAAAAGTTTCTTTTCCAGTGGTATCTCTGGAATCTCCCGCTTCTACGTTTATAATTTCCATGCATCTCCCCAGTGCTAAATCTTCGATGGAGGAACTATGCGTACATTTGTCTGTTTTAAATGCCTCAACAAATCTCTTCAAAGCTTCTTTGCTCAGTACATATCCTGCTCCTCCACTCATGTAGCCCTGCTTTACATAGGGCTTAAATCTTCTCCCAAAGTAAATGGGTTCTTCAGGGTTGTGTTTTGAGAGAAGCCATCTCAAGTTATCCAGTATAACATAAGTGTCATCATCTGCTTTCATAAACCAATCAGCATCTTCTAAATAATGATCATGAACATACTGAAATGCTTTAATTGTTTTCCAGTACAATTGGTCTCTGCCTTCTCTAGTTTTTAATCCCACAGCAGGGAAGTCCTTGTCTTCTTCTGAACTCATAAACAATACTTTATTACAACGCTGGGCCCATGTAGCTTTGACATGTTTAGCCTTTTTCTCTAGATTTTGGGGCCCTGTCATTACCCAGCAAAGAATTTTAACCTTCTGATAGAGCTTTTCAGCGATGTCGGTGTTCTCATCTATTAAACAAAAACTGCTTAAAGTTAATTTACATAGTTTTAAATTCAAAATAAATTCTACCAAAGAAGACATTCTCTTGAACAAAATCAAAAGACTCCCCTCCCCCTTCTGTACACCTCTCTACCATTAGTGATCCAGCTGAAAGAAACACAGCATTGACAGGAATTTTTCACTGCTATGAATAAGCTTCAGAAGGGCAGGAAACACAGACTACTGAAGCAGCAGTTCATCTTGGGAGTCCACATCGTGTGTTATGAATTTCTAACACAAGTACCCTGAGGTGGTTTTAAGAAGATTTTCATGACTACCCCAGTTCGAAAAAGACGAGTTAATGCAAAGCTGAGATCACTTCTTACAGTAACATAACTCATTCCAAAGTGCAAATCCACCAGAAGCAGAAGAACAAGGATCGGTAGTATTTCCAAGATTGTCAAGAGCAGTGTTTTTCAAAGTATTGGTTTGCAAAGAAATGGGGAGCTTATGACAAAATATAAAGCAATACATTGGGCTTCTGTGGTGGTGCAGAGGATAAGAATCTGCCTGCCAATGCAGGGAACATGGGTTCAATCCGTGTTCCAGGAAGATGCCATGTATCTCAGGGCAACTAAGCTCATGGGCCACAGCTAGAGAAAGCCCATGCGCAGCAATGAAGACCCAGCACAGCCAAAAATAAAACAAACAATTAAAAAAAATAATAAAGCAACATCTTCTTTCATTAAGGAAGTCTTGCTACAATCTACCAAAATGTCCATTTCACTAAGCAGTAAGCTTAACTGAGTTACATTCTGGTGCAAGCTTCTAATCAGGATGTAGACATGTTAACAAACAATTCACAGGCTGTTGGGCCAGGACTATATTTTGAGTAACACTGCTCCAGAGAAAGATTCCAACTATGAGATTCCAGATCAGTGCTTGGTGAAGGATCAATTTTTATTTCCAGTAGTTAGAGACCTATACTTTTGCAACATGCCAAAAATGAATAATAAAATAGAATTTCAAAAATAAACACAAAAACACAAGCCCTAAGTTTTTGTTTAGATTTACACAAAATTATTGTCCAATTACCATAGAAGTTTCTAACTGTTTAATTCTGTCGTCAATACTCTTTCAGTTGTAGACCAGCATGACTCTACAAAACTGCACTTTGTGTAGCAATGCTCTAGGCAGCATCCTGAGGAAATATCCTTGACGTTAAGGTCAATCAGTTACAAAAGCTCAGTCCTGTGAAAAATTACCAACTGGAGGCATACGTTTCTAGTTAACTGACTGAGAGGGAGTAAAGGGAAATGCTGGGATGGGCATGAAAATATTCTAATTGTCCCTCTGAACATCAAGAATTTGCAATCCCAAACCAGACGCAACTGCCCTCTTTTCAGGCAAAGAGCATTCATGTTTCACACAGTTGAGGGGTTCAATCTCCTAGTTATACATATATGCCAAATCCTGGGCGGGAAGGACTGTGGCGGGAGCAGAAATCCTTAATATGTTTCACACAGAGCAAGACATCATTCTCCCTACAGTTGGAATCTGGTAGACAGCCTTTCTCATTCTTTCATTCCTCTGTGATGGGCATGAGCTGGTACAGGAGATAAAAAGATGAATGAAACACGTTTTGCCACAGAATTCATTCTAGCGTGGGAACCCGGCATGCAAACCAATACTTGCTGTATATTAAGAGATGTTGTAACAGAGGTATGTGTAAAGGTTTCAGTGAACTGAGGGGTAAGGTATTGGCGGATAAACACTACAGAATAGTGAAATGGGACGTTGGCTAGAACAGAGAAGAAAGGGATATAAGGCAGTATCAGGAAAAATAAGAGACAACACAGGAATCAGGTCTTTAAATGAAGCCCACCAGAAGAAAGGACAAAAGACACGGTGAAGTTCGGCTGAGTGCAAGTACACAGATGTAGCTGAAGGTCTGATTTAGGGAAGCACGCTACCGAGAGGAGTAAGCTAACAGCGGTAAAGAAGCAGACTGCTGACATTCATGAGACGGCCCTGACGGGTGAGCAGAGGAAAGCACCGACCACGACTTCAGTTTCTGACTTAGGCAGAAAGCGGTGAGTTATACAAAAATAGGAGGAAGAAAACATTTTCGGATCGTAAAGGAAAGGAAGGAGTATGATTTACACGTTAAGTCTGCGAGCAACAGACAGACGTTTAGCGTACCTACCTTCTGTAGACCATCAAGTAGGACAAGTAGGTCCTAATTTACGTGTCTGCAGTGAAGCTGATCTAGAACAGCCAACCAGTAGAGCAGCCTGGCTCCCACTGAACAACTGAAGACTAGAGCAATGGTACAGAGCCAGTGCACAGTGATCAAACTGCTCTATGGTAAGAACATGGCTGCTCAGAGATGAACCACCGTCATATAAACACTCACACACATGACACTTCGTCATAGTATGCACGTACTTGCTAGTTCATAAGATAACTAGGATGTGAACCTCACCCTCAACCTCAGATTGAGAGGTAGGAAAGAAGCAATTTACTGCCAAAAAGATAAGAGAAACACCCCTTAATGTGGGACCCGCTGCATCCCAGAATTCCAACTTGTTTCCAAGTTGCTGTATTTTCTGTCAAATAAATCACCATGTGCAGAGATCTTTGAATTGTGAATGTCTTCTCATACTGTCTGGAACTAGGTTAAGGTAAAGACAGCAAGGAACAGATGGAAACTAAAATTATGAGGACTGATGACATCACACAGGCAAAGAAAGAGCCAAAGAACAGAAGCTGAGAGAAAAGCAGCATTTAAGGGGCATAGAGAGGACACGGTGGAGAACACCTGGTTACAGGTAGAAGACCAGGAGAAAACGAAGTCATTTCATGTTGATATAACATATTCCTAGTTTTCTACTTCCCTAACAGTTTTATGCCTCTTAAAAGGAGAAAAGATTAGTTATGTCAGACACTGATAAAAAGTAAATTGAAATTTATATATACCTCTTGGGTTTCTCTAGGAAAACAAGACTAAGCAAAAACTAAGACTAAAACAAGATAACAGCAAAAACCAAAGACATACATATGAACAATGAAAACAAAATTAAAACTTTTAGAAATAAATCTAATCTGAAAGTTTTGCCTTTCTCCAAGTTATGTTTTCTGAACTATTTCTATTTAAAAATAAATTCAAAATTAATATCTTACATCCTAAATAAATCTGGGTTTTAGTAATTTCTTTCTCCTGAGGCAAACCAAGAATTGTCATTTAATATCTGGAATTAAACTCATTTCCATCAAAAGATACAGGGATACAACAAGATTCACATAAGCAACTTTTTCTAATTCTCTCAACGCTTAAACATATTGAAAAATACAGGTTCTATTGACGCCTTAATACAGTAAACCATACCTTTATGTTGGCTGGCATCTGCATCGAAGTTCATCTGTCCTTCTAGATGATTCTGTTCATTGTCATCTGAATGCCTAGCATGAGGATCATTATGAAGAATACTAGGCTGGATGTCCTTCTGTTCTTCCAACAAAATACTAAGTAGCTGAGAGCATAAAACAAATCCGACTGCTGATCCACAAAGGAAGGTTAAAATATTCAGCCAAGATTTAGAGGCCATTTCCCGAAAATGTATTTCTGCAAGAAAAAAATTATTACGGTGTGATAAATTATAAAGTAATACACATACCAAGAGGACTGCTAACTGTTAGCTATGTCACTGATGCTGTTGTTTTAGTTCCTAAGTCACCTCTAACGCTTTGCAACCCTATGGACTGTGGTGGTGCTGGTGGTAAAGAACCTGCCTGCCGATGCAGAAGACAGAAGAGATGCAGGTTTGATCCCTGTGTCAGGAAGATCCCCTGGAGGAGGGCATGACAATCCACTTCAGTATTCTTGCCTGGAGAATCCCATGGACCGAGGAGCCTGGCGGGCTACAGTCCATGGGATCACAGAGTTGGCCACAACTGAAGTGACTTAGCAGCAGCAGGACTGCAACCCACCAGGCTCCTCTGTTCACAGGATTTTCCAGGCAAGGATACTAGAGTGGGTTGCCATTTCCTTCTCCAGGAGATCCTTCTGATCTTGGAATGATAATTCCTTTGTAAGGAGAACATTTCTAAGAGTATTTAACTCTCATCCCTCTATTTGCTGCTGAAACACACATTATGGACAGTTCGATAAAATAAATGAGTAGCAACTAGGAGGATCATTGTTGGGCAGGACACAGGTAAATATGTCTGTATTTGCACAAAGAATTACCTATTCTTCTCACCAAGATCCTCCATGGATCCAAGCCAGATTGCCACATTCTTTTTCTTTCTTTGCTGTCAAAGGACTTAAATATACTTCTTTTCTCTACGTACTCTAATAAGGGGTCAGCAATTTTTTTTATAAAGAATCAGAAATAAAATACTTAAGGATTTGTGGACCACAGATGGTCTTTTGTACATTATCTTTCTTCCTTTTTATTAAACAACCTTTAAAAATGTAAGAAACAGTCTTAGCTTGTGACGGCTAGAGTCAGCACTGTTTTAGGACCTTCGGGCCAAACTTATCTGCCACCTGATTTTGTAAATGAAGTTTAACTGGAACATACCCAGGCCCAGTCTGGAGAACGGCTGCTTCTGCTCTACAACAGCAAAGTTGAGTAGCGGCAGCATGTCCCACAAAACCTCATCTAGTCCTTTAAAGGAAAAGTTTGCCAACCCCTGTGCCCTAATACCCAGGGTTCACTGCAATGCTGGATGTGGCCACCCTCTGCTCACTACTTTTCACTGTTATCCAACTGGACTGCAAGACCCTGAACAGCTTCTACACATCACTAGGATTAAGTAGGGTGCCTGGAACAGGGGCTGCTGGATAAATGTCTGCTGAACTGCCTGACAACCAAACGGGTCCATTTTAAGGGTTTGCTAATAATTACTACATGTTGAACTTGTAAATTCCTATGAGAACAGTCTTAAATCTATAGTTTCCAACTCCTCAAGATAATTTTTTTAAAATGTTTGCTAAGCATCAACCACATGCCAGACGCAGTCCACGCTTCATTTCACTTGAAAAAAGTTTTAATTTCACTCTTCATTCTCACTATAACCACTGTGCAAACAAGAGAACAGGAACAGAAACTTGGGACTTCCCTGGTGGTCCCGTGGTTAAGAATCTGCCTGCCAATGCAGAGGACACAAGTTCCATCCCTGGTCTGGGAAGATTCCACATGCCTCAAGGCAACTAAGCCCATGGGCCACAACTACTGAAGCCTGCATGCCACAGCTACTGAGCGAGCTACTGAGCGAGCCCATGTGCTGCAATTACCGAAGCATGCACACCCCAGAGTTTGTGATCTGCAACAAGAGAAGCCACTGCAATGAGAAGTCTGTGCACCGCAACTAGAACGGAGACCCCACCCAACAAAACTAGAGAAAGCCCTCACGGAGCAACACAGACCCAGAGCAGTCATAAAATGAATAAATAACTTTAAAAAAGAAAACAGAAAAATTTAAAAACATAACTTGCACAGGCTGACACAATCAACAAAAGCTATGACTTGAACCCAAGTCTGTCTGCTTAAAAAGTCAGTGCTCTTCCCACTGCGTTTCTCAGACTCTTGACCCACTCACCACTAACAGCACAGGACAATGGACCTGTGCAGTGAAGGCAGGGGTCTGGGAAATATGACCATCAAAATAAAAACTGTTTTGAAATATTCTGTAAAACAAACAAACCAGTGATCACCACTGGAACAACAAACAACTTCATGGGGTTATATTTCCACAGCAGCTAGGTTTTTAAAAACCAAACCTAAGTACAACCAGCAAAACTGAACAAAAGATATAAGTCTGGTGACTGTGCTAAGCCCCCTGCAATTCTCAGTGTGTGAGAATTGCAGGGGGCTGGGGAGGCAAGATCTGGAAATAGAAAGAAGCCAAGAAAGGAGGACTGGACATCTAGCACGGCTTCATTCCTCAAGACAACCACTGACTCTGATAGAGAAAAGAAGCACTAAGGCAAAGAAGGTAAGAAAAAAAGAGTCCAACATCTCCCTAAGAGAGAGGTTCTGGAAAACACCCAGGCTTTTATTTGGACCCTGAAAAGCCACAATCTAGGAACAAGAACGGAGCAGAAATTAGACCAACCTTCACCAGGATTGAAGCCCAGGTTGGAATCATCTTAACCACACTGATGGATTAGGGTGATCTGCCCCTAGCCTAACTGCAAAACATGAAGTCTTCTGGAGAAGTATAAAATCACGGAGAACTTCAAATTATCATTATAATTTTTTATAGTGATAATGTTCAACCCAATAAAAAATAATCAAATATCAAAAGTAAAAGCTTGAATGAAGACAGAAAATAGGAAATAGAAACAGACCCACAGGAGACTTAGGTAAGAGATTTTCCTACTAATAACTTTTAGTTAGTCAATAAGTTAAATGACAAGACAAAGATATAAGGTATAGAAAAAACACAGATAAGGAGAAAAATTAATAAGCTGAAAGCCAGGTCAGAAGAAATTACACAGACTAAAGTACAAAAAGAGACAAAGATGGTAAGTAAAGAACTGAGCAAAAGAAACATAAGAAACAGAGTAAAAAGGTCTAACGTATGTGTTAACTGGGATCTTTGAAGAAAAAGAGATAACTGATTGATGAGAAAGAGCATGTGAAGAACAAATGACTGAACATTTCCCAAAACTGACAAAAGACTACCAACTCTCAGATTCGGGGGGGTTCCATAAAACACACACACACCCCCACAAAGAAAATGATACCAAGATAAACCACAGCAAAACTGCCAAAAATCAAAGACAAAGAAAGCATTCTATAGCTAGCAAAAATAGCCTTCAAAAATAAACCTGAAGAAGATTTTTTTTAAAAAATCATCTTTATTCTTAAAAGAAATACTAAAAGGAGTTCTTCAAGCAGAAAGAAAAGAATTTTAGATGAAAATTCAGAACTGAAGAAGGAAGGGTGAACCATAAAAAGTTACTGTATGTACTGATGTGTATGCGACTGTTTGCAACCCCATGTTCTGCAGCAAACTAGGCTCCTCTCTCCATGGGATTCTCCAGGCAAGAATACTGGAGGGGCTTGCCATGCCTTTTTCCAGGGGATCTTCCCAACTCAGGAATCGAACCTACGTTTCTTACACATCTCCTGTTTTAGCAGGTAGGTTTTGTTTTTTTTTTTTACCACTAGTGCCACCTGGGATTCCATATATACATTGCTAACTAAATCCAAATGAACACTGGCTAGATAAAATATTAAAATGTTCCCACAAGGCACTGTTACTATTATCATTAAAATAAATGACAAAACTGGCACAAAAACTGTGAGGCTACAAGGAGTTTAAGTGTTCTAAAATCATTTTGTTGTGTAAAAATACTAATATCAGACTTTAAAAGACTAGGAGAGTATGATAGAAGGACTACTGTAATAATTAAAAAAAGTGAAAATATATAAGTAAAACTAACAGAAAAAACTAAAACACTTAATGATTAATACTTTAATCAAAGGTATTTTCAAGGCAAGAAAAAAGGAAGAAATGGATAAAAATAAATGAGACAGAAAGAAAACAAATAGTAATATGACTGACTTAAACACAAATTTATTGGCAATGGCATTAACTATAAAAAGACTAAAATTCGAATTCAAAAAAAGATTACGTACTAGTCTAGAAGAAAAATAAACCCAAGTATACGCTGCTTACAAGAGACATACATTAACTATATAAGAAAGTTAAGAAAGTTGGACTGTGAAGAAAGCTGATCGCCGAAGAATTGATGCTTTTGAACTGTGGTGTTGGAGAAGACTCTTGAGAGTCCCGTGTACTGCAAGGAGATCCAACCAGTCCATTCTAAAGGAGATCAATCCTGGGTGTTCATTGGAAGGACTGATGCTAAAGCTGAAACTGCAATACTTGGCCACCTCATGCGACGAGTTGACTCACTGGAAAAGACTCTGATGCTGGGAAAGGTTGGGGGCGGGAGGAGAAGGGGACGACGGAGAATGAGATGGCTGGATGGCATCACTGACTCTGTGGACATGAGTTTGAGTGAACTCTGGGAGTTGGTGATGGACAGGGAGGCCTGGCGTGCTGTGATTCATGGGGTCGCGGAGAGTCGGACACGACTGAGCGACTGAACTGAACTGAAAGTTGAGAGCAAAAGGATGGGAAAAGATATGTTATTCAAACACATATAGAAAGAATTTTATAATCAGATAAAACAAATTAGTGGCTACATGATGTATCTTCAAGATATTAAATTCTGCATTTATGATTTACATACTTTTCTATATTAATATTAGGAAAAGCTTTATATAAAAATACTTTCATATGACTTTTTGTTTTATCCCATTTAATACATATTTACTATATGTATGTTTTATATGGAAATATTTATTCCAATGGGGCTTCCCTGATAGCTCAGTTGCTAAAGAATCTTCCTGCAATGCAGGAGACCCTGATTTGATTCCTGGGTCTCAGTTTAGTTCAGTTCAGTCGCTCAGTTGTGTCTGACTCTCCGCGACCCCATGAATCACAGCACGCCAGGCCTCCCTGTCCATCACCAACTCCCAGAGTTCACTCAAACTCATGTCCACAGAGTCGGCGATGCCATCCAGCCATCTCATTCTCTGTCGTCCCCTTCTCCTCCCGCCCCCAACCTTTCCCAGCATCAGAGTCTTTTCCAGTGAGTCAACTCGTCGCATGAGGTGGCCAAAGTATTGCAGTTTCAGCTTTAGCATCAGTCCCTCCAATGAACACCCAGGATTGATCTCCTTTATGCTTATTGTATATCTCATATCTCAGGCCCTCTTTTGAATAGTAACTCCAATTTGAGAAAAATGACACTAAGGGGAAGTAGAGAATACAGCTGCTCAATATCAGAGGTGGAAATTACCAATATGAAACTAGTAGGCACTTGTTCACTTCCTTTGCTTTATCTTAACTGTAACTTTAAGTTCAGAAAGGGAGGTCTTCATGGGTAATAAAGTATGGATGAGTACAGATGTCCTGCTCAACTCCCCCATTTAATTTCCCAGAGGAAAGCAGAAACAAGTTTGTTCAGTCTTCCTGCTGTTTTCCCTGAGGGCCAGGGACCTCAAATTCTCCCCTGCTGTCCTTACCTCCATTCATATTTCAAGAGGTGTAATCTACTATTTCAGGAAAAATACCTTTCCTGCTTTAAGTGCTTCTTTTTGAAACTCTAAAATTCTCCAGAGTATTTGAAGCCCTGCTCTTTAGACTTTGCTCTAGGCAGAATCTTGGTCTGAGATCACATTTTAAAACGTCTGTTCGATTCTGTTTGCTATTATGTGGAGTGTGCATTAACACCTGACCTACAATTGAGGTTAGTGATTTGAAAGCACCATGAATAGAAAACATGAAGCTGAGAGAAGTAAGCGAAAGGTATCATAACTTCAAATTTCTTATGGCAACTACAGAAATACTGGCAGGGCAATCCTGAAGTGGTGAACCAGGAGGAGAGCTATTGAGGTAACATTCAGTCAGTTCAGTTCAGTTCAGTCGCTCAGTCATGTCCGACTCTCCGCGACCCCATGAATCACAGCACGCCAGGCCTCCCTGTCCAACACCAACTCCCGGAGTTCACTCAAACTCATGTCCACAGAGTCAGTGATGCCATCCAGCCATCTCATTCTCTGTCGTCCCCTTCTCCTCCCGCCCCCAACCTTTCCCAGCATCAGAGTCTTTTCCAGTGAGTCAACTCGTCGCATGAGGTGGCCAAAGTATTGCAGCTTCAGCTTTAGCATCAGTCCCTCCAATGAACACCCAGGATTGATCTCCTTTAGAATGGACTGGTTGGATCTCCTTGCAGTCCAAGGGACTCTCAAGAGTCTTCTCCAACACCGCAGTTCAAAAGCATCGATTCTTCGGCGATCAGCTTTCTTCACAGTCCAACTCTCACGTCCATACATGACCACGGGAAAAACCATTGCCTTGACTAGACGGACCTTGGTTGGCAAAGTAATGTCTCTGCTTTTTAATATGCTGTCTAGGTTGGTCATAACTTTCCTTCCAAGGAACATTAGCAGACACTTAAGAAACCGAGACATCGACTAGGAGTCACACTGCAAGCAAGTCCCCGTGTTTTCTGATTCTCCCACTGACACTCTGTCTTCTAACACAGTAGTTTTGACTTTTTCTTCTTTTTGTACTGGCTGTGACTTTTCTTATCTTAACACCAAATATAATTACATCACAGCCTCAGAAGGGAACAAATGCAATTGAAATTTCCATGGCTGCAGAGTCTACCACTCCAGGTACAGGAAAGCAATAGTTACAATGGTATTCAATAATAGTAACACTCAGACAGAAAGCACTGTGACCAAGAGGATGTAAAGACTGCAGGGCCAGAGAAAATTCTTATTTCTATCATCACAGCAACTATCTGAAGTGAAGGAAGTGCTGATCGAGCTCCAGGAAGCACGAATACTAACCTGTTACCCAACCATTTTCCAAGATTCTGTGCTTCAGAACAAGCCTACTTTGGCAGCTGCTCCTGCTAAGTCACTTCAGTCGTGTCCGACTCTGTGTGACCCCATAGATGGAAGCCCACCAGGCTCCCCCGTCCCTGGGATTCTCCAGGCAAGAACACTGGAGTGGGTTGCCATATCCTTCTCCAATGTGTGAAAGTGAAAAGTGAAAGTGAAGTCGCTTAGTCGTGTCCGACCCTTAGCGACCCCACGAACTGCAGCCTACCAGGCTCCTCCATCCATGGGATTTTCTAGGCAAGAGTACTGGAGTGGCTTGCCATTGCCTTCTCCGATTTTGGCAGCATGGAGGTTTTATTATTTGTAGAAAGCTAGTGATATGTTCGGAGAAGGCAATGGCAAGCCACTCCAGTACTCTTGCCTAGAAAATCCCATGGATGGAGGAGCCTGGTAGGCTGCAGTCCGTGGGGTCGCTAAGGGTCGGACACGACTGAGTGACTTCACTTTCACACATTGGAGAAGGAAATGACAACCCACTTCAGTCTTCTTGCCTGGAGAATCCCAGGGATGGGGGAGCCTGGTGGGCTTCCGTCTATGGGGTCACACAGAGTCGGACATGACTGAAGAGACTTAGGAGGAGGAGGAGGAGTGACATGTTATGGACAGGGCTTAGTTGAGGTGGCACTTTTTTAGAAAGACACCTGTTCTGGGGTGAATGGAAGGAAAGTTAACTTCTTGATTTTATGAAATTTGTTTTAAACTTTAAAATATTTTGTGATGCTGTTTGATGCCTGACATAGTCTTACCCTTTCCTGTCTAGAGAATTTTCAGCTGCATGGGTTGGCTTATCCCTACTGCTTTTAGCCCATTTCCTTTCAATTTCAAGGGCTCCTGTCTTATGACTAGATTTCTGTACACCTTCACTTTCCTGTTCCTGGCATAAAAGGGCTATTTCATGTCAGTGGAATGTACCCCAAGGCTCACTCCGATTTTTGGCAAAAATCGTCACCCTCATCTCTTCAGATTCTTGACAAGAGTGCTGAAGTAGACCACACTGGAGGAAGACATAGCTTACCCACACTGCGCTTCAATATATATTAAACAGAACAGAGTGCAAGGAAATTATCAATGCCAGCTGCTTTCCAAATCTGATGCATAATCAGAATCATTTGAGGAGACTTAAAAACTACAGATTACAGATGCACAAGTGCTGGAACAACTAAAACTCATAGTTTCATTTTTTTAAGGAACAGTTTTGTGCTCTTCACTGGTTAAAAAAAAAAATCAAGCAAACACAGAACTACCTGAGAAAGAAACTGCCCCAAATCCCATCACTTAGAAACAATTACCATTAACACTTGGTGAGTACCCTTACACACATGAATAACATCTTTATGAATAACAGAGATGAAAGGACAGGTAATTATACCTAACATCTGAGCCCTGTACTGATAACAGCTTTACATAGATTACCTACAAACCATAAACTAGGCACTATTAATCCCATTTTACAGGTGAACTCAGACACAGAGAGATCAGTAAACTTCCCTGGGTCATACTAGCAATCCGAAACAAGAATTCAGACCCTTAACCACTGTACTATCATTTTACAGAATTGGGATTATATTAGTCATGTTACTTTAAAGATTTAACACGTTAGATTTGAATTTATAGAATAAAAGGAAAATTAAATTGAATCTAAATTAACTTTGAACATTAGCTAAACATGTATAACGTGATCTCCCTCCTCTAAACAATCCCAATAAAGAGAAAGATTATGAAAAACATAAAGCAATCTGAGGCCTTATTTTTATTACATATTTCAAATTTAGATTGATTTCTTGCTTTGGCAAAGTGTAAATCAGCATACACACACACACTTCCAATGCAATCAATTTTTGTGAACTACTTTTATTTTGTAAAATTTACATAGCTTATATTCTATAAATTACACTGGAATTCCCATGACTGCTTGATCTTAAATATATTTTAAATTGGATTCTATGCCCACTCCAGTGTTCTTGCCTGGAGAATCCCAGGGACTGGGGAGCCTGGTGGGCTGCCGTCTATGGGGTCGCACAGAGTCGGACACGACTGAAGTGACTTAGCAGCAGCAGAAGCATGCTCATTAGCAGTTCTTTTATCACAGCTGCTCTAAAGGTGAGTTCTTCATTAATGTCATATTTTTGTTGGCTGGGTTTCAGCAAGTAATTTTTCAATGGCACTCATTGGTGCTATATTCTAAACTCCTGCAGGGTGGAGAATGTTTATTACTACCTTTACACATGAAGTACAACTTGACCAAGTTCAGTCTCTCTTCTCAAAACTCTAAAAATTACTCTTGGTCTTCCCACTGGTGCTGAAACTAAGGGCAGACTGATCTTTTATCCTTGTGGATAAATGCTCCTCTTTTCCTATGCTTGCTTTTCAGTCACTCCATTGGTCACTAACTTCCTCCTCACCAAGACTTCAATGCCCATGAGCAAATCCTTCCTCCAGTTCTTCAGGCTTTAAGAAAGTCGGTGAAATTCACAATAAAGTCCCTAAAATCCTAGACCTTCAGTGTTTTTTGTTTTTTAAATTTTAGTACTTTATATCATATCTTGCTAGGGTTGTCAGTCTATAAATCTGTTCTGGATTATCATATTCACTTGAGTCATTTACATATTCAAAATATATTTCTCCCTTCAAACCACATTAAAAACTTTTTTCTCCAAACACTTTCCTTGTAAAGTTGGGATGAATCTTATATAGTGATACAATCATAAATACTTATGAATACACTATACGTGAGGTGCTATATTTGAAACTTTCATGTTTTCTCTGATTCTCACAGCAGAAGGAATCAGTCAACCTGAATTCAAGACATCATAAAGCTACCGAAAACAAGTAATGAAGAACTGAAATCAACTCTACAGTACTGGTGGAGGGACAGACTCGTGGATCTATTAGTGGAATAGAATAGAGAGAGCCGGAAACAGACCACCTAAATATGCTCAAGTCACATTTGACAAAGATACAAAAAGCAACTAAATGGAGAAAAGATAAACTTTTTGATAAATGGTGCTGGATATTTCTAGGCAAAAATTAAACCCTGACCCAAGTCTCACATCGCACATAAAAATTAAATCAAAATGGATTATGAACTTAAATGTAAAATATGCAACTTTCCCTGGTAGCTCAATTGGTAAAGAATCTGCCTGCAGTGCAGGAGACCCAAGTTCAATCCCGGGGTCGGGAAGATCCCCTAGAGAAGGAAATGCAACCCACTCCAGTATTCTTCCCTGGGAATTCCACGGACAGAAGAGACTGGGGGACTACAGTCCATGGGGTCGCAAGAGTCGGGCACGACTGAGCAACTAAACCACCAATAAACCACAAATGTAAAACATGGACTTAAATGTAAAACATGGAACTGTAAATTTTTTATAACTGCCTGAGAAAAAATTTTATAGTTGCAGAAGAACAATCTTTGAGATTGAGAGCTAGGCAAAGAGTTCTTAGACTTGACTCCAAAGGTACAATTCATAAAAGGAAAAAATTGATAAACTTTTGCTCTGTAAAAGACCCTACTGAAAGAATGAAAAGATAAGCTACAAATTGGAAGAAAATTCTTACAAATCACACAACTAACAAAGAACTAGCATTTAGAATATATTAAAAAAATCCTAGAACAGCAAAAAAAAAAAAAAATCCAGTCAGAAAATAGGCAAAGGACATGAACAGATATTTCACTGAAGAGGATGTACAGATGATAAGTAAGCACATGAGAAAATGTTCAACTTCATTTAGCAGGAGGAAAAATGCAAATTAAAACCACAATGAGATAGCTCTACTTACCCATAAGGCGCCTAAAATAAAAAGCAGTGACACCACCAAACGCTTGTGATGTGGAAAAGCTAGATCACCAAAAATTGCTGATGAGAATGTAAAATGATGTCCAGTCCCGAAAAATATTCTGACCCATAAAACAAACCCAGCCTCTTCTTAAGGTGAACCATTAATCCTGACAGAATGGAAAGCAACAACAAATTTGAATGATATGCCTTCAATCTGGTGAAGCCCCTCTACTGCCTAGAGTCTTAAAAAAAAGAACAGAAATTAAAAAGTCAGAGACAAAGTTCCTAGTTGCTGCTGTCCAAGGTCCCAGTTCCCCAATTTACCTCTCTCAGGTAACTAAATGACTAGAGACAGAAGCTGTCAGCCAGCAGCAGCACAGATCTCTAGCTGAAAACTTAAAGGAAAGATCCAAATGGTGCAGTAAAACAATTATCTATACATAGAAGGTATTAAAGGGCTTCCCAAGTGGCACAGTAGTGAACAATCTGCCTGCCAATGCAGGAAATACAGGAGACGCAGGTTCAACTCCTGGGTCAGGAAGATCCCCTGGAGTAGGAAATGGCAACCCACTCCAGTATTCTTGCTTGGAGAAACACGAGGACAGAGTAGCCTGGCAGGCTACAGTCCATGGGGTCACAAAGAGTCAGATGTAACTGCGCAGGCACACACACACACACACAAAAGTTAGTAAGAGATTTTCATCTACGTAATTTCTAAGCAAAGCAACCTGGAATTGATTCTATTTAAAAATGAAAAAGCAGAAATAAAAGGAACCTACATAAAAACCTTGTAGTGGGAAAAAATTTATAAACACAGGATGCAAAAGACAAGGGAAAGCACAGACCTGAATACTTACTCTATAAAAAAGAAAATCTTAAACTAACTAGGACTATTTTGTAGTTTTTTAGAGACTGAAGGGATTGAAGCAATTATGGAGAAACTGACAGCTATGAAAGATGGGCAAGGAACAGCCAACAGAGAAATAATTTTATTTCTCAAAAGAGAATATAATAAATGAAACTGAAAAAGAAGTCAAAGATATAAAAGAAAATGCACTGAAATGAAGGCCATGCATCAAAATATTTAAAGGTCTCATATACAACCAAGAAAAATGTAATATAAGTAGATGGGGCAGTGTTGAGAGATTCTGAACTTCACTTACAAAAAACCAAACCAAACCAAAACTCTAAGTATCCAGGACAAACCAAGCATGTCAAAGGCAAAAAAATAGGCATAAATACAAGGAAAAAAATATTAGGCAGCTTTCTCCTCTGTATCCTTGTATGTCAGAAGAAATGGTGCAAAACTCCCAAATTTTTGAGGGGAAAAACACGCCCACAGACTTAAATATTCAGCAAATTGTCATTCAAACAGGAAGACATTCTCAAATATGCAAAGGACTTCGTATCCACACATCCTTGGTACATTACCTACTTAAAGATATAATCCAGGGGGAGGAAGAAGATGGCAGAGGGGTAGGTGGATGTGGAGTACATCCCTCTCCACGGTACATCAGGAAACACCTTCAGACACAGAAGTGCATACAGAACACCAGCTGCGAGCAGACAGGAGTACCTGACCAGCAGAAAAGAATATATAGACCCACGCAAAACTCAGTAGGACAAAGGAACTAGGGGGAAGACAGCAGTGCTAGTAGGACTGGAGCTGCCCTCAGGGGTGGGGGGACTGAAGCAGGGGTCCGATCCCCTCACTGGGGCAACCTGCTGAGTCAGAGGAGAAAGATGTAAGGCTGAGAGAAACAGCTGATCTGCGGCAGCCTAAATGGGATGAGAGTCAGACAGTCCTTGCTGCAGCCATACACTAGATGTTGCAGCGGCTGGGAGCTGGAGTTTAGGGATTGTGGAGCAATCCCAGGAGGAGCGCTGCTGTTGACTGTGGAGAGTGGGATGTGAGGGAGGAGACTGCGGTGGGAAATGCCTGTGAAGGAAAGCTGGGCAGCCATGGAAGCAAAGTGATACTGCTGAGTCATGCACAGGGGGTGGAGTCATCACCATGGCCTCTATCCCCACACACACCAACACTGGCAGCTGATCAATAGAGAAGCTGGCCCATCAAATGCCTGACACACTGATCTACAGAGTAGGACCCCAGGCGGGGGCCCCTCTATGTGCCTGATGCACTGAACAACAGAGAAGGACCCCAGGCAAGGGAGCCCTGCCTGAATGGGTGGAGCTATGGAGAAAAACTGGCCAAAGAGGCCTTCTGATTGCCAGCTACAAGAGGCTTGGAAAAAAGACTCTGATGGGGCCATAACTCCTGCAGCAGAGGCAGTCCGTCTCCCTGCACACTTGGTGCCACCAGGGCCCCCGCAAGCCAAGCAGCTGCGCCACCTTCATGCTCAACACTCACTGGGGCAGAGCTGCCACAGGCCAAAATGTCGTCTGCCTACGCTCACAGGGTGGCTTCGGTAGTGTCTGACTTGTTGTAACCCTGTGGACTGTGACCTGCCAGGCTTCTCTGTCAGAGAGGGGTTTCTCCAGGCAAGAAGACTGGAGTGTACCGGCCAATACTGGTTCCATACCTGTCTAGAGCACTATATTTCCTGCTGCCCTAGCTGCCAACTCCCCTGAGTACCTGGTGCTGCCAGAATTCCTGCAACCCCAGCAGCTGCGCCACCTCCACACCTGGTCCTCACAGGGGCAGACCCAAGTTCTCCAGGGCAGCCTCAGGAGCAAACCCCAGTGGTCGACACATATCCAGAGGTGGAAATAAAAATCACAATTGAAACCCAGGAGCAGTGTGACTAAGAAAGAAGACCCAAAACCCTCCCACCAGCTGTACAAGCTGCAGCTTAAATCCACATGATCAACCAGGCAGACTCTGTGTCTGTGGAATATATAAAAGGTCATTGAGAGCTCCCACAAAAGAAAAAGCACTAGTTCTGATAGCTGTGAACTGGAGGCAAGAACACAGAGTAGGAGCAGATCAGAATCTGAGCTGCCCCCACAGCAGGTCCAGAGATCAGCACAGAGTTAGAAGGCGTCCTAGGGAGGTGAGGTGGACTGTGACTCCCAGCTGGGGAAAGGACTCTGACAGCAGTGACTCAAGAAAAACATTTATTACTGTTATGTTTTGACATGCTCTGTAGATTCTTTTGGATTTTTCCTTCTCCCCACCACCACCCCCCCAAGTTGTAGTTGTCAATTTTATTGGCACTACGAAATCTAACTAAGTTTTTCCTTTTTCCCTCAGTCACATTTTTTGTTGTTGTATAAACCTCTGCCTCTGTATCAGGCCTTTGCAGTTCTGAGGAGTATTTTTCCCCCCTCTTTTTAAATTACTTTAATTTTTTTAAACGATTATTATTTTTCTACATTTATTCCTTTGTTTGCTTTTCCTACTGTTCTTTTCCCCTTGCAGTTAATTTTTAATATATGTAAACCTTCTTTATCTATCTCTATTTAACTCTGCATATCTATTCTTTCTTTTCTTTCCTCTCAATATATTTGTTAGTTTTGTTTTCATTGCTTTATTTCTCACTTGGCACCTTGCTTTAGTTTTGTTTTCCAGTTTCTGTTTTAGTTTTGTTTTTAACTGGTAAATATAATTTTTGATTTCCTTTGTTAACTGGGTCAATCTATTGTACTTTATTTTTGTTGAACTGTTTTGACTTCGCTCATGGGTATTTATGTATATGTGCATATTCCATTATTTTAAATATTATTTGCCTGATTTTGTAACTGCCATTTGTCTGGGGTTCATCTTTGGTTTCTTGTTTTTGGATATTTGTTTTAATCTCACTTAATGCCGTAACAAACCACTTGTGGAATCTTCGTTCCTGACCGGAGATCAAGCCCTGAGCCTCTGGAGTGGGGGCACTGACTCCAAGACCCTAGACTACCAGAGAACTAACCCTAGGGAGTATCAAATAGTGAGAACTCACACAAAGGAAACCACTGTAATATAAGACCCAGCATCACCCAACCACCAGTAGCACCCCATGCAGGATGCTTCATCTAAACAACAAACAAAACAAAACTACAAACCCAGTCATCCACATACAGGATTACCACCTCACTCAGCCTTGCCCATCAGAGGAAAAACAAACAAACAAAAACTCAGCACAAACCTCACCCTGTGAGAAGCTTACACAAACCACTGGACCAATCTCAGAGGGTAGAAATCAAAAGGAAGAAAGAATTCAACCTTGAAACCTGGGAAAGAGAGACCTCAAACACAGTTAAGTTTAAAAAAAAAAGAAAAGGCAGAGAAACACTACACAAATGAAGGAACAAACTAGAAACACAGAAGTCCAAATAAATGAAGAGGAAATAGGCAAACTACCTGAAAAAGAATTCAGAATAATGATAGTAAAGATGATCAAAAACCTGGAAAGCAAAATGGATAAAATGCAGGAATCAATTAAAAAAGATCTAGAAGAATTACAAAATAAACATGCAAGCACAAACAACACAATTACTGAAATTAAAAATACTCTAGAAGGAATCAATAGCAGAATATCTGAAGCAGAAGAACGAATCAGTGAGGTGGAAGATAAAATGGTGGAAATAACTTCTGAAAAGCAGGATAAAGTAAAAAGAATGAAAAGAACTGAGGACAGTCTCAGAGACCTCTGGGACAATATCAAACGCACCAACATTCGAATAATCGGGTCCTAGAAGAAGAAGAGAAGAAGAAACGGTATGAGAAAATTTTTGAAGAGATTACAGTTGAAAATTTCCCCAACACGGAAAAGGAGATAGTCAATAAAGTCCAAGAGGCACAAAGAGTCCCACGCAGAATAAACCCAAGGAGAAACACACCAAGGTACATACTAATCAAAATAACAAAGGCTAAACACAAAGAAAGAATATTAAAAGCAGCAAGGGAGAAACAACAAGTAAAACACAAGGGAAACCCCATACGCTTAACAGCTGATCTTTCAGCCGAAACTCTGCAGGCCAGAAGGGAATGGCAGGATATATTTAAAGTACTGAAAGAGAAAAACCCGCAACCAAGATTACTGTACCCAGCAAGGATCTCATTTAAAATTGATGGAGAAGTCAAAAGCTTTTCAGACAAGCAAAATTTAAGAGAATTCAGTACCACCAAACTAGCTTTACAACGAATGTTAAATGGACTTGCATTTCTCTAATAATGAGCAATGCTGAGAGTCTTTTCATGTGTTTGTTAGCCATCTGTATGTCTTCTTTGGAGAAATGTCTGTTTAGGTCTTTTGCCCACTTTTTGATTGCGTTGTTTGTTTTCCTGGTATTGAGTTGTACGAGCTGCTCGTATATTTTGGAACTTAATCCTTTGTCAGTTGTTCTATTTGCTATTATTTTCTCCCATTCTGAGGGATGTCTTTTCACCTTGTATATAGTTTGCCTTGCTGTGCAAAAGCTTTTAAGTTTAATCAGGTCCCACTTGTTTACTTTTGTTTTTATTTCGGTTACTATGGGAGGTGGGTCATAGAGGATCTTGCTTTGATTTATGTCATCGAGTGTTCTGCCTCTGTTTTCCTCTAAGAGTTTTATAGTTTCTGGTCTTATATTTAGGTCTTTAATTCATTTTGAGTTTATCTTTGTGTATGGTGTTAGGAAGTGTTCTCATTTCATTCTTTTACGTGTAGCTGTCCAGTTTTCCCAGCACCATTTATTGAAGAGGCTTCTTTGCCCCATTGTATATTCTCACCTCCTTTGTCATGAAGATCTTTGTTGTATAGTTCTTCTGTGTATTCTTGCACCTCTTTTTAACATCTTCTGCTTCTGTCAGGTGCATACAGACCTAACATTTTATTATATCCTTTACTGTGCCCATCTTTGAAATGTTCCCTTGGTATCTCTAATTTTCTTGAAGAGATCTCTAGTCTTTCCCATTCTATTGTTTTCCTCTATTTCTTTGCGTTGATCACTGAGGAAGCCTTTCTTATCTCTCCTTGGTTTTCTTTGGAAATCTGCATTCAAATGGATATATCTTTCCTTTTCTTCTTTGCCTTTAGTGTCTCTTCCTTTCTCAGCTATTTGTAAGGCCTCCTCAGACAACCATTTTGCCTTTTTGCATTTCTTTTGCTTGAGGATGGTCTTGGTCACTGCTTCCTGTACAATGTCAGGAATCTCCATCCATAGTTCTTCAGGCACTCTGTCTATCAGATCTAATCCCTTGAATCTATTTGTCATTTCCACTGTATAATCTTAAGGGATTTGATACAGGTCATACCTGAATGTTCTAGCAGTTTTCTCTACTTTCTTCAATTTAAATCTGAATTTTACAGTAAGGAGGAGTGGGCAAATTTAATTTGGATGACCATTATATCTACTACTGTTTGCAAGAATCCCTTAGAAGAAATGGAGTAGCCCTGATAGTCAACAAGAAAGTCCAAAATGCAGTACTTGGGTGCAATCTCAAAAACGACAGAATGATCTCTGTTTCCAAGACAACCATTCAATATCACAGTAATCCAAGTCTGTGTCCCAACCAGTAACGCTGAAGAAGCTGAAGTTGAATGGTTCTATGAAGACCTACAAGACCTTCTAGAACTAACACCCCCCAAAAATGTCCTTTTCACTATAGGGGGCTAGAATGCAAAAGCAGGAATTCAAGAGCTACCTGGAGTAACAGGCAAATTTGGCCTTGGAGTACAAAATGAAGCAGAGGAAAGGCTAACAGAGTTTTGCCAAGAGAACGCACTGGTCATAGCAAACACCCTCTTCCACCAACACAAGAGAAGACACTATACATGGACATCACTAGATGGTCAATACTGAAATCAGACTGATTATATTCTTTGCAGCCAAAGATGGAGAAGCTCTATACTGTCAGCAAAAACAAAACCAGGAGCTGACTGTGGCTCAGAGCATGAATTCCTTATTGCAAAATGACATGTATAGAGATTTCAGTTATCTTTTAAGTATCTACTCTAAAATATAAATAGCCAGTTAAGAGTCACCAGATATTTTAAAGAAAACCTGTAATATAAAAGAAAAAAATTAACATAGGCAAATTTAAAGTAACTTGAAAGGGACTATGTAACTGACATGAAAACTTAAAAAAACCCAAAACTATCATCAATATCCTGGAAGATAAAACAAAGTCATGCCATGATATTCTTGAAGTAAGAACAAGACACCACCTTAAATTTTTTCTCCCTGACAATAAAAAGTCCAAGGGGCTTTCCTGGCAGTCTAGTAGTTGAGACTTTGCCTTCCAATACAGGGGGTGCACGTTCGATCCCTGGTCAGGAAGCTAGAATCTCACATGCTTCTCAGCCAAAAAACTAAAACATAAAACAGAAGCAATACTGTAACAAACACAATAAAGACTTCAACGTGGTCTGTACCAAAAGAAAAGTACTTCAAGAAGTTTATAAGAAAATAAAAAACTTCAATACAACAGCTATAGGAAAAAGTTAAGAAAACTACCCTAAAAGTGAGAAAAGCGGCCAGGTAATAGAAGAACAAGAACACTGATAACTAAAGATTAGAGATGTAGATAAGAGAGAGGATGACACCAACAACCAAACATTTCAAGGAAATTTCCGGACTGACAAGATCCAGTAATACCCAGCACAGTGAATAAGAACAGACCCATAAAGATACATTATAATAAAATTTCACAACAATTGAGTCAACAAAATCATTCTGCAAACTTTCATAGAAAGGGGCAAAAGGTCACATATAAGAGATCAGGAATTCAATGGTTTTGAACTTTCAAACAGCAATGTTGAAAGCTGAACTCAATGGAGAAACTCCCTCAAAATTCGGAGAAAAAATGATTTTGAACCTACAATTTTATCCCCTGCCAAACTATCCAATAAGAATGAAGGATAAGTAAAGGTATTTTAAAGACATGATAGGCTTGGTCAGGTCAAAATATTCAGTGTATCACACTATCTATTTTAAAGCACCAGTAGGGCACTGATGCAGAAATGATGAAGAGATCTGTGAAGAGATGCAGGTCTGGAACGTGGGAAACACTCAGTTGGTCACCTGTATATCTGAAATACGACATTAAAAATAACAGCCAAATCTATAATAAAATATGATCTAGAAAATAAAAATAGGTAACACTGAATGATGATTCAATGCAAAGCATACTGTTCTAAGTGATTCAAATTCATTCATTTAATCTTCCCCTAGCATGATACACCGAGAAGGCAATGGCAAGCCACTCTAGTACTCTTGCCTAGAAAATCCCATGGACACAGGAGCCTGGTAGGCTGCAGTCCATGGGGTCGCTATGAGTCGGACATGACTGAGTGACTTTACTTTCCCTTTTCCCTTTCACACATTGGAGAAGGAAATGGCGACCCACTCCAGTGTTCTTGCCTGGAGAATCCCAGGGACGGGGGAGCCTGGTGGGCTGCCGTCTATGGGGTCGCACAGAGTCGGACACGACTGAAGTGACTTAGCAGCAGCAGCAGCATCATACAGGCTAAAAGAGTTACATAAATTCCTGATACTTTTTGATATTTTTCCAAGTGACCTGATCTGGTATCATTAAAAACTCAAGACAATTTAAAATCTTCTATAGCATATTCCCCTCTATGTCTTCAAACTGTAGCTTAGTAGCTGAACTCTTAATATAATTGAAGAAAATCATTTTAATAAAATATAAACAAGCATTTAAACAATGCATGTATAAAAGCCCTCAAGTCTCTACTAAATGAAAGATTCATAGTGAAAAATTAGAATCAATAATATATATTAACTATCACATTCACTAAGTAGAATATTTTAGAATCACTAAACTTTTCAAATTACCTAACATGGAAATACGGTTAGCATGCAAGTGAAAGAAGGATGCAAAGTTTTATACATATTATTATTATAGTTCTGTGCTTTAAAAAAAATCTATCCTAAAAAAAGGCAACTAAAAATATATATATACCAAAATGTTAAAAATTTCTCATTTCTAATTTCAACTCTAATTTCTAATTTCAGTGGTGGAGTTACTGGCAACTAAGATTATTTTTCTTTCCAAAATTTTTCCAAATTGAGTGCAAAGAATATGAACACTGGAGTGGTAGCCATTCCCTTCTCCAGGGGATCTTCCCAAACCAGGGGGCAGATTCATTACCGTCTGAGCCACCAGGCAAGCTCATACATTACTTGCGTAGTTCTCAAAAAATTTAGTCTCAAGATCCTTTTAAACTCTGCATCATGGAAGATCTCAAACAGCTTTTATGTGGGTTACATCTGTTGATTAGATTTGTATTAAAAATTAAAATGAAAATACATATCAATTCATAAATAGTAGTGACAAATCCACTACCTGTTTTATAAGTTATGTTTACAACTACCTGCTTACAACTTATTATTTTATGAAAAAAAGAATTATATTTTCTAAAAAACTTATTGAGAAGAGCAGCATTGCTTAAAATTTTGCAAATCTCAGCAACTGGTTTAATAGAAGACACCTGGATCTGGAACTCCGCATCTCCTTCTGCATTCAATTTGCTGCAATATCATAGATTATGCAGCTACTTAAAAAACCTGACTGCAAACTTATATGAGAATGAGTGAAGAAAAGCAAATAATGTATTGATATTAGTATAAATAGACTGACTTTATCAATCTCCTAAAACAATATAAAGGACTTCACTTTTCCTGGATCACACTTTGAGAATTAATTACTGCATTATTTTGAAAAAAAATCTTTCTCTCCAAAAATACTGAATGGTGGCTGGTAGCTTGCTACATCACGAAATAAAGAGAGACTTAAGAGTTCTGATTTCTGGGTGAATAAAACTCAAAAAGGAAGATGCTGTATTCAACTTTCCTTCTTGACTCAAAGAGTAATGTTTAAAGTAAGCCTTTTTCCTTAGTTCAATGCTCTTTTCATTGGGTTTAGATTTAATTCTCTTTGAGTTACTGGTAGGTATACTCAGGCTTGGAAATCCCAGTCTGAGCATTAGTCACTAAGTAGAGCAGATGTGAAAAGACATCTGTATGGCACTCTTTCCCCTTCTCTCTTTCTTCAAATTTATATAAAGCAGTATAATATAGCACTAACTTTGGGTATTACAGAAAATCACTGAGGATGCAAAAAATATTTGTAAAACTCATAGAATAGCAAAAGGCATTCTCACATTTTGATCTTTTAACCTAGAACTGGTGGGAACATTTTTTTAAACGTAGAATTACACTTTGAGGTTTACACAACTTGATTTTTAACATGACGGTGAGGTTTTTACGAAATCTTTGGGAGGTGCTACTGACTGAGTACCTTTCAATGTGTCAAATACTATCCTAGGAACTAAGGACTAAGTCATTGGAATATTTTCTCATGTTTGCAGCACGTAAACTCCCAGAAGGCAAGAAACAGTTTCCTACCTCTCAGAGTTGCTGACCATGATGCTTTTCACAAGATCAGCTGATTTGAACTGAGAGGGCATGTTCTAATTCACGCCCCAACTCCACAAACCTGGTTATATTTCCACATCTATTTTATACTCTGTGGACACTTTTCTCCCTCCATTCCTTGATAATTTTCCCTTGGGCTCAGCTCTTTTATTGCTCTTTCCCAACTAATTAAGGCTTCACATAGCAGTCTTATTTTTTAAAAAATGCTTCCCAATACCACAGGATCATGCCCATACTGCTTACTTAGTGGATAAGATCTAGCTCCAGTTTACCTAAAGCCTATATTCAGACATCCTCCAAGTTGCCATGGTCTTTCAATTGGCTGACTTTGGGCATTCTATTCTTTCTGCCTGGAGTGCCTGCCTTAGTTATGTCTACCAGATAAATGTAGGATTATCTTTCATGGTTACCTCGGTTTCAGTACTTTTCATGACCAGTCTTACCCATCGCCCATGATCAAATTAACTGCTCTTCCAACAAATGCTTTCTTGTTCCTTCATTCACATCTCCTGCTATATACTTACACTGCATCATAATATGTATGTGCATACATACTATATACATGAATCTCTTTCCCCTAGACTATACATTCTTCAAGAACAAAAGCTATGACTCTTTTATCCCCATCTCCTCAGTATCTAACACATTGCCTGGCTTATAAAATGCATACAAATGTCTGTTTTAAGTGTGTGTATGTGGGAGGCACAGTTGAAGTTGCTATTGCTTAGTTGCTAAGTCATGTCCAATTCTTTGTGACTCCATGGACTGTAGCCCGCCAGGCTCCTCTGTCCATGGGATTTTTCTAGGCAAGAATACTAGAGTGAGTTGCCATTTCCTTCTCCAGAGGATCCTCCCTACCCAGGGATTGAACCCATGTCTCTGGCGTTGGCAGGCATATTATTTACCACTGAGTCACCAGGGAAACCTGTGCAGTTGAAATTATCTTTTCCAAATAGGTATCTTCATCTATACTACCTAATTTACTAAATACTAGGTTGGTGCAAATATAATTAGTTTCAGACTGTGAATTTTAAATCATTTTAACTAGGCTCAAACACATTATTTATTAATCAAAATAGGAACCATTACAATCAACACATTTTTGCCAACAAGAAGTAAGTTTGTTCACTCCTAGAGCATAAAAATCCATGTCTTGGAATTCGAGGAACTCTTGGAACACATTTTCTGCATCCTGCTGCTTGTGGAAGCATTTTTCCTGCAAAAAGTTGTCAAGATGCTTGAAGAAGTGGTAGTTGGTTGGCAAGACATCAGGTGAATGTGGCAGATAAGGCAAAACTTTGTAGCCCAATTTGCTCAACTTTGGAAGTACTGGTTGTGCGATGAGCAGTTGGGTATTGTGGAGAAGAACTGAGCACTTTCTGTTGACCCATGCCCGCTGCAGGCACTGCAATTTTTGGTACTTCTCATCGATTTGCTGAGCATACTTCTCATGTGTAATGGTTTCTCTAGGATTCAGAAATCTGTAGTGGATCAGACCAGCAGCAGACCACTAAACAATGACCATGACCTTTTTTTTGGTGCAAGTCTGACTTTGGGAAATGCTTTGGAGCTTCTTCTCGGTTAAAACCACTAGTTGGTTGTTACTGGTTGTCAAATAAAATTCATTTTCATCACACATCACAATCTAATCGATAAATGGTTTGTTGTTGCATAGAATAAGAGAAGACAACACTTCAAAACAACAATTTTTTTGATTTTTGGTCAGCTCATGAGACACCCACTTACTGAGCTTTTTCACCTTTCCAATTTGCTTCAAATGCAGAAGAACCATAGAATGCTGACATTGAGTTCTTCAGCAGCTTCTCGTGTAGCTGTAAGAAGATCAGCTCCGATGATGCTCTCAATTGGTCACTGTCAACTTCTGATGGCCAGTCACTATGCTCCTCATCTTCAAGGTCCTCATCTCCTTTGCAAAACCTCTTGAACCACCACTGCACTGTATGTTTGTTAGCAGTTCCCAGGCCAAATATACTGTTGATGTTGTGAGTAGTCTCTGCTGCTTTACAACCCATTTTGAACTCAAATAAAATCGTTCAAATTTGCGTTTTAATATTTCTATGCTGCTGCTGCTAAGTCACTTCAGTCATGTCCGACTCTGTGAGACCCCATAGACGGCAGCCCACCAGGCTCCCCTGTCCCTGGGATTCTCCAGGCAAGAACACTGGAGTGAGTTGCCATTTCCTTCTCCAATGCATGAAAGTGAAAGTGAAGTCGCTCAGTCGTGTCTGACTCCTAGCGATCCCATGGACTGCAGCCTACCAGGCTCCTCCGTCCATGGGATTTTCCAGGCAAGAGTACTGGAGTGGGTTGCCATTTCCTTCTCCAACATTTCTATAGTCCAAAATTAATATAAACAGTAAGTAATAAGTCATTAGCAAAAAAACATAAAGTGAGAAAAGAACATTAAAATGATGTGTAACATAACCACATTTATTCAGGATGTATTCCAATATCAAATGGCAAATTTCAATTTTGCAATTACTTTTGCACAAATATAATAAAAAATCATATAGTCCCATCACTTGACACGTTTATACACTTATATAATCCAAAGTTTATGAACTAGACATACAGCATGAACTATATATTATTTTCTTTGATGTGTATTCAGCTTATACAAATTATAATAGAAGTACATATTATCTGAGAGATACAGAGACTAAAATATTTTCTATTAGTACTTTATTAAAACCACAGAAATACAAAATATTAACAAACAGCCTTCACCTCTATTTTAAAAACTATTCCAATTTCAGATTCAGAAGATCAAAAGTGAAAATACCTTTTTTGTTACTTTTCAATGAGAACATTAATATTTTTTGCATCTTCAGCAGAAATTAAAGAAGACACAAACAGAAAGACACCCCATGTTCATAGATGGGAAGATTTAATATTGTTAAGATATCAATACTATTTAAAGTGATCTATAAGTTCAATGCAATTTGTATCAAAATCCAATGTTGCTTTTTAGAAGCAGAATTACCCATCACAGAATTTATATGGGATGTCAAAGTACACCCAAAGAGCCAAAACAATCTTGAAGAATAAAACTGGAAGACACATACTTTCTAATTTCAAAACTTACCAAAAAGCTACACTGATCAAAACAGGGTGACACTGACACACAGCCCAGTGGAACAAAATACAGACATCCCAGAAATAAACCCTCACATTCATAGTCAAAAGATTTTTGACAAGAGGACCAAGTCCATTCACTGGAAAAAGGACATTCTGTGGAACAAAAGGTACTGAGAAAACTGAATATCCATACACCGAAGAATGAAGCGGGACCCCTACTTTACACCATATACAAAAATTAACTCAAAATGGATCAAAGACCTAAACTAAGACCTAAATGTATAAAATTCTTAGAAGAAAACATAAGATAAAAGCTTCACAACACTGGAGTCGGCAATTATTTTTTGGATATGACATCAAAAGTGCATGCAACAAAAGAAAGGGCAGTCAAACTTGGCTTTATAAAGACTTAAAAAATTTGTGCATCAAAAGGTATTATCAATAGAGTAAGAAGGCAATCCAAAGAATGGGAGAACACATTTGCAAATGTATCTGGTAAGGGATTAATATCCAGAATAGAAGGACTCCTAAAACTTAACAATAACAACAAAAACACAATTCAAGAATGGGCAAAGGTCTTGAATAGACAACTTCTCTAAAGAAGATACACAAATGCCAACAGGCATGAACACGTTGAGCGTGAAATAAAACGCTCAACATCACTTATTATTACTGGTGCTGCTGCTGAGTCGCTTCAGTTGTGTCTGACTCTGTGCGACCCCATAGATGGCAGCCCACCAGGCTCCCCCGTCCCTGGGATTCTCCAGGCAAGAACACTGGAGTGGGTTGCCATTTCCTTCTCCAATGAGTGAAAGTGAAGTTGCTCAGTCGTGTCTGACTCTTAGCGACCCCATGGACTGCAGCCTACCAGGCTCCTCCGTCCATGGGATTTTTCAGGCAAGAGCACTGGAGTCGGGTGCCATCGCCTTCTCCGCACATATCATTAGGGAAAAGCTAACCAAAATCACAATGAGATACGGCTTCACATCCATTAATGATAGCTACTATCAAAAGGAAAAAAAAAAAGAAAAGAACAAGTGTTGGTGAGGATGTGGAGAAATGAAAATGTTTGTGCGCTACTAGTGGGAATGTAGAATAGTATATGAACTGTAAGAAAGAGCAGGTGGAAAAAATTAAAATAGAATTACCACATGATCCAACAATTCCATTTCTGGGTATACGCTCAAAAGAATTCAAAGCAGGGTCTCAAAGATATATCTGTATACGCATTTTTAGAGCAGCACTGTCATAATAGCTAATATGTGAAAGCAACCCAAATGGTAGAATGGATATGCAAAATAAGATATACACATGATGGAATATTATTCAGCCTTTTAAAGTAAGGAAATGGAAAAGAAATGCAAAAAAGCAAAATGGCTGCCTGAGGAGGCCTTACAAATAGCTGTGAAAAGAAGAGAAGCGAAAAGCAAAGGAGAAAAGGAAAGATATAAGCATCTGAATGCAGAGTTCCAAATAGCAGCAAGGAGAGATAAGAAAGCCTTCCTCAGCGATCAATGCAAAGAAATAGAGGAAAACAACAGAATAGGAAAAACAAGAGAGCTCTTCAAGAAAATTAGAGATTCCAAGGGAACATTTCATGCAAAGACGGGCTCGATAAAGGACAGAAATGGTATGGACCTAACAAAAGCAGAAGATATTAAGAAGAGGTGGCAAGAATACACAGAAGAACTGTACAAAAAAGATCTTCACGACCAAGATAATCACAATAACGTGATCACTCACCTAGAGCCAGACATCTTGGAATGTGAAGTCAAGTGGGCCTTAGAGAGCATCACTACGAACAAAGCTAGTGGAGGTGATGGAATTCCAGTTGAGCTATTTCAAATCCTGAAAGATGATGCTGTGAAAGTGCTGCACTCAATATGCCAGCAAATTTGGAAAACTCAGCAGTGGCCACAGGACTGGAAAAGGTCAGTCTTCATTCCAATCCCAAAGAAAGGCAATGCCAAAGAATGCTCAAACTACCGCACAATTGCACTCATCTCACACGCTAGTAAAGTCATGCTCAAAATTCTCCAAGCCAGGCTTCAGCAATACGTGAACCGTGAACTCCAAGATGTTCAAGCAGGTTTTAGAAAAGGCAGAGGAACCAGAGATCAAATTGCCAACATCCGCTGGATCATGGAGAAAGCAAGAGAGTTCCAGAAAAACATCTATTTCTGCTTCATTGACTATGCCAAAGCCTTTGACTGTGTGGATCACAATAAACAGTGGAAAATCCTGAAAGAGATGGGAATCCCAGACCACCTGACCTGCCTCTTGGGAAATCTGTATGCAGGTCAGGAAGCAACAGTCAGAACTGGACATGGAACAACAGACTGGTTCAAAATAGGAAAAGGAGTATGTCAAGGCTGTATATAGTCACCCTGCTTATTTAACTTATATGCAGAGTACATCACGAGGAACGCTGGGCTGGATGAAGCACAAGCTGGTATCAAGATTGCTGGGAGACATATCAATAACCTCAGATATGCAGAGGACACTACCCTTATGGCAGAAAGTGAAGAGGAACTCAAAAGCCTCTTGATGAAAGTGAAAGAGGAGAGTGAAAAGGTTGGCTTGAAGCTCAACATTCAGAAAACAAAGATCATGGCATCTGGTTCCATCACTTCTTGGGAAATAGATGGAAAAACAGTGGAAACAGTGTCAGACTTTATTTTTTTGGGCTCCAAAATCACTGGGGATGATGATTGCAGCCATGAAATTAAAAGACACTTACTCCTTGGAAGGAAAGTGATGACCAATCTAGATAGTATATTAAAAAGCAGAGACATTACTTTGCCAACAAAGGTTCGTCTAGTCAAGGCTCTGGTTTTTCCCGTGGTCATGTATGGATGTGAGAGTTGGACTGTGAAGAAAGTTGATCGCCGAAGAACTGATGCTTTTGAACTGTGGTGCTGGAGAAGACTTTTGAGAGTCCCTTGGACTGCAAGGAGATCCAACCAGTCCATTCTAAAGGAGATCGATCCTGGGTGTTCACTGGAAGGACTGATGCTAAAGCTGAAACTCCAATACTTTGGCCACCTCATGGGACAAGTTGACTCACTGGAAAAGACTTGATGCTGGGAAGGATTGGGGGCGGGAGGAGAAGTGGACGACAGAGAATGAGATGGCTGGATGGCATCACCGACTCGATGGACATGAGTCTGAGTGAACTCTGGGAGTTGGTGATGGACAGGGAGGCCTGGCATGCTGTGATTCATGGGGTCACCAAGAGTCGGACACGACTGAGCTACTGAACTGAACTGAACATCAGTGAATTGTACACTTAAAAATGGTTAAGATGGTAAATTATATATATATATATAATGTCATCCCAACTAAAATAGAAGATATTTAAAAGTTAAATAATGTAACTGAAACGTTTGGAAAAATAAACATGTGAGTAAGAACTTCCCTGGTGGTCCAGTGGTTAAGACTTTGCTTCCCAATGCAGGGAGTATAGGCTCAATCCCTGGTTTGGGAGCTAAGATCCCATATGCCTTGTGGCCAAAAACCCAAAAAGCATAAAGCAGAAGCAATATTGCAACAATTTCAATAAAGATTTTACAGATGGTCCACATAAAAAAAATCTGAGGCGTATACCTGGGAAAGGGGTGTGAGGGCAGACTAAATCTAGGCAGATCTACTTAAGACACAAGATTTTTAAAAATTAAATAATGCAGTAAAAATTATTTTATATGCTATTTGGAAAAATAATCATGTGGCTATAACATGTGGTAGAGTAATTAAAACAATTTGATATTCTGGCTAAACAGGCACATCAGTGTACCTGTGGATCGGAAAAAATGTTTTTAATGCTTCTATTAATTCATACTAAAGACATACTGCTGTGAAATCTTTTTTCTCTATAGACTGTCAGAATTATTTGAAAGTGAGACTGGAACACCCCACTCTCGCATGGATGATGAATCATTAATCAGAAGCAGCCTCAATTTCCAACCCCGGAGCTTCAGATAAGGGTTTCCCAGACACAACATACCACCCATTTATCTTAACTTTGTAGTCTCCAAGGAAACAGGACTCTTAAGTCTGTTTCTCAGCCCAGGCCTGATGTTAATTAACCCGGTACACAGTCTTGCTGTGCTTTAAACTTATCAAATATTGCTTCATTTAAATTTTGTCTAAACTCCACCCCTCCCCAGAATCCTGTAATAACACTATCCCTTCTGGCAGTTCCTCTGGTGTGTGATCTCCCTCTCAGCAGCAAGTTAATTAACCTCACTTTGTTAGCCTAAAGATATATATCCCTGGTGGTCCTTATCAGACCGAAATAGAGTTTGTTTAAAAAAAAAAAAAAAAAACCAAGTACATATGGAAATTTAATGCATAGTACACACAGCATTTCAAATCAAGAAAAAGATGGCTTATTCAAGAAAGGGTATTGAAATAATAATCTTTTGGGGAAAAGATAAAAAAGCAACCATCTGGCTCTCCACCAATTTCTTTCAAATTCTGTTTCTAAGATTTCAATACTTTAAAAAAATGAAATTAAAACAAAACTAGAAGAAAACATCTTTTTACATTTTTATATCATGAACCGAGATTTTTTTCAAATCCCAAAAAGTATAAACATAGTAAACTGTATGAGGGTATCCATTTAATAAGCTTCTGGCAGTGAAACTGCTAGTTCACATGTACGTTTTGTATAAAATGTTTAAAAAAGTCTATACAGCAAAAAATAACAAAAACTATCATAAAAAAGATAATCAACTTAATATAACAACAGTTAAAAAAAGTAAAGGATTTGAATGAAAAGAAAATATAATGGTCAAGGATGTTCACATTTCACTCATATTACAGAAATGTAAACCTCACATGAAGAGCTACTATTCTTAACCTATCAGGGTGGCAAAAAAATGTTAAGCTTAGTAACAGCCAGTATTGACACAGACATGAGAGAAAACTGACGCTCCTATGTTGTTCCTCAGAATACACATACTTACTGTCTTCTTAGAAGAGCAGTTTGACAGTATCTGTAAACTTTTTCAAGTGTGCCTTGACACATCATTTAATGATCAGAAATTTTTCTTATGGACAGAAACTCAAAGATGTTCATGGCAGCCACAGCCACAGATGTTTGTTGATGAGGAGCTAGTTTAAAAAATATATATGGTACATCTCTACCAGAGAATATGCTGTAGATGTTAAGAACAATTATTGATTTGCACTAATTAGGAAAATCTTGGCACATCTGTCAATTATAATTTTTTGTTAGTAAGGTATTGCTAATGTGCAGGAAACAAAAGAAACCCAAACTGAAAACAGATTAAACATACATATACACACATGTACATATACACACACACATACATACATACAGAAAAGAGTATGTTTTCATTCCCACCCCAGGTTCTCATCAAAGGTAACTACAGATAACCCTTGAACAATGCAGGTTTGAACTGGCTGGGTTCACTTTTATGCAGATATTTTTCAATAAAAATACTGGAAAACTTTGGAGATTAGTGACAGTTTGAAAAAACTTGCAGATGAACCGTGTAGGCTATAATTATTGAAAAAAATTAATACAAAGTTATGTAATGAATACATAAAATATAAATACTAGTCAACCCTTAAGGTGAGTGATGCTTAATATAAAATTAACAATATATTAGCTTTCCTACTGTTTCATAACTTTGCTTTCAAAGAACTGCATTACCATATAGGTACAGTATGCACCCCCCATCTCTCCCCTTATAATTTATGTTTCAGCAATTCTGAACTATTTACAGTTCAACAAACACCTCCATGCAGTGAGCTCCTCTATTCCCACTCACTGTCTTTTCCATCTATACAACATACCCTTCCTCTGCTATCCATGCCCAACCTCTGTAAATCCCATTAAGCCAATGTTTCTTAACCCTGACATAACTGACACTCTGAGCTGGGTAATTCTCTGTTGCGGGGGGTGCCCTGTTCACTGGAAGATGTTCAACAGCGTCCTAGGCCCATACTCAATGGACATCAGTAGCACTCCCCCTGGCTGTGATTCAAAGGTCTTCACATATTGCCAAGTGAATGTGTAAAATATATCTAGATTACATATGAGTCTATTCTCACATAGGCAACTAGGTTCAACCTGGCATCCTACCCCTACAC
Source organism: Moschus berezovskii (assembly GCF_049115385.1). Lineage (NCBI taxonomy): Eukaryota > Metazoa > Chordata > Mammalia > Artiodactyla > Moschidae > Moschus > Moschus berezovskii. The sequence continues at coordinate 21,264,089 of NC_142462.1, read as the reverse complement.
TTTTCTCTTGCTCTCCTAGTATTTGGTTTTTGCAGGTTAAAAAGGAACAGAAATTTTAAAAACTGAACCTATTACTATCTGTTCCTTGCTGTGTTCTAACTTTGGACTCTCTGCTGTTCCTCAAATACCTGAGGGTCCTTATACTTGCTGTTCTCTGTTGGGAACACAACTCACCCAGATACTCACATGGCTTACTCCCCAACTCCTTTGGGCCTTTACTCCGGGGGGGGGGGGCCCTCTTCCTGAGCCACCCTACTCTTACTGACAGCACCTATTAACATCTAATATTTTACATATTTTACTTACTCATCATTATTGTCTCTTTTCTCCATCTTGATCAGTGGTTCTCAAACCTGAGTCTACACCAGAGTCACCTGAAAAGCTTGTTAAAAGAATTTCTCAGTCAACAAGTCTGTAGAATAGAGCCTAAAAATTTGCATTTCTGACAAGTTCCCAGGTGATGCGGAGGTTCCAGGGACCACAGTTCGAGAACCAAGGTTTTAGAACATAAATTCCATGAGGACAGAGATTTTTGCCCACCTAGTCATTGTTTTACTTCTATGACCTGGCACATAGTAGGTACTGAGATAGGTAAATGAATTTAATCTGTTCTCAATGGCCCCTCTGATTTGGTCTGCTATGTGGTGCCAAAGACTTTCCAGGTGGTGCTAGTGGTAAAAGAACTCACCCGCCAATGCAGGAGATGTTAAGAGATGCCAGTTCAGTCTCTGGGTTGGGAAGATCCCTGGAGGAGGGCATAGCAACCCACTTCAGTCATCTTGCCTGGACAGAGTAGCCTAGTGGGCTACAGTCCACTAGAGCTGGACATGACTGACGTGACTTAACACGCATGCAACAGGGTGGACTCTAATTCAATACAACTGAAGTCCTTACAAAAAGGGGAGACCACCACATTAAGACAGAGACATACAGGGAGAACGCCATGTGACAGCAGAGGTTTGTGTAATATAACTTCAAGCTAAGGAATGCCAGTGACACACAAAGCTAAGGGGCACAGAACAGATAAAATTCCCCAGAAGGTAGAGCATGGCCCTGTCAACACCTTGATTTCAGACTTGCAACCTCCAAAACTGTGAAATGATGAAGTTCTGTTCTGTTGTTCTAAATAACTCAGTGAGTTGTACTTAGTTATAGCAGCCCTAGGAAGCTAACACAATGACCAAAAATGCAAATGACTCTATCAAGCTGTATATAGTTTCAAATCTGCCAATTACCCAACTTGCACCAATTTAAATATTTTAACATGTAGCTTTCATTGTGAACTAATCAGATTTCCTGTTTCAGAATCTCCCTAATTTAATACCACCTCTCTCTGCCCTCAACATGTCCCTTCAATGTGCCAGGTAGCTCACACTACAGAGTCTAGATCACTTACTCGGACTTTCTTTTTGGTTTATCTTCCTATAGGTTACCTTATTTCACATATAACAGCTTTTTTGTATTTTTTTCTTCAAGGGACGCTTCTTATTTTCACACATTATAGATTTTTGGCCTGCATTTTCCTGTAGGACATGTGAATTAGCTGTAAAATGAAAATTTAAGTGCATATTCGATACTCATTTAGATTTCAAGATAATGCTAACTTCTCTTTCATGGAAGAATTATGCATCCTCCCACCCCCTTATTTAACAAGAATTTTGCCATATTCCTTCCACTTTGCTATAGTTTGTATACTAGCGTCTTTACTTAAATCTCAACAAATATTGTAAAAGTAACATGGCTGTATTGGGAAGCTTATAATTTTAAGTGAATCAGAATTAAATTTCAGCATCAAGTTGTCCATTTTCCATTTAATGTTTGTTTACACTGTCACAAGAATTCCAATCAATGATATCTCCACACTGAGACTCCAAAATCACCATGGTCCTTAGAGTTGTATAAGTTGTATGATGCAATTTTTATGTTAGTAAGCACAAGGAAATGGCAACCCACTCCAGTGTTCTTGCCTGGAGAATCCCAGGGACAGGGGAGCCTGGTGGGCTGCCGTCTATGGGGTCGCATAGAGTCGGACACGACTGAAGCGACTTAGCAGCAGCAGCAAGCACAAGTCAATACACAAATAGTAGTACTGCATATACCTAAATGACACACTTTTCTATTTCTATGACGAGGTGATCATTAATTGATATGTACTCCTAAATGACTTTGTGATATTCTAATAATTTCTGGATACTGAATTTACTCAGAAGTACAGACTAGTACAATCAATATCCCCAAAAAAGCATATGTAAGGGAGTATCTATCTTTAAAAGGGTAGTACCCACAAAATATTTTTAAAATGCTGAACCCAAAGTAAAAAGATACAGAAAAACCCAAATTTCAGGGAAATTCAAGAGAAACATCTAATAGTTCTCCACCATAACTAAAAAACCACACACTTTTCCTGTGAAGAATTTTAAGTGAGTCATACTTTCCTTACTAAATCACTGTCTTACTTAACATATGGTAAAAACAGTTAACTGTTTGGTAGCTTGAAACTTTACATTCAATTAAACTGTACATTAATATACACTAAAGCTGGCAGAAAATGAAATACATACAATTACTATACACAATACTTAGAAAACACATCATATGCATAAGGGTCATTTGACATTTATCCGATAAAAGTGTAAAAAGTTAAACTAACACCCTCTAAACTAACACCAGAATTAAATACTTTGAAGTTACCCAGGCAGAGCTATCTATATTCAGTGCCCGATTTCTGGGAAATGAACACGTTTCTGTCCGTTTCACAGTGGCCTAATTACTCACTCTATTGCATTCAACTTCTAACTTTTTAACTAAGTTTTAAAATCGCGAAGAAACCAATTCATGGTGAGGATAACAGTGTTCAATCTGAAAAGCTCTAAAACGATATACCACAATAACTACAAGGCACTGAGAGAACTAGATCATCAATCCAGTCAACTTTTCCAAGGCGTGTGATGTTTAAGTTTCAGTCTTTTGAAAATAATAATAGAGTGGGTAAGTGCTGGGCAAGACTAAATCCCCACCCCTACATTTCGTTCATTTTCTGAGCAGAGAATGTATCCAAATTCAAAGCTGTAAAGTCAATTTGTCAGCACCTATGAATCCCACCACACCTGGTGGGAGAGGAAAGCGGGAAGGAAAAAACTCGTCCCGCGTCTTTCACGGAGCAATGCCCCAACACACCTGCCTAGCTTATTCTGCCAGGGGCAGGGGAATTTAAAAAGAACAAATCAGCCAGACAAACCTGACGATCCAGAGAGCTCAGAGGCAGCCCCCCAGCGCTCGCGCAAGGCTCCGGCTCGCTGGGCGCTGGCGCTGGCGCTGGCGCGGCGCGGCGGCTCTGCTGGAAGGTGCCCGCACCTGGGCGCCCGCGGGGGCAGGGCCCGGCGGCGCAGGACCGCTAAGTGGCGCAGCCGCGCGGGCCGGGGCGCAGCCGCGCCTCACCGTCGCCACCCGACGGCAGGGGCGCCCGGAGAGGTGAGGGGCACCAGAGGGCGAGAGGGCAGGACCTGCGACCAACAGGAGGTCACACGGCAACAAAACAGCGGCCCGGCGGCAGTTCGCCGAGTCGCGGGAGCAGGAAGTGCCCCGCGCCTCCCTCGGGAGCCCGCACGGCCCCAGCCGGGCAGCCACTCCGGGACACCTGTTTGGCGGCGCCAGGGGCGCGGTTCCACCCTCCACGCTCCCCACACAGTCCCTCTCCCGCGGGGAAGGGCGAGCGGAGCCGAGCCCTTGGACCCACAGCCCGAGGGCGCCTCCGCCGGCCGTACCTGACATCAGCTTCGGCTCCCTCTCGCCCCTCCTGGGGGGCGGAGAGGGGGACGACACGAGACCGGCGACCTTCGCTCTGCTCGGCAGCCGCAGAAGTGGCTCGCGGCTGCTGGCCGGGGCCGCCCGCTGCCGCCCAGATTATTCCCCGGCAGCGGCGGCGGCGGCGGCCGAGGCGGGCCCAGCGCGCGCTCCCGCCCGCTCGCTCCGCCCCTCCCCGCAGCGCGTTCCGGCCGCGGGCCGCCGACGGCGCAGCCGCCACCCAGGGGTCTCCTGGCGCTGACGTCATCGCCGCCGCACCGGCCCCGGGGAAGGGCGGGGCGAGAGGGGGCAGGGCGGGGCGGGGCTACGGCGACGTGCGGGCGCGGGGATTGGAGGCCGAGCGCACGCCCCGCCCCTGTGCGAAGGGGTCTGGGAAGTCGGATCTTCTGTGAGGGGCAGTCACAGCCCATTTGCGGCCCATTTGCGGTGGCGGTTTCTACCTTTCTCGCCGTGCTGTACGATCTTGCACTAGCTTCCGGACCTTGAGAGGGTCCAAAGCAGTGAAACATCAGGGACCAGGGCTGTGAATACCCTTGGGACCTTTGTCCAAGAAACAGGCTCTTCCCTTTCAGGAGTCTTATGGCCTCTAGCCTGCTTTTAAACCGTTCTTTTTACCCCTGATACCACCTCCTCCCGACTCCCTTAACTCAGTACCTCTCTGGCCTTAATGACAGGAAATGCGCAAGATGAGGTACGCAAACGAGTGTTGGATAACCAGGTACGTGAATGAGCAGGGGCTGAGACCCAATTAATGATACCACAAAGCCTCCTGAGGGCACACATGGTGTTTGGTTCTCTCGTTACTTCACCGCTGCCAGGCAGTGGCTGGAAGAGTTTCTTCGAAGCTCTCCAAAACCTCACCCTCTCACCTTTAGTTGGCAAACGGACTTTGTATCAGAAAACTGTTTTTGGATTAGAGAGCGAGGAGCCCTCGAGCGATTGAGGCGGTCCCACAGCAGTCAGGAGGTGGCATCAAGTCTTGACTTTACTGGTGTTATCTACAAAGCCTAGTTTGAGGGTGAGAAAACTACCCTGCTTCCTAGGCAGTTCTTTAGTGCCTTGGCCTCTGGCCTGGAATCTTGATTCCCGCCACCTATTAGCTGTGTAACCTTGGCAAGTTACTTACCA